>NC_091951.1:335971341-336305507 GCF_031021105.1 Erythrolamprus reginae | reverse complement strand
TGAAACAAGTCTGGCTTATACTAAATCTGGCTTTAATTTTCTTCTATCTGGGTCCCCCCAGACGCCAACACCAACTAAAAAGAGTATCCAGACATGCTGATAAAAAGCAAAGTCATTTTATATCTTTGAAAACAAACACAGAGAACAAAAACTGTTCTTACAAACTTGAATGCTATGAAGCTTCACAGAAGAGTCACGACGGCCAGACAATACAACAGGCTTCTTCCTGGCACACACACCACTGTAGATAATAAAACCCACACCTCCCCTAAGTTTTCAGCCTTCGAAGTCACAAGCCAGAATCAGAGACGCCAAGGATCGAAGCAAGGTCACAGGACTCCCAAAAGATAACTCTCCACAATACAGGAAGGGCGGGCCTGCCTTTTCAACCTTTCTGAGGAGAACCACACCCAAACCCAGCTGTTGCCTATTAGGGATGGAAATACCTGACTAATTGTCCCCTTCGTTGTGCTGCCCTTCTCTGCCTCATATCTATGATGGCTTGTGCATTCTCATCTAATGACTCCAGGCTACTCGCTGGGGAGAGCTCCCCCCCGGGGGTCTCAGGCTGTTCTCCCTCCTCCTCGTCCTGACATTCCTCTTCCCCGTCTGCCTGGTTCTCCTCCTCCTCCTGTTCCTCGTCCTCCCCCTCTGAGCATGGAGCCGGCAGAGTTCCAGCCGTTCCCTGAGGAGCCTCAGACTGAATCACAACAAATTTCAACAGGATATACGAAGATTAATCACTGTTTGCATTCTCAAATTATTCATAGCGGCAGGTTCGAATGTGTTCTCAGTTGGGAATCTTGAAGTTATGGACACCATGCTGAGTATGAAATACTGTAGCTGTTAGGGGGTCGCTTACAACCTGATTCTTATTACGAGAAGATAGCAATTTAAATGGTTTCAAAATCTATTTTTTATCAAGGGATACATCAATGATGCAAATTAAAGTTGCAAAGCAGAATGGCCTTGGACCATTAGCACGGTTGATTCTGTTTTCATTAATCTTGCAGATATCACCAGTGAGATGGTTCACAGCTTTGAGAAGTTCCTTTGTACAGTGATACCTTGTCTTACTAACTTAATTGATTCCAGGATGAGGTTCGTAAGGTGAAAAGTTCATAAGACGAAACAATGTTTCCTATAGGAATCAATGGAAAAGCGATTAATGCGTGCAAGCCCAAAATTCACCCCTTTTGCCAGCCGAAGCACCCGTTTTTGCACTGCTGGGATTCCCCTGAGGCTCTTCTCCATGGAAAACCCACCTCCGGACTTCTGCGTTTTTGCAATGCTGCAGGGGAATCCCAGCAGGGGAATCCCAGCATTGCAAAAACGGGCGTTTCGCTGGCAACGGAAGTCCGGAGGTAGGGTTTCCCAGCGAGGGGAGCCTCAGGGGAATCCCAGCATCGCAAAAACAGCGCTTCGCTGGCAATGGAAGTCCGGAGGTAGGGTTTCCCAGCGAGGGGAGCCTCAGGGGAATCCCAGCATCGCAAAAACAGGCGCTTCGCTGGCAATGGAAGTCCGAAGGCGGAGTTCATAAGGTGAAAATAGTTTGGAAGAAGAGGCAAAGAAATCTCAAAAAGTTCATATGATGAGGGGTTCGTAAGACGAGGTATCACTGTATATAGTGAGGTTTCTCTGCATATGATGGATGTAGGCTTTTAAGAGGTCCTTCCATAAAAGAAAAATGACGCAATTAGGAGAGGTCTACATGGACGTACAGAAGTGCATAGAATCCTTATTTCTTCAGGAGCAAAAGAAAGTCTTTTTTTAAAAAAAAAAAAATTAAAGTAGGAAATTCTATTCCAAATTGTTCCAGAAATGTTTTTTTCAGATTTTCTTGTTCAAAAACTAGGCTAACGAATGAATATGTTGTTATTTTCAGTGTACATATAAAGTGAAGATTGACGTGCATATTAAGATTATAATATTCTGGCTGCCCCCATGAATAACAAACTAAGCCAGAATTATTTTTGTGTCTTCTTAAGCAAATCACAACATGTTTGTGTGGGATGCTAAGCCCTAAGGAGGGAGTCCACACATCACATTAAATCCAAACCAAACAAATTAAGATTTAATGGAGTGTGGGAATTAGCCATTGTGTTAGCTTACACTCCATGTTCCCAAATGCTTTGTATTAACTCTGTTCTATAGTATGTGTCAAGTCTGAATTCCAGTTACGTAAATATGTAGTGTTTTCTGCTTCAAAGTCTTTAATTTTCTGTAATGGGGGAAAAAGACCTGTATTTAAAAATATATTTGCCACGTTTAACAAAAATGTAAACATATGAACAAGCGAAACGTCAGCTTTCTAAAGCGTGTGAAAATAAACATTTTTGTGACACGATGCTCTATCCGCCTTTGTTGATATTAATTGCATTATGGACATCTGTTTGCAAAGTGAAACGCCTCTTGGGTTCTGAATTGGCGCTTGCTGAGACTGCAAGTTTTCAGGTTTCCAGATGGGAATAGAGAGATTATTTATAATAGCTCTGCAAAATTCCGTGCTGCAGCATCTTTACATCTCCTGCAGTGATGGGCTCCTACGGGTACGGTCAGGTACGCAGTACCAGTAGAAAAAAAATGATTTTTTTTTCTTTTTTCCCCTTCTGGGCTCTGGGTATGTTTTTCCTATCACAGTAAATGAGGTGGAATGGATATACAGTGGTACCTCATCTTACGAACGCCTCTTCTAACAAACTTTTCAAGATACGAACCGGGTGTTTAAGATTTTTTTGCCTCTTCTTCCGAACTATTTTCACCTTACGAACCCAAGCAGCTGCTGCTGGGATGAAGGGGTTTCTTTTCCCCCCCTTTTTTGAAGAAAGAAAAGGGAGGGTCAGTTTGGAGGAGTAAAGATTTTGCATGCTTGCAAAGCACTGAAACGGTGTCTTTTTGAGAAAGAAAAGGGAGGGGCAGTTTGGAGGAGTAAAGATTTTGCATGCTTGCAAAAGCACTGAAACGGTGTCTTTTTAAGAAAGAAAAGGGAGGGGCAGCTTGGAGGAGTAAAGATTTTGCATGCTTGCAAAGGCACTGAAACGGTGTCTTTTGAAAAAAGAAAAGGGAGGGGCACCCCCCTAGCCTTTCTTCCTTCCCACTCACCCTTTAGCCTAGCCTTGCTTCTTCCACCTGCCCCCTTTAGCTGCTCCTCCCTGCCCTCTGTTCGCCTCCCTTCTAAAGTTTGGGATTTTCCTGAAGGATTTGCACGCATTATTTGCTTTTACATTGATTCCTATGGGAAACATTGTTTCATCTTACGAACTTTTCACCTTACGAACCTCCTCCTGGAACCAATGAAGTTCGTATGATGAGGTACCACTGTAATTTTAGAAGAAATGTATGTGTGTGTGTATGTACATACACATTCAGTTTATATAGTAGATAATGTATATTTTTGTGTGCCTGTTTGTAATATGTATGTACACATATGGCATATATACATAGGATTAAATAGTATATTTTGGATGTTCAGTAATAGTAAATAGATAGGGAAATTGTATCTCTTTGAGGCGAGGAGAGGCCAGGGACCCTAACCCTAACCCTTGACATGACTGACGTCAAGTTGGCCATCTTTAATTCAATTCAATTCAATTTATTAGATTTGTATGCCGCCCCTCTCCAAAGACTTGGGGCGGCTCACAACAGTAATAAAACAATATTATAGCAAAACAAATCTAATATTAAAGAAGCATATAAAACCCTATCATATTAAAAAGCAAACAGCACATTCATACCAAACATAAATATTAAAAATATTAAAAAGCCTGAGGGAAAAGGTGTCTCAACTCCCCCATGCCTGGCGGTATAGATGGGTCTTGAGTAATTTACGGAAGACAAGAAGGGTGGGGGCAGTTCTAATCTCCGGGGGGAGCTGATTCCAGAGGGCCGGGGCCGCCACAGAGAAGGCTCTTCCCCTGGGGCCCGCCAAACGACATTGTTTAGCCGACGGGACCCGGAGAAGGCCAACTCTGTGGGACCTTATTGGTCGCTGGGATATGTGCGGTAGCAGGTGGTTCCGAAGGTACTCTGGTCCACTGCCATGTAGAGATTTAAAGGTCATAACCAACACTTTGAATTGTGACCGGAAACTAATCGGCAGCCAATGCAGGCTACAGAGTGTTGTAGAAATGTGGGCGAATCTGGGAAGCCCCACGATGGCTCTCACGGCCGCGTTCTGCACGATCTGAAGTTTCTGAACACTTTTCAGAGGTAGCCCCATGTAGAGAGCATTGCAGTAATCGAACCTTGAGGTGATGAGGGCATGAGTGACTGTGAGCAATGACTCTCTGTCCAAATAGGGCCGCAACTGGTGCACCAGGCGAATCTGGGCAAACGCCCTCCTCGCCACAGCCGAAAGATGATGTTCCAATGTCAGCAGTGGATCGAGGAGGATGCCTAAGTTGCGAACCCTCTCTGAGGGGGTCAATAGTCCCCCCCCAGGGTGATGGACGAACAGATGGAATTATCCTTGGGAGGCAAGACCCACAGCCACTCCGTCTTGTCTGGGTTGAGTTTGAGCCAGTCACATGACCTTTAAGCCACCCCAGTCACATGATCATCAAGCCACTCCCACTTGGTCACATGGCCAGCAAGCCACACCCACAAATTAAGCCATGCCCACAGTGTGATAGTAAAAGAAAATTGTAGCCACTGATCTCCTGCCTGGAGTTTGCACATGCTGAAATATTCTCCAATGTTAAGAGATGGATTCCCTGTTCTTCCTTATCTTAAATTATCTTATCTGCAGTCCAAGTTAAAATACTTCCCGGTCATTCTTAAGCAGGCAGAGAACTATTGGGAAGATGGATTCCCTGTTCTTCTTTATCTTCCTTATCTTATCTACAGCCCTAGTTAAAATGCTTCCTGGTCGTTCTTGAGCAGGCAGAAAACTATCTGGAAATAGAGGATTTTTTTTTATGCTCACTAGCAATTCCTATCTTGTGAGTTATCTGCTGAGTGGTGTCCGCTATACTGCTGGGTGGTGGCGGTATGAATTTGGAGATGCAAGACAGGTCGAGCAAAATCATTGGTAAAAGCCTCCTGCTTTCTGTTAACAGCATGAAAAGCCATTTACAGATCATAAGATTGTTGTAACTGGGGCATACATTTGGGGTGGGGGGGAGTGAGGAAATGGCTACACTTTCAGGTAACTTATTTGCAGAGCCTGATATCTCTCTAAACCTGACGGCTGATCCACAGGGAGGATAATTTTCTTAGTAAAGTGGAAAGTTTATCTCATTTTTTACCTGGCAGTGATCAGCTTCTGGATGCTCCCCACCCCACTGTCAAACAACTCTTCTGGACAGCTGATTGACAGATAAAAAGGCCGCATTTTTAAGTGGCAGGCCAAAGCATCTCCCCTCTCACTAGATTTTTATAAGGCAAATGGAAAGAGCCAGGTAGACATGGTCCTTCAAGCATCCAAGATCTGTGTTAGGAAATTGCATCCAGAAGTCCCATCGGCAGCTAACCAGTGCAGCTCACCTAATAAAGGTGTAACGTGGGTGAACAGGAACCACTCATAACCGCCCGTATCACTACGATTTAAAGTTATTTGCAATTTTCAGGCGTTCTTCGAGGGTGACCCATATAGAATGCATTGAAATAGTTCATGAAGTACAGACCATGGGACCAAGACATGAGTGACCATATGTATTTATTTATTTAATTAATTAATTAATTAATTGAATTTATATGCTGCCCACTTCCTGAGGACTTAGGACAGTTTACAACAATAATTATAAAACAATATAATCAGATTAAAACATTTCATAATTTAAAAAATCATAATAATGAATAATTAAATTCATAATAATAAAAAAAACATTTCATAATAATACATTCATACACCAAACATCCCAATCAATTTGTGTCTCGGCCGGATATGTCAATTATCAGGGCCCCCAGGTCTGCCGGCAAAGCCAGGTTTTCAAGGCTTTTTGGAAACCCGTTAGGGTGGGGGCCATGTGGACCTCAGGAGGGGTTTTTTTGCGCTGCTGTGATTTCCCTGAGGTTCCCCTCCATAGGAAACCCCACCTCCGGACTTCTGTGTTTTTGTGATGCTGCAGGGGAATCCCAGCAGGGGAATCACAGGAGCGCAAAAACGAGCCAGTGAAGGGAGTATCAGTGAAATCGCAGCATCGCAAAAACACCAAAGTCCTCGAAACCCCACCTCCGAAGCTCTGTGTTTTTGCGATGCTGCGATTTCACTGAGGCTCCCCTCGCTGGGAAACCCCACCTCCGGACTTCCGTTGCCAGTGAAGCACCCGGTTTTGCGCTGTTGGGATTTTCCTGCAGCATCACAAAAACATGGAAGTCCAGAGGTGGGGTTTCCCATGGAGGGGAGCCTCAGGGGAATCCCAAGAGCGCAAAAACGAGCCAGTGAAGGGAGTATCAGTGAAATCGCAGCATCACAAAAACACCAAAGTCCTCGAAACCCCACCTCCGAAGCTCTGTGTTTTTGCGATGCTGCGATTTCACTGAGGCTCCCCTCACTGGGAAACCCCACCTCCGGACTTCCGTTGCCAGTGAAGCACCCGGTTTTGCGCTGTTGGGATTTTCCTGCAGCATCACAAAAACATGGAAGTCCAGAGGTGGGGGTTCCCATGGAGGGGAGCCTCAGGGGAATCCTAGCAGTGCAAAAAAGGGTGCTTCGCTGGCAACTGAAGTCTAGAGGCGGGACATCCCAGCGGTGGCAGTTTGTTGGTAAGGTGAAAATAATTTGTAAGAAGAGGCAAAAAAATCTTAAACCCTGGATTTGTATCTCGAAAAGTTTGTAAGACCAGGCATCACTGTATTAAGTTAATGGGACATCTCATCCTCCTCCACCTGATCTTCCTTCTTTAGAAATTGCTTGGTGCTTTCCATATCAGTTAGATATCTCTATTGCAGCCAACAAGGAAGATGACATAGAGAGGAAGTGAAAGGGTCCACGTAATTCGTAAATGAGATATTCATCTTTTCTGACAGAATAATTTGCTTTTCCCAGCATGAGACTCCCAATAGCCGTTGGGAAGTCCCTGGAGTGTGCATTGTCCATATGTATAATAAACATTACTGTTTTTCTGTTATTTTTATCAAATGTTATCATTAAAGAATAGAATGCTTGTTTTGAAATCAATCAAGCCAGATAAAATGATCAGGTGATTTCATCTATCTCCAAGATTCAGATCTGCAGGGGGGGTTTTGTGACTACCGGTAACTAGAAATTGTCAGGGGGAATAAAACATTTCTCTTTATTATTCGCTTTGGGGATCTGTCTCTGTATGTATTTAATCAGGCTTCTCAAGGACAGAAACATTATATGAAATACAGGTAACTGAGATTATCTGACAAAGCCAAGACTTTGTACGATAATTAAAATATAATTTAAGGTGGCTGTAAAAACTGCCTTGATATAAATTTATTTATTTTATTTATTTATTAGATTTGTATGCCGCCCCTTTCCGTAGACTTGGGGCGGCTCACAACAAAAATAAAACAATTCAAGACAAATCTAATAATTTAAAAACATTTTTTAAAAACCCCGTTATTAAAGCAGACATACACACAAACATACCATACATGAATTGTATAGCCCCGGGGGAGATGTCTCAATTCCCCCATGCCTGACAGCAGAGGTGGGTTTTAAGGAGTTTACGAAAGGCAAGGAGGGTGGGGGCAGTTCTAATCTCAGGGGAGAGCTGGTTCCAGAGGGTCGGGGCCGCCACAAAGAAGGCTCTTCCCCGGGACCCGCCAAACGACATTGTTTAGTTGACAGGACCGGGAGAAGGCCAACTCTGTGGGACCTAATTGGTCGCTGGGATTTGTGCGGCAGAAATGTCAGTGATTATACTGATTTAATAATAAATCATTCTAAATCTTTTCTATTTTGTTAACAGACCAGAGACGACTTTCTGGGTCAGGTGGATGTGCCACTTAATCATCTTCCGGTAAGAACTTTTTACAACTTTGGCCTCTCTATTTTGTAGAAGGTAATTCAAGAATGATCTAAGTCAAAAGTAGGCAGAATTTGTATGATCTTGACTGTTTTTTAATTAGAAATGCACAAAGTTCACTTTGTCAAGCAGACTTTCTCAACCATGACAACTTTAAGATGTGTGGACTTCAACTCCCAGAATTCCCCAGCAAGCATGGCTGCTAGCTGGGAAATTCTGGGAGTGGAGTCCATGCAACTTAAATGTGATGGTCGTAAATGTGAGTGATGGTCGTAAATGTGAGTGCCAAAACTGCAGTACTTTAATGTTTTCATAGGTATATAAAAAAATCTGAAATGTGTGTGTGTGTGTGTAATAATATATATATATTATTTATACATACATACATACATACATACATACATACATACACAGTGATACCTCATCTTACAAACGCCTTGTCATACAAACTTTTCAAGATACAAACCCGGGGTTTAAGATTTTTTTTGCCTCTTCTTACAAACTATTTTCACCTTACAAACCCACCGCCACTACTGGGATGCCCCACCTCCAGACTTCCGTTGCCAGCAAAGCACCCGTTTTTGTGCTGCTGGGATTCCCCTGAGGCTCCCCTTCATGGGAAAACCCACCTCCGGACTTCCGCGTTTTTGTGCTGCTGCAGGGGAATCCCAGCAGGCAAATCTCAGCAGTGCAAAAACGGGTGCTTCGCTGGCAACGGAAGTCCGGAGGCGGGGTTTCCCAGCAAGGGGAGCCTCCGTGAAATCGCAGCATTGCAAAAACACAGAGGTCTGGAGATGGGGTTTCAAGGACTTTGGTGTTTTTGTGATGCTGCGATTTCACAGATGCTCCCTTAGCTGGGAAATCCTACCTCCAGACTTCCGTTGCCAGCGAAGCGCTTGTTTTTGCAATGCTGGGATTCCCCTGCAGCATCGCAAAAACACAGAAGTCCGGAGGTGGGGTTTCCCATGGAGGGGAGCCTCAGGGCAATCCCAGCAGTGAAAAAATGGGCGCTTTGGCTGGCAAAAGGGGTGAATTTTGGGCTTCCACGCATTAATCACTTTTCCATTGATTCCTATGGGAAACATTGTTTCGTCTTACAAACTTTGAAAATTAAGGGAGACTAGCATAGATCTATTTCGGCCTTATTTTGTCCTCATCAGCTAGCCATACCCTCACTGGGACTTGAACTTGCAACCTTTGCTTTATAAGGCAGAGGATTAACCTCCTAGGCTACAGTATCCAATGCCTTCAGCTCTGTACCAGGGAAGGGTTATATATATATATATCAGATTTTTATTTAAATCTGAATAAGTTATAGCCTAATTTTATAGGGTCATTTAACACTAATAAACAAATTAAACTGAGACAAAAATGCAAATTTTGCTATAAAAGTAGGAAGTCTCTTCATCTTTTTTCTCTTTTTCATAAGTTTTAGGATTTTATTGATCTTACTAGGAAGAAAAGGAAGTATGAACATTTTGTAATGAATATGAACATTAGTTAAGAAGTTAACTCAGTAATTTAAATGGAAACTAGCGTGTTTTTAAGGCCTATTTTTTTCCAGTGTCAAATTGCATACAAATGTTATAATTGCATACAAATTCTTGCACATAGTTTTTTCAGCTTGCCTGTGGAATAATTTTTTTTCTTTTTACCATTGGGATTGTGGTGGCTCAGAACTATGTTGCATTTTGACAAATTAAGGATTTCACATGGATCTGATATTTTAAAGAAAACTATGTATTTAGATGTGCCCTGAGTAAGAAAAGCCCAGATTCTCCTGGGTTCCAAAACGCCTTTAAAATCCAGCTCTATCCCCAGAGTGTTGACGAAACCCTTGCCTTGTTTTGATTGATTGATTGATTTTGTCCAATACACAATGAGGGTTTTAGTGGATAGACGCATAGTAAAATACATAATGAAGGTTATAGAGGATATACTCATAGTAAAATATATCTAAGAAAGAAGAGAAGAGAAGATACAGGAATAAAACATATCAATGAAAGAATAGAAGGAATAGAAGAAAGGTATAGGAGATATAGGAGAGCAATAGGACAGGGGACGGAAGGCACTCTAGTGCTGGGGTCTCCAATCGTGGCAACTTTTAAGACTTCTGGACTTCAACTCCCAGAGTTCCTCAACCAGCAAAGCTGGTAATTGCTTAATAATTGCTAAGGTTGGAGACCACTGCTCTAGTGCACTTATGCACGTCCCTTACTGACCTCTTAGGAATCTGGATAGGTCAACCATGGATAATGTAAGGGTAAAGTGTTGGGGGTTTGGGGATGACACTATGGAGTCCAGTAATGAGTTCCACGCTTCAACAACTTGGTTACTGAAGTCATATTTTTTACAGTCAAGTTTGGAGCGGTTAATATTAAGTTTAAATCTGTTGTGTGCTCTGGTGTTGTTGTGGTTGAAGCTGAAGTAGTCGCCGACAGGCAGGAAAGGTTTGCCATCACTGACCTAGTCCCTAACGTGCCTCCTTTGATATGGAGGGTTAAAACCAGGAACCTATGAGGAGTGGGTGGTCAAGGAAGAGGCTTGATTGTGGATTTCAAGGACTATATAACCCCGCAGTCTAAATAACAATCTAGATGGCGACTTCGCATTGTTTGCCAGGCAGCTGTTCTGTAGGAATTAATTTATTGCTTTCAAGCTTTGTCAGTTGTTTTTCCCCCCCAATATATGGGTGTTAGCATTGGGTATTATAGTTCTCTAAGAAGAGGCTGAAAGTTGGGGTGGTCCAGTAAAGAAGTAAATATCTAATTTCCAGAGGGGGGTAGAATAAGTTATGGAGGTATCCAATAACAGAGACTTCTCTGTTACTTGGCAAAAATTTAACTGTGACATGCTTCTCAGCAACAAATTCAAGACATATGTCTGGGTAGGAATTTGAAAGAAACAGAAAGAAAATGCATGCATACATACTGTACATACATATGTGTGTGTATATATATGTGTGCGTGTGTCACATGTTTTTGCGGAATTTGAAAATGAAGGGAGACTAGGATAGAATGTATATACGTGTGTTTGTATGTGTGTATAAGAAAAAAATATGGTGGAAGGTCTTAAGCATAAAACTTATCAGGAAAGACTTCATGAACTCAATCTGTATAGTCTGGAGGACAGAAGGGAAAGGGGGCCCATGATCGAAACATTTAAATATGTTAAAGGCTTAAATAAGGATCAGGAGGGAAGTGTTTTAATAGGAAAGTGAACACAACAACAAGGGGGCACAATCTGACATTAGTTGGGGGAAAGATCAGAAGCAACGTGAGAAAATATTACTTGACTGAAAGAGTAGTAAATGGTTGGAACAAACTTCCAGCAGACGTGGTTGGTAAATCCACAGTATCTGAATTAAAACATGCCTGGGATAAACATATATCCATCCTAAGATAAAATACAGGAAATAGTATAAGGGCAGACTAGATAGACCATGAGGTCTTTTTCTGCCATAAATCTTCTATGCTTCTATGTTTCTATATGCATATGAATTTGTAAGAATTTTATCAAGAGATGTAAGTATTCCCACAAAGACATGCTGGTTGATATTTATTTATTTATTTATTTATTAGATTTGTATGCCGCCCGTCTCCGCAAACTCGGGGCGGTTCACAACAATAATATGTTTTGACTACTCTTAGTTAGGTTTTTTTTCCTCACTAGAGAGGAGAGGGGCGGCATACAAATCCAAGTAATAAATAAATAAATAAATTTATCTGGTCCCTGCTTATAACATACAAATTCAGTTCTGAAAGGCATTTTTCCTTATAAATGAGACTGAATCGTGTCATAATGGGGGTAAAAATATATTATATAGATTCACCCACGTTTCTACAACACTCCGTGGCCCGCACTGGCTGCTGATCATTTTCCGGTCACAATTCAAAGTGTTGGTAATGACCTTAAAAGCCCTACATGGCATTGGACCAGAATACCTCCGGAACCGCCTTCTACTGCACGAATCCCAGCAGCCGATAAGGTCCCACAGAGTTGGCCTTCTCCAGGTCCCGTCAACCAAACAATGTCACTTGGCAGGCCCCAGGGGAAGAGCCTTCTCTGTGGCGGCCCCGGACCTCTGGAATTAACTCTCCACGGAGATTAGAACGGCCCCCACCCTCCTTGTCTTTCACAAATTACTCAAGACCCACCTATATCGCCAGGCATGGGGGAACTAAGACACCTCCCCCAGGCTTTTATATTTTATGTTTGGTATGTATGTGTTGTATGGTTTTAATTGTTGGGGTTTTATATATCTTTTTCTTTTAATATTAGATTTGTTCTACTGTTATATTGCCTTTTATTATTGTTGTGAGCTGCCCCGAGTCTTCGGAGAGGGGCGGCATACAAATCTAATAAATAATAATAATAATAATAATTATTATTATTATTATTATTATTATTATTATTATTATTATTATTATTATTATGTCAGTACAACACAGCAAACGAGATCACTATGCTGGATTTCGGGCACTTCCCAAGCACCTAGGACTGCGTGATGTAGCGGCGAATTATGTTTGCCGATCCCAGTAAAGTGGCCTTTTGCAATTGACAGATGAAGATTTTGTCAATTCCGATGGTTTTCAAATGTCCGCTGAGATCCTTTGGTACTGCGCCCAGCGTGCCAAGTACCACTGGGACCACTTTCACTGGCTTATGCCAGAGTCGTTGCAGCTCGATTTTTAGATCTTCGTATTTTGTATTATTATTATTATTATTATTATTATTATTATTATTATTATTATTATTATTATTATTATTATTATTATCATCCTCCTTTAGGGAAGGAGTCAGTGCCAAAGTATTTTGATAAAGAAACCTTTGGATATAGAATTTTGGGTTTTAAACAGACAACTAAAATATTGGATCAGGAAAGAGTCCACATTTTTGCTGAGACTTGCAGTTGGTAATGAGAACAATTCTAGACTGTTTTAGGACTTTCATTGGTGTCCTGAGTCGTATAAATTCATCTTTGTCTGGGAATTTAGTATGCCTTTGCGATTTCCTTAAGTACTGGAAATTTTAAAGATATGTCCATGCAGTTTCTTTAGAGTTAAGCGTCGGTATTTTTAAAAAATACCGCATTTCCTATAAACTTTCCAATTTCTTTAATTAGCATGAACCTCTTTATTCCTATCATTAATCATTATTGTTAATGGTGCAGAGTGCATTGCAAATTTAATCTCATTTATTGTTCCTCCATTGGCCTGTGAGAGAAGACTTGTAATTGCACTGGTGGATAAAAGATGGCCCTTACTGATCATCTTTTATGCATCTTTATTTTCTACTTTGAAGTTTATTTTTTACATGCTCCTCTTTTTTAAATTTTCTTTAATATTCTCTGAAATCACATTTTCTGAGTTTTAAAATCATTATCTCAGCAGGGCCTGTCACCAGCATGATGATTAACAATAATGATAAGTCATCCGTCCTTCTGAAAGTGCTTTTTATATATTGTCATTTGCTAGAGTATGTTAAGGCCATTTGCTGTCCAGGTGTTACTGATGGAAGAGTGAAGCTAAGTGTTGTTTCAGTCCTTTTGCAACTGAGACCATTATTTGAAGAGGGGCTACCATTCTCAGCATGCTGTGTCGCAAGAAATAAAGAGTGCTCAGCATTTTCCTTCTTGCCCTCCAAAATGAGGACTAGAATCCAGAGTAAACTTGAATTTGATTTGCATTTCTTTATAGAGTATGTGGGGGGAAAATGAAAATTAAAGATCGGTAAAACAGTTTCTGCCCATTCGTCTGTTTGAACAATTCCTTCTGTCATTTTAAACATTACAATTTGGTAATACTGTACAGTACAGTGTTCCCTCGATTTTTGAGGATTCGAACTTCGCGAAAAGCCTATACAGTGATCTCCCGAGTTTCGCGATATCGAACATTGCTAATCGCTATATCACGATTTTTCCACCCGATGACGTCACTCCCTTCCTTTCTCATCTTTCTTTCTCTCTCTCTTTCTCTATCTTGCTTCTTCCTCTCTCACACTCTCTTCCTCCCTCTCTCATCTCTTTCTTTCCTTCTCTCTCTTTCTCTATCTCTCCCCCTCTTGCTCTCGAGCGGCAAGCGAGCAGCCGGGCGGGTGGGCAAACGGGCAAGCGGCAAGCAAGCAGCCGGGCGGGCGGGCGAACGGGCAAGCGGCAAGCAAGCAGCCGGGCGGGCGGGTGAACAGGCAAGCGGCAAGCGAGCAGCCGGGCGGGCGGGCGAACGGGCAAGCGGCAAGCAAGCAGCCGGGCGGGCGGCCGAACGGGCAAGCGAAGCGGCCGGGCGGCCAGGCGAACAGGCAAGCGAAGCGGCCGGGCGGGCGGGCGAACGGGCAAGCGAAGCGGCCGGGCGGGCGGGCGAACGGGCAAGCGAAGCGGCCGGGCGGGCGGGCGAACGGGCAAGCGGCAAGCGATCTTGGGGTTTCCCCTTTGCCTGGGCGGCGGGGAAGACCTAGGGAAGGTTCCTTCGGCCGCCCAACAGCTGATCTGCTCCACAGCGCGGCAGCAGCGAGGAGCCGAAGATGGGGTTTCCCCGTTGCCTGGGCAACGGGGAAACCCCATCTTCGGCTCCTCGCTGCTGCCGCGCTGCGGAGCAGATCAGCTGTTGGGCGGCCGAAGGAACCTTCCCTAGGTCTTCCCCGCCGCCCACACGCAAACTCCACCATCTGCGCATCTGCGGCCATGGAAAAAGGGGCGCGCATGCGCAGATGGTGTTTTTACTTCCGCACCACTACATCCCGAAATATCGATTATTGCGAGGGGTCTTGGAACGGAACCCTCGCCATAATCGGGGGATCACTGTACCACGGTTTTTCAAAAATATTAATTAAAAAATACTTCGCGGTTTTTTTCCTATACCACGGTTTTTCCTGCCCGATGACGTCATATGTCATTGCCAAACTTTCGTCTGCCTTTAAAAAACATTTTTTTAAATAAACTTTAATAAATAAACATGGTGAGTAATAATCTAAATGGTTGCTAATTGAATGGGGAATTGTAATTTAGGGGTTTAAAGTGTCAAGGGAAGGCTTGGGATACTGTTCATAGCCAAAAATAGTGTATTTACTTCCGCATCTCTACTTCGTGGAAATTCGACTTTCGTGGGCGGTCTCGGAACGCATCCCCCGTGAAAATCGAGGGAACACTCTAATGTTGGGGAAATGCCCTGATTTTTCTATTATTTTTAGGGATAGCTTGGGGTTTCCTGTTTAATTTCTGCTCCATCTCCAAATCAGCCTTCTACCACAGATGTATCAAACTCGATTTCATTGAGGGCTGCATCAGAATTGTGTTTGATCTCGGGGGGGCGGGTTGTGTGGCCAACTCACTATCACTCATGTTGGCGGTACCTATAGTGGCCTGAACGCTCTGCTAGGGAAAATGGTACGTGCCCCTCGCAAGCTCCGTTTTTGCTAGCAGTGGTCGGACCTTTGCTGTTGCTAAGACAGCAATGTGGGCCAGATCTAAGCACTCTGGGGCTGGATATGGCCCGTAGGCCTTGAGTTTGACACCTCTCTTCTACTACCTAAAGTTCTTAGGCAGGGGTGTCAAACTAACATTGTCACAGTGACGTATCGAGTTTTTCCCCATTCGCTAAACCGGGCGTGGCCATCGTGTGATGCATCCGACCTACAGGCAGGAGGTTGGCAGCCCTGCTCCTAGGGAATTATAATTAATAATAATAATAATAATAATAATAACAACTATTATTATTTTTATTATTATTATTATTATTATTATTATTATTATTATTATTATTAATTGGATTTGTATGCCGCCCCTCTCCGCAGATTCGGGGCAGCTAACAACAGTGGTAAAACAACATGAACAATCCAATTAATAAAAAAACCTAAAAAACCCTTAGTATAAAAAACCAAACATACACACAAACATACCATGCATAACTTGTAGTAGTCTAGGGGGAAAGGATAACTTAACTCCCCCATGCCTGGCGACAAAGGTGGGTCTTAAGTAATTTGCGAAAGACAAGGAGGGTGGGGGCCGTTCTAATCTCTGGGGGGAGTTGGTTCCAGAGGGCCGGGGCCACCACAGAGAAGGCTCTTCCCCTGGGGCCCGCCAAACGACATTGTTTGGTCGACGGGACCCGGAGAAGGCCAACTCTGTGGGACCTTATCGGCCGCTGGGATTCGTGCGGTAGAAGGCGGTTCCGGATGTATTCTGGCCCAATGCCATGTAGGGCTTTAAAGGTCATTACCAACACTTTGAATTGTGACCGGAAACCGATCGGCCAGTGCTATAATAATAATAATAATAATAATTATTATTATTATTATTATTATTATTATTATTATTATTATTATTATTTATTGGATTTGTATGCCGCCCCGCTCCGTAGACTTGGGGCGGCTAACAACAATGATAAAAACAACATGTGACGATCCAAAAATAAAACAACTAAAAACCCAAACATACACACAAACATACCAAGCATAACTTGTAATGGCCTAGGGGGAAGGAATATCTCAACTCCCCCATACCTGGCAGTATAAATGAGTTTTGAGTAGTTTATGAAAGACAGGGAGGGTGGAGGCAATTCTAATTTCCGGGGGGAGTTGGTTCCAGAGGGCCGGGGCCACCACAGAGAAGGCTCTTCCCCTAGGGCCGCCAAACGACATTGTTTAGTAGATATAACCATAGCTGGAAGAAACCATAGCTGGATAGATAATCAATGTACTGTAAAGGTATCTTTAAGTAACAAACTCTTTATTCAAATAGAAAGAGCCCTGTTGTTATTTATATTTATTTAAAATTTGTCACCTCTCCAAATACTGATAATGTAGATGTGGAATTGTAAACTGTTTTGCAAAGTTAGGCCTGAAATATACTGCTCAAAAAAATAAAGGGAACATTTAAACAACAATATAACTCCAAGAAAATCAAACTGTCCACTAAGGAAGCAACACTGATGGACAACTGATGGTGCACCAACAGTTGCGACCCTATTTGCACCGGGAGTCACTACTCACAGTCACTCATGCCCTCATCACCTCCAGGCTCGACTACTGTAACGCTCTCTACATGGGGCTACCTTTGAAAAGTGTTCGGAAACTTCAGATCGTGCAGAATGCAGCTGCGAGAGCAATCATGGGCTTTCCCAAATATGCCCATGTTACTTCAACACTCTGCAGTCTGTACTGGTTGCCGATGAGTTTCCAGTCACAATTGAAAGTGTTGGTTATGACCTATAAAGCCCTTCATGGCACTGGGCCAGAATATCTCCGGGACCGCCTTCTGCCGCATGAATCCCAGCGACCAGTTAGGTCCCACAGAGTGGGTCTTCTCCGGGTCCCGTCAACCAAACAATGTTGCTTGGCGGGACCCAGAGGAAGAGCCTTCTCTGTGGCGGCCCCAACCCTCTGGAACCAACTCCCCCCAGAGATTAGAATTGCCCCCACCCTCCTTGCCTTTCGTAAGTTGCTTAAAACCCACCTCTGCCGCCAGGCATGGGGGAACTAAGATACTCTTTCCCCCTAGGCCTTCACAATTTTATGTATGGTATGTTTGTATGTATGATTGGGTGTGTGTATATATATATATATATATATATATATATATATATATATATATATATATAGAGAGAGAGAGAGAGAGAGAGAGAGAGAGAGAGAGAGAGAGAGGGGCGGCATACAAATCCAATAAATAATAATAATAATAATAATCAATTTCATTTTGTTATCAACACATTCAACTTTGTACAGAACGAAGTATTCAATGAGAATATTTCATTCATTCAGATCTAGAATGTGTTGTTTGAGTGTTCCCTTTATTTTTTGGAGAAATGTACTTCTTAATGCCCTTTTCTTTAACACCTGGAGAAATAGCATTGTAACCTGTACTAGCTGCCCCTTGGGTAACTTCTTCTAATGCATGTGTTTCATCCTGAAAGGGCTTCTTTCTTCAGTATTAAAACCAGAATTACTGTTCTCCATTTCATTCTCTTTCTCCACATGAAAGCCTGCATCTTTTTCCCATAGACATAATACACATACACACACCCCAGGTCTTTTGTGTGAATTGTTTGGAAAGACTCTTTGTAATCAAAGTCTCTCAGATCTCTGCTTTAAACTGTTAGAGAATTGCTTGAACATGTTGAGCTATTGAAGAAACACGCAAAGTCTTTCCATTCTAAAGATTACATCTCAGAGTCGTAACATTATCACAGCTCGTTCACAAATAATAAATGTCTGAAGATTATTAAAAGCAAGATTTATGAGAAAAATCTGTTATAGGAGAGTCGGGTGATGTTCTGTCGGGCTCTCTGGTAGACTCCTACCAAAAATTCACAGGTACAAATTTCAGACACACACACGTTTGAAAATTCAAAACAATGTTCTTTATAATGAAAATTCACTTAAACCAAGCCCTCTTTTGGTATAGCAGAGAGCACTGGTCTCCAAACAAACTGGTAATTTGTACAAGTCCCTTATCAGTTCTGTGATACTTAGCTTGCAGCTGTGAGGTAATTCACAGTCCTTCTTCTTTCACAAAGTGAAACACACTTTGCTCTGGTTTAGTTTCAAAGCAGGAAAAATCAGCACACAAAAGGTCAAAGTCAGTAAAGCAGTCATGAAACACAAGGATCAAATAATCCTCCACAATGGCCAAAAATTACCACAGCCCCACCCAACCACAGGTGGCCTCATTTTCGTTGATAATAATCTCTCAGTTGTTGTTGCCTATGCATCACTCTCCTCATGTGTGGCTGTATCATTAACTCTTGTTCTGAATACAAGGAGGAGCTAGATAATTGATCTCCTTCTGAGCTGTCTGCCACACTCTCCTCCTCCCTGTCACACATGTCTTCTTGGTCAGAGGAGCCTACATCAGCAGATTCCACCGGGGGGGGGGGGCAAAACAGGCCTGCAGCATGTGGATGTCTCCCCCACATCCACAGTCCTTGGGGCAGGAGCCTTGACAGAGCTAACCACAACAGGTGATAGTGGGAAAGAATGTACAGGGTGTCCAGCAAACCTGGAAATCAGGGAATTATCAGGGAATTCATGAAAAATGGAATAAATCAGGGGGGGGGGGGGAACAACTGTATTAAAATTTGTTTAAAAATCAGGGGAAAATCATGTTTTTAAAAAATGGATCGCGCTACCTGGCAGAGTCAAGCAAAAATTAGCATAACTGTGGCAACAACTTGCTTCCTTAGCTACCGATATTTCTCCATGGCTTAGCCGTTTGGTATGATGTCATCTACAACTGTGCCTTAACTAGATCGCAAGTTATAGGGAAATGTCAGGGAAATACAGTGATACCTTGTCTTACGAACCCCTCGTCATATGAACTTTTCGAGATACAAACCCGGGGTTTACGATTTTTTTGCCTCTCCTTCCAAACTATTTTCACCTTACTAACCCACCGCCGCTGCTAGGTTGCCCCGCCTCCGGACTTTCGTTGCCAGCGAAGTGCCTGTTTTTACGATGCTGGGATTCCCCTGCTATTCCCGTAAGGTGAATAGTTTGTATGACGAAATGATGTTTCCCATAGGAATCAATGGAAAAAGCGATTAATGTGTGCAAGCCCAAAACCCATCCTTTTTGCCAGCCGAAACGCCCGTTTTTGCGCTGCTGGGATTCCCCTGAGGCTCCCCTCGTTGGAAACCCCACCTCCGGACCTTCTGTTGCCAGTGAAGCACCCGTTTTTACGATGCTGGGATTCCCCTGCTGGGATTCTCCTGCAGCATCACAAAAACATGGAAGCCCAGAGGTGGGGTTTCCCATGGAGGGGAGCCTCAGGGGAATCCCAGCAGCGCAAAAACGGGCACTTTGGCTGGCAAAAGGGGTGAATTTTGGGCTTGCACGCATTAATCGCTTTTCCATTGATTTCTATGGGAAACATTGTTTCATCATTATACGAACTATTCACCTTACGAACCTCATCCCCGAACCAATTAAGTTCGTAAGACGAAGTATCACTGTATCAGGGAATTTCAAAATGCTTTCCTCCTGGACACACTGATTGTAAGACGTGGTTATATACTTGATATAATATTAAAAAACCTGGTTCATCCATTCAGCAATATTAGAAAGAGTTTTCCACATTTTGAGGCAATGTCCTTTTCTATGTGAACAAATTAAGGGCTGAATTTTAAGGCCACTGAGCAATGACTATTTAAAGTGAAGAACTGAAACTTCTACCTCAAGTTCTTCATACATTTTTTCAAATTTCCTCTGGCAAATTCTATTCTCTGTCTGTAACCCTGCCGATGACCTCTTTTGGACATAAATACATTAGAAAGTGTCCAGAGATTCTTTACGAGAAGAGCCCTCCACTCCTCTACTTGCAACAGAATATCTTGTACAACCAGACTTGAAATCCTAAGTTTAGAAAGCTTAGAACTATGTCGTCTTCCACACGACCTAAGCATAGCTCATAAAATCACCTGCTACAACATCCTTCCTGTCAACGACTACTTCAGCTTTAACCACAACAATACACGAGCACACAACTCAAAGTAAATTGCTCCAAACTTGACTGTAGAAAATACGACTTCAGCAACTGAGTAGTTTATGCCTAAAACTCACTACCTGACTCTCTAGTTTCGTCACCAAACCTTCCAAAACTTTACCTTTAGACTATCCACTGTTGACCTCACTCAATTCCTAAGAGATCAGTAAGGACCGTGCATAAGTGCACCAGCGTGCCTACCGTCCCTATCCTAATGTTTCCCTCTTATTAGAACCCATCTGATATATATAAACAGTGTTATATCTATATATATTACCAATACATACTTGACTGACTGAATGAATGAATGAATGAAACAATGAATGAATGAATGAATGAATGAATGAATAAATAAATAAATAAATAATAAACTCTTTAGGTAGTGAGGGCAATGAACATGTTTTGTAAAAAGTGTATTTTCATTTGACAAGCTATTAACATGTAAACTTAGCCATTCTGCTTTGTTAATCCTTCATTATTAGTATATTATTTAGAGCAAGGGTCTCCAACCTTGGCAACTTTAAAACTTGTGGACTTTGCTGGCTGAGGAATTCTGGGAGTTGAAGTCCACAAGTCTTAAAGTTGCCAAGGTTGGAGACCCCTGATTTAGAGTTAACTGACATAGTTTGCTAGACAATACACGGTCAAATGTGGGGGGTTTTAATCTCAGTTAATAGTTAAGGAGAAAACCTGAATGAATGCCTGCACATTTTATAGCAATTGTTAGTCAACAACGTGTGTCTTTATCTCTCCCAGCCCTCAAGTTTTTTTACACTAAAATTGTGATACAGTGTAGTTGGTTCTGAGCAATTAATGGTGTTGAGAGTGACATCTAGTGGAAACGCTCAGTAATGGAACTGCCGTCCATGCCGAAAACAGCACTTCTGATTAATTTAAGATTTTCCTAGGCTTTATTATCACCAGGATATATAGGTGTCTGCCCTTCAGCATTAATTATTTGCTATTCTTATTGCACCAATAGACTGAAGACCCAACTATGGAAAGACCTTATACATTTAAAGATTTCCTTCTTAGGCCAAGAAGGTGAGATATTTTTTAATATATCCTATATATATGTTTATCCAGCTCCAGCGACTATTCTAGATCACAATTAAATTTACAATGGCTTTTTCTTTTTTTCCTGTAGTCACAAATCTCGAGTAAAAGGATTTTTGCGGCTGAAGATGGCTTACATGCCAAAAAACGGTGGTCAAGAGGATGACAGTGACCAGAGAGAAGATTCAGAGGTAAACCCTTTGAAACAGACATATGTGTCCTTTTGTTCCCCAAGGTGACTGGATTATTGCTGGCTATGCAATTCTGGATGTCGAAGTCCGCACATTTTAAGTTGCTAAAATTGAGAAACACTGTTGTACAGAAGCAGCTTTCAGCCTTTACGGCACTAGGGATTAGTTCCATGACGAATGTTTTTTCTACAGATGGGGCAGGGTTAATATATTAACAGAGTTGGACAGGTCCTTATAGGTCTTTTAGTCCAACACCCTTCACCCCGCCCAAGCAAGAGACTCTACATCAGTGGTTCTCAACTTTTCTACTGCTGCGACCTCTTAATACAGTTCCTTATGTTGTGGTGCCCCCCCCATCATAAGTCTAGCGCCAATTCTTCCAACAAAGCTTTAAGCTGATTGGCAGGAAGGTCAGAGGGACATCCCCACTGTAAACGCCTAATTGGCCGGATTGGAAAAATATATTCCAAGGCACCAGAATAGAAGCATTAGTTCCTAACACCATGGGAAATTGTCTTTTCTCATGGTCTTAGGCGATCCCCGTGAAACAGTTTTGACCACCAAAGGGGTCCCAACCCCCAGCTTGAGAACCACTACCCTACACCCAATCTCTTCTTGAAAGTCTCCAGTGACATCTGACGGCAAGCTATTCCATTGATTGATTTTTCTCACTGTCAGAAAATTTCTCCTTATTTCTAGGTTGAATCTCTCATTGGTCAGTTTCCATCCATTATTCCTTGTTGGGTGCTTTGGAAAATAGCTTGCCCCCTTCGTCTCTGTAGCAGCCCTTCAAATATTGGAACACTACTACCATGTCTTGCTTGGTCCTTCTCTTCGCTAGCCTAGCTAGGTCCAGTTCCTGCAACCGCTCATCGTATGTTTTAGCCTCCAGTTCCCTAATCATCTTGGGTGCAGTTTTGGGAGCTTCCTGCATCCCACGTATGCGCAGAGGGGGCTTTGCTCGTTTACGTGGCCCAGTTCCTGGAGGGCTCCAAACAAGTGATTGGTCCAAGGACTAGGGATGAAACCCCCTGATCTAGAGGATTAGCCTACTGCTTTTCAGGTCTCCCAGTTAAGTCACAGTGAGCAATTGCATTGAAGAGGCCACCAATATCTTACTAAAATATGTGGACTACTGTGACTTCAGAAAGTGGTAACGCAGTACCATTGTAGATACAGCCCCCTCATCACATCACAGTTGAGACTGAATCAGCCTTGAAAGCAGAATAAGTATACTTTTATCATCGTCAGGATGAATAATTCAGATCTGAGCTATTTTGGCCTTTATGTGCAAACCTTTAGCATGAAGCATTGTTTTTCAAACCTAGCTGCATGAATCCTTCTTCCAGAATATGGGGCAAGCATGCATTCCTCTCTGCATCATGTTTCAGGACTGAATTGTTATTCTAATTGGCAGTGCTAAGTTGGTGGGAGAAACTCTACCGCTCTGCAGAGCTTAATGTTAAAATATCGCTATAAACATAACCGTTTGTGAATGCTGACTCTGGCTTGATTTTTGGTAGCCCCATACATACTTTAACGTGCTGTGCATAAAACTGCTTTCAAAGGAGATTAAGATGACTAAGAAACTGAGCTCTTGTTTTCCCCTTAAAGATGCCCTGCAAAATAGGCAGTAGTTATCAGTTTGTTTCTTCATTCAGTTAATGTTCCTACTAGGGCAGTGATGGCGAACCTTTTTTTCCTCTGGTGCATATGCGCGAGTGCCCACACCTATGATTCAATGTCTGGGAAGGGCAAAAACAGCTTACCCCACTCCCCGGAGGCCCTCTGCGGGCCGAAAACGGCCTGTTCCCCAACTTCTGGTGGGGCCAGTAGGCTCATGTTTTGCCGTACCCAGGCTCCAAATCTTCCCTGGAGTTGGGGGAGGGTAAAAACGTCCTCTCCCATGTTCCCAGAGGCTCTCTGGAAGCCAAAAACACCCTCCTCTGTGCAAGCCAAAAATTAGCTGGCCGGCACAAGCACATTGAAGCTGAGTGAGTGAGTGAGTGAGTGAGTGAGTGAGTGAGTGAGTGAGTGAGTGAGTGAGTTAGTTAGTTAGTTAGTTAGTTAGTTAGTTAGTTAGTTATTAGATTTGTATGTCGCCCCTCTCCGGAGAATCGGAGCGGCTCACAACAACAAAACAGTACAAATCCAATGGTTAAAACAATTTAAAACCCTTAATATAAAAAAAACAATTAGGGCAATAGTTCATGTGCCAGCAGATATGGCTCTGCGTGCCACCTGTGGCACCCGTGCCATAGGTTTGCCATCACTGTACTAGGGGTTTGAAAATTTTGCAATTCTAAAATCCCCAGCAGTCGCATCTCTAAATTGACATTTAGAGAAGCACTTTCTTTAACATGTTCTTTCTATCGGTGTCTTAGATTTATGGACAGAAGCACTGTTCCTTATCCTTGCATTTACCCGAGTGAGATCTTGTCCAATTTGTAGCCAAGTGGTTTGCTGTATAAATGGTACAAATTTGATGCAATCGACTCTGTAAAATGGAACAAACGTTTTGACAAATAATTTATCTTTCACTCGGGAAACATCACCTTAACATACTGTTTCTGACCATTTTTCCTTTTTTGAAGGATCATTTTAAATTCTGGGTCATCTTCCTTTTAGATTAATGTGATGATCAGAAATAGAGGCAAAGAAAGATTCTTTCCATTGTTTATAATGCTAATTGCTCCCATAAAGGCTTTCAGGCTTTAAATGTAGCTTTTTAATTTGTCCTCTTCAAAGCGTGGCTGGGAAGTAATCGAGACTGGAGATTCCCCCTCTCAACGCCAGGAAGAATTACCTCCACCTCCCTTACCTCCTGGGTGGGAAGAGAAAGTGGACAACCTTGGACGCACCTACTATGTCAATCACAATAACAGAACGACACAGTGGCATCGACCAAGTTTGATGTAAGTTTCTGTTTGAACATAACATATCTTCCCTATTGTGCTATATGATGTATCCATTGATATAAAACAGCGTTTTTCAACTTCAGCAATTTAAAGATGTATGAACTTCAACTCCCAGAACTGAATTATCCCATGTTGGCTGGAGAATTCTGGGAATTGAAGTCCATCTTTAAATTGCCAAGGATGAGAAACAATCGTCTAAAAGGATAAACTTGAAGTGCAGGTTTAATCAGCAGCTGGAATCTCTGTGGTCATAGATTGTGAACCCCAAAGAATCATACTGGGATAAACATGTGCTCTCATTGATTTCCTGTTACATTCATAGGATAAAGATGTGCTTTTATTTATTTCATAGCATGATTGTGGATTTTCTTTAGTGGCTCATTAGGATTGAAAACAAGTTGGCGTTTGATGTGATCTCACCGGGTTTTCTTTCCACTTCATATTCTGAAATGGGATTGCTGCTCGTAGACATAAATAGATATTGCTAACTAAAGATAGTCTAATTGAGATCCACTTTGGTATAGCGGTGAAAATCCTGGTCCTGAAATCAAGAGACGCTAAATTCCAGTCCTTCCTTAGGCATAACAGCCAATTTTGGTGACTTTAGACCAGTCACTGTGTCTCGGCCCAGCCTACCTCACAAGACTGTTGTTGTGGGGAAAACACCACCACGGAAGAAGTATATGTTCTGCTTTAAATTAACCATAATTAAGGCAGAATGCAAAACAAATAGTCCAAACTTAATAACCTAGTCTGATTTTTGTCATGCAGTTGAAGGAGGAAACATGTTATAGGCATATGTCTTATATAATAATAATAATAATAATAATAATAATAATAATAACAACAACAACAACAACAACAACAACAACAACAACAACAGAGTTGGAAGGGACCTTGGAGGTCTTCTAGTCCAACCCCCTGCTTAGGCAGGAAACCCTACATTATTTCAGACAAATTTATTTGATTGATTGATTGATTGATTGATTGGATTTGTATGCCGCCCCTCTCTGTGGACTCGGGGCGGCTAACAACAGTGATAAAAACAGCATGTAACAATCCAATACTAAAACAACTAAAAAACCCTTATTTATAAAACCAAACATACATACAAACATACCATGCAGAAATTGTAGAAGCCTAGGGGGAAAGAATATCTCAGTTCTCCCATGCCTGACGGCAGAGGTGGGTTTTAAGGAGCTTACGAAAGGCGAGGAGGGTGGGGGCAATTCTAATCTGGGGCGAGTTGGTTCCAGAGGGCCGGGGCCGCCACAGAGAAGGCTCTTCCTCTGGGTCCCGCCAAACGACATTGTTTAGTTGACGGGACTCGGAGAAGGCCCACTCTGTGGGACCTAACTGGTCGCTGGGATTCGTGTGGCAGAAGGCGGTCCCGGAGATAAGATTTGTATGCCGCCCCTCTCCGAAGACTCGGAGTGGAATACAAATTTTAATAACATATTGTCCAATATCTTATTAAAAGCATTCGCAACTTCTGGAGGCAAGCTGTTCCACTAATCAATTATTCTCACTGTCAGGAAATTTCTCCTTAGTTCTATGTTACTTATTTGTAGACATATGCCTACAGAGTTTCTCTCCCTCTGTTATGTGACAGATATCTAACCTCTAATTAACCTCAACTTCCTATTTCAACTGACTAGGAAACAATGGTTGGCGTATCTTGCTCGCTTGCTTGTATCATACAGTTCAGAGAAAACAGGAAACCATTAGAGACTTTGCAGTTTGATGTGTAAGAGTGGTGTGTTTGAAAAGTCTCATAGATACTATTGATTTATTAAGCCGAAGTAAAATAAATTTATGTATGTACTGTATGTATGTATTTACTTATTTATTTGATTGCTATGCCACCCGTCTCCGAAGATTCGGGGCGGCTTAAAACATATAATAAAAACAATAAATTACAGTGGGAAATCCAATGAATTAACTAAATAACTGACCTAAAATCCCTAATATTTTTAAAAAATCAATCGTACATATTTAGACCTCAGCCATACATAACGTTCATCGGCCAAGGGGCCTAAGATCTAATGGCTCCAAGCCTGGTGACATAAATGAGTCTTAAGACTCTTGTGGAAGGTGAGGAGGGTGGGGGCAGTGCGAATCTCTAGTGGGAGCTGATTCCAGAGGGCCAGGGCCCCCACAGAGAAGGCTCTGAATTGTGTCAATTGAGTTAAATTTATTTATTTTATTTATTCAATTTTTATGCCGCCCTTCTCCTTAGACTCAGGGCAACATGTTAGCAATAGCACTTTTTAACAGAGCCAGCCTATTGCCCCCACAATCCGGGTCCTCATTTTACCCACCTCAGAAGGATGGAAGGCTGAGTCAACCTTGAGCCGGTGATGATCTAAATCTGTCAATTGGGTTAAAATCTTGTTTCTAATAAAGGAAGCATTGTTTACAAACATTCTGCTGTGATTAATGAATCAGCCTATAATAATAATGTGGCTACAGCAAGCTCATGTTGTGACTCTTTTTGACAAGTGTGATTTTTAAAGGGTGGGGCTTTTTTTTTTCAGTTCACACTGTTCAGTTTTGCAATTTCAGGTTATGCCAGTTTGTTTATAGGCTGTGTAAACAGCCTAAATTTGGAAGAGCAATTCAGAGGAGTGCTTCCAAAGACATGCTTGCATTTATAGAAATAGCATTTAGACATATACAGTGGTACCTCTACTTACTAACTTAATTCGTTCTGTGATCAGGTTCTTAAGTGGAAAAGTTTGTAAGAAGAAGCAAATTTTTCCATAGGAATCAATGTAAAAGCAAATAATGCGTGCCATTGGGGAAACCACAGGGATGGTGGAGGCCCTGTTTCCTGCCAGGAGATTCCTACTGAGGCTTCTCCCCGCCTTTTCTGGCCCCGTTTCCTCCCAGGAGATTCCTAGAGAGGCCACACGGAGACTTCTCCCCGCCTTTTCTGGCACTGTTTCCTCCCAGGAGATTCCTAGAGAAGCCCCATGGAGGCTTCTCCCCGCCTTTTCCAACCCTGTTTCCTCCCAGGAGATTCCTAGAGAGGCCCCACGGAGGCTTCTCCCTGCCTTTTCTGGTTACAGTTTTGGAGGCTCAGATTTGTAAGTGGAAAATGGTTCTTGAGAAGAGGCAAAAAAATCTTGAACACCCAGTTCTTATCTAGAAAAGTTCGTAAGTAGAGGCATTCTTAGGTAGAGGTACCACTGTTTACCCTCTCTAAGCATTTTGCAGAGTCAGTTATTGTCCCCAGTAATCTGAGTCCTCATTTTACCGACCTTGGAAGGATGGAAGGCTGAGTCAACCTTGAATGGGTCAGGACTGAACTCTTGGCAGTGGGCAAAATTAGCTTGCAATACTGCATTCCAACCATTTTTACGATTATGATGCATGTGTCTTCTTAAAGGTTCTGTTCATCTATATGAGTATTTCTGAGCATGAAGATGTGCCTTAGTGAGCCCCATGCAAATTTTCAAGCTCCTTAGGTATTCAAGGAGTGGCTTTACAATGCAAATAGTTAAAATCTTACTAATTTATAAACCTATCTTGTAATTTACTGGCTATGAAGCATGATAGTTAAAAATAAAAGTCTAATGTCCTAATATTTTTCCGTATAATTTCTCTCTATTTTTTAAAACAAGAATCAGGATAAGTATAAAACTGTTCTGTCGAGCTGTCTGGCAGAATCCTCCCGAAAATTCAGATACAAATTTCAGACACACACACGTTTGAAAATTCAAAACAATAATGTTCTTTATACTGAAAATGCAAATAAACAAAGCCCTCTTTTTGTATAGCAAAGAGCACTCGTCTGCAAACAAACTGGTAATTTGTACAAGTCCCTTATCAGTTCTGAGATAGAAGAAGAGAGGAAGAGAGAGAAACAGATAGAAAAAAGAGAGGAAGGAAAAGAAAAAGAAAAAGAATGCGAGTAAGGAAGAGAGAAAGAAAATCAAAACCTAGTTTGAAATTAGCTCAACTATTTAAGTGGCATTTTGATATTGATAGAGTTGCCCTATTATGAGCTCACTGTTATAGACACACAGTACAGTATTTTATTTTGAAATTCTCTGAGGCAAAACAGGGTGGGTTTTTTATTTGTTTGTTTGTTTGTTTGTTTGTTTGTTTGTCTGTCTATCTATCTATCCATCTGTCTATCTATCCATCTAATCTATCTATCTATCCATCCATCCATCCATCCATCCATCCATCCATCTATCTATCTATCAATCTATCCATCTAATATATTTATCTATCTATCCATCCATCTAATCTATCTATCTATCTATCTATCTATCTATCTATCTATCCATCTAATATATCTATCTATCTATCTATCCATCTAATATATCTATCTATCTATCTATCTATCCATCTTATCTATCTATCTATCTATCTATCTATCTATCCATCCATCTAATATATCTAACTATCTATCTATCTATCCATCTAATATATCTATCTATGTATCTATCTATCCATCTAATATATCTATCTATCTATCTATCCATCCATCCATCTAATATATCTATCTATCTAACTATCTATCTATCCATCTAATCTATCTATCTATCCATCTAATCTATCTGTCTATCTATCTATCTATCTATCCATCTAATCTATCTATCTATCTATCTATCCATCTAATATATCTATCTATCTATCTATCTATCTATCCATCTAATATATCTATCTATCTATCTATCTATCTATCTATCTATCTATCTATCTATCTATCTATCTATCTATCTATTATTTCTGTGCCGCCCAGTCCCGAAGGGACTGCCGCTCAGACACTATACTTTTCCGCCCACCCCCCCCAAAAATTAGAGGGAACACTGCTTGAATCTATTATGTTTGGGGGTAAGACTCCATAATTGAAGTGCTACTTAGACCTGAGCTATACGGGAAATCAGTAACTGGTTTGTAAATGTACATTGTCTTAAAGCAGAGCTTTTTAAACTGCTCTGTGATCTGAATTTTTTTAAATCAGATTTTGCACACTTTGGAAGAAAGGACCTTTCAGAGATGTTGGCTGCTTTGCTAAAAGACTGATTCTCAGCCTTAATTATAGAATGGCTTCATAATGGGCTTCCTGTCAACATTCCAATTTAATTCCATAAAATGCAGTCTGCTTTGTTGTATTGATTAGTTCTCAGAAGTCTTCAGGTCTGTGAAACTGCAAAATGAGGAGGAAATTACCCCTGTAGGATGGATGCTTGCTCTTGCTGTTGTAAAGATTTGACACATTTTATTGCTTTATTTGGGAGTTGCCTCCACTATAATATTGCTGATAATAGATTCAGTAAGTGATGCTCACTTTTTTCTTTGAGAGAGAAAGAGATGGAGAATACATAACTGTGTATTCTGTAAATACTGTGTGTTTGTGGTAGAAATAATGCTATTACTTGAAGACAGATTTTCTCCAGAGCAAATTTCAAGGTGATGGGAGAGAAAAAATGCCTCGCTTAGCAACAGAAGCTCAATTGTAGTCGTAAATCGAGGTCTGCCTGTAACCTTGTCCAGATAATAACAGCCTTTTTCTTCTATACATTTCCGTTTCTTCTGTCCTTTCCAATCCCAGCCAAATGGTATAAATTAGGATCAACATTTGTTTGGCCAGAACCAAAGCCAAGCAAATGGCACTCAGCAGTCATAAAATTTGGAATGCCCTGTGTGGAAATGTATTATCCTGATGCTGAGGTCAGATTTCTTACAGGAAAGATAATTGTTCTACAGAGCACTGATGGGTATGCATAGAACAATGGGCCATTATTCTCCTCCCCTCCCTCCCTCCCACCGCCTTAATATTGGCCAGACACATTGACAATCTCAGTGCATCTTTCAATCCTGATACTTAGAGGCATTATCTGGGCACATCATTTGGGTGTCTTTTAGTTGAGTGCAGTCTTCTTTAACATGGGGCAAATTAGAATGACAGTTGCCTTAATTCTCAGTGTTAGCCTTGCTGTGCGGAGTTAAATTATATATGAAATACTGTATATTTTATACTTGATGCTTTGTCATTCAGGGTAAGCTGCCCAGAATCTGTAAACAGTTTGCAAATTATATATACAGCGTTCCCTCGATTTTCGCGGGGGATGCGTTCCGAGACCGCCCGCGAAAGTCAAATTTCCGCAAAGTAGAGATGCGGAAGTAAATACACCATTTTTGGCTATGAACAGTATCACAAGCCTTCCCTTAACACTTTAAACCCCTAAATTACCATTTCCCATTTTCTTTACAACCATTTACTCACCATTATTACTGGTACTCACCATTGAATAAGACACTTAGTGATCCTGATATTTATAAACATAATTATTTATTAACAATTATTTTTTGTTGTTATTTATTTGCAAAAATTATTAGTTTGGCGATGACGTATGACGTCATCGGGCAGGAAAAACCATGGTATAGAAAATAACCCGTGAAGTATTTTTTAATTAATATTTTTTGAAAAACCGTGGTATAGGCTATTCACAAAGTTTGAACCCGCGAAAATCGAGGGAACACTGTAGATTCATCAATACAGAAAACATAGAGTTACAAGAGTTCCCTTAGCGAACGTTCAAAGTTATTTGTTAAGCGCTCCCTAAACAAATGGTTATAAGTTGCGAACTACCAGTGCTGTTGAAGGGAATGGAAGGCAGATGAACTTAGATGTTTACTGTCAGTTGGCATGTTCGGCAGAGTTTTGTAACAAGACAGCTGATTATGGCCAGCAGTATTGCCAGATTGAATGGCACGTCTAAGGCTTCTTTGTGATTTTAAACTTTGCAACCTTCGATGCCCGCGTGGAGACCTTTGGAATTCGGGGAACAATAAAGCCATATTACAGTAAAACATTTTTAGAGTACAGTGTTCCCTCGATTTTCGCGGATTCGAACTTCGCGAAAAGTCTATACCACGGTTTTTCAAAAATATTAATTAAAAAATACTTTGCGGTTTTCCCCCCTATACCACGGTTTTTCCTGCCTGATGACGTCATATGTCATCACCAAACTTTCGTCCACCTTTAATAAATATTTTTTTAAAATAAACTTTAATAATGAAACATGGTGAGTAATAATTTAAAAGGTTGCTAAGAAAATGGGAAATTGCAATTTAGGGGTTTAAAGTGTTAAGGGAAGGCTTGTGATACTGTTCATAGCCAAAAATAGTGTATTTACTTCCGCATCTCTACTTCGCGGAAATTCAACTTTTGCGGGCGGTCTCGGAACGCATACCTCCGTGAAAATCGAGGGAACACTGTATATTATGAGTGAATGCCTCTCAAGCAAACTTCAGAACACAGCAGATTGCTAAAATCTGGAAGACGTTAATGATGTACCCGTTTATTCAGCTAGAAGAAATTCTCATTTTAAAGAAAATAACACAGTGCCACATATTCAGTTTCTTCCATCGAAAGAGATTTAAGGTTTTGTTCACATTCTAGACATTTTTTTTTTCTGATTAAGTTCCAGCTTCATGATTTGCACAATGTTTTGTTGATAGAATTATTTTGAAGGCGCCAGCTAGTACAAGAAGATTCCAGCTTGTAAAATCTCCAGTAAATGAATGTGTAATCTTGGTTGCGCACAGTTATTGAAAAGCCACTCGCCTTGAGCCACAAAATGGGCAGCAAATAAATGTGATAAATAAATAAAATAAATGAAAGGAGCTCATGACCACCCTGATTCATGAATTTTACTGTCAAACTGTTCTTATTAGTAACAGATTGTCCCTGACATTCAACGAATTTAATTTAATAATTTAATTTAATTTTGTTCTGTCAGGCTCTCTGGTACACTCCTCCCAAAAATTCACAGGTACAAATTTCAGACACACACACGTTTGAAAATTCAAAACAATGTTCTTTATAATGAACATTCACTTAAACCAAGCCCTCTTTTGGTATAGCAAAGAGCACTGGTCTCCAAACAAACTGGTAATTGGTACAAGTCCCTTATCAGTTCTGTGATACTTAGCTTGCAGCTGTGAGGCAATTCACAGTCCTTCTTCTTTCACAAAGTGAAACACACTTTGCTCTGGTTTAGTTTCAAAGTGGGGAAAAATCAGCACACAAAAGGTCAAAGTCAGTAAAGCAGTCACGAAACACAACGATCAGATAATCTTCCACAATGGCCAAACTCACAGGCTGCTATTTATAGCAGCCTCACTAATTACCACAGCCCCACCCAACCACAGGTGGCCTCATTTTCTTTGATAATAATCTCTCAGTTGTTGTTGCCTATGCATCGCTCTCCGCATGCGTGGCTGTATCATTAACTCTTGTTCTGAATCCAAGGAGGAGCTAGATAATTGATCTCCTTCTGAGCTGTCTGTCCCACTCTCCTCCTCCCTGTCACACATGTCTTCTTGGTCAGAGGAGCCTTCATCAGCAGATTCCACCAGGGGCAAAACAGGCCTGCAGCATGTGGATGTCTCCCCCACATCCACAGTCCTTGGGGCAGGAGCTGGGCCAGAGCTAACCACAACAAATTTATTCGATTTATAAGCCTCCAGTATTTGTTTCATAACTTGTATACTGGGATGGTAGGAAAGATTTGTGACTTTCATTAGTGGGGCCTTCCAGGTTGTCATGCACTATCTTTTGGTCTTCTACTTTATGAACCACTGTGTATGCTTTCGGACTCCTGCTTTTAGTGATTCAGTATTTATTTATTATTTATTAATTGGATTTGTATGCCACCCTTCTCCGAGGACTATCAACTGAAATGTAATAGTACCCCTTGCTCCTATTTTAGTGCCATGACTGGGTTTTTAGATGTGAGTGCAGTGATGGATTCCTACAGGTACAGTCAGGTGCGCAGTACCAGTAGAAAAATTTTGATTTTTTTTTCTTTTTTTCCCTTCTGGGCTCTGGGTATGTTTTTCCTATCATAGTAAGTGAGGTTGAATGTGTATAATTTTAGAAGAGCATTGCGTGCATGTGTGTGTACATACATAATCAGTTTATTTATTTATTGATTGATTGATTAATTGATTGATTGATTGGATTTGTATGCCGCCCCTCTCCATAGCCTCGGGGCGGCTAACAACAGTGATAAAAAACAGCATGTAACAATCCAATACAAAAACAACTAAACAAAACCCTTATTATAAAACCAAACATACATACAAACATACCATGCGTAAATTGTAAAGGCCTAGGGGGAAAGAATATCTCAGTTCCCCCATGCCTGACAGCAGAGGTGGGTTTTAAGAAGCTTACAAAAGGCGAGGAGGGTGGGGGCAATTCTAATCTCTGGTAGTAGATAATGTATATTTAATGTATATGTGTGTAATTACATATGGCATATATACATAGGATTAAACAGTATATTTTGGATGTTCAGTAATAGTAAATAGATAGGAAAGTTGTATCTCTTTGAGGCGAGGAGAGGCCATGCACCCTAACCCTAGACGTGAGTGACGCCAAGTTGGCCACCTTTAAGCCAGTCACATGACCTTTTAAGCCTATTCCAGTCACATGATTGTCAAGCCACTCCCGCCTGGTCACACGGCTGGCAAGCCACACCCACAAAATAAGCCACACCCACAATATGGTATTTTAAAAAATTGTAGCCCTTCACTGTGTCAGTGGTGTGGGCCTACTAGTTTGCATCCCACGTAGTAGTTGAGAGTTTAATCCTAGGTAGTATGAACAGATGTTTCTCTCTTAGGGCACAAAGAAAAAAATATCTGCTGTAAACTCCAGGTAGGCATTAGGAAGGGCATCCAGCCAGAGTGGGCCTTCTCCAGGTCCCGTCGACCAAATAATGTCGGCTGGCGGGACCCAGGGGAAGAGCCTTCTCTGTGGCAGCCCTGACCCTCTGGAATCAACTCCCTCCAGAGATTCAAATAGCCCCCACCCTCCTTGCCTTCCGTAAAATGCTCAAGACCCACTTTTGTCGCCAGGCGTGGGGATAATTACCATCTTTCCCCTTTTTATTATATTTTGGGCTTACTGCATGATAGATTAGGTTGAATGTGTGTGACTGCATAGCTAGGGGTTTTATTATGTTAATGGATCTAAATTTTTATTGTTAGATTTGTAATGTATTGTATTATTGCTATGCTGTGAGCCGCCCCGAGTCTTCGGAGAGGGGTGGCATACAAATCTAATAAACTATAAACTATAACTGTAAACTGTAAACATTCATCTCCATCAGTTGCCCTGACTCTACCTGAATTAAGAGACTACAGGTAGTCTCTTAATTTGGAGACTACTTGAATTCAGAGATTCTCATTTTAAAGAAAATAACACAGTGCCACATTACAAGTTGTTCCTTGTAAAAAGGAACAAAAATGGGCTTTATGCAGTATCGTTTTTTACCAATGTCTGTAGTTTTGATTTTATTTTAAAATGTTTTGAGGGGGGAGTGTAATTTTTTTAAATGTTTTCCTCCATACAAACTTTTCCCCATACCCTGTTTCCCCGATAGTAAGACACCCCCGATTGTAAGACGTATCAGGGGTTTCAGGGGGGTCGGCTAATATAAGCCGTACCCCGAAAGTAAGACATATGTCTTACTTTCGGGGAAACATGGGGGGTATTGCCACCTCCCTCTCATCTAGCTGCGCGCCGCCTCCTGCCCACGTCCGCACCGTCCCCCTCTCCATACGTCGCCGCGCCGTCCCCTGCACTTGTCACTGTCACCTCTGCAAATTTACTCGGGCACGTCCCTACTCCAAAGAAACCTCCCCCCCGCCCGTCACAGAAGGTAAAACATATGTCTTACTTTCGGGGAAACACGGGGGTATTGCCGCCTCCCTCTCATCTAGCTGCGCGCCGCCTCCTGCCCACGTCCCCCCCTTCCATACGTCACTGTGTCTGCCGCCTCCGTCTGATCCAAATGAGCGCCGCCTCCTGCCCACGCCTGCGCCGTCCCCCTCTCCATACGTCACCGCGCCGTCCCCTGCACTTGTCACTGCCGCCTCTGCAAATTTACTCGGGCACGTCCCTACTCCAAAGAAACCTCCCTCCCCCCCCGCCAGTCACAGAAGGTAAAATGCATATACACTAAAAAAACACATTTTACACAGGTTTTTTTAGCTGTCAGTGCCCCTTTAACAATATAAGACATACCCCGAAAGTAAGACATAGTTGGGCTTTTGGGGATAAAAAGAAAGTAAGACACTGTCTTACTTTCGGGGAAACACGGTACATTTCAAAATGGTTGGATTGCAATAAAAACAGCATTTAGTTAGTAAATCATTTATTTATGTATTTATTCAATTTTTATGCCACCCTTCTCCTTAGACTCAGGGCGACTTACAACATGTTAGCAATAGTACTTTTTAGCAGAGCCAGCATATTATATCATATATAATTGTCCCCTTTTAAAATAAAATTAAAGCTTTAAAGAAAGGCTGTGTATTTCCACTGTTGCAACAACCCAACAGCCCACATATACAGAGAGATAGAGTTTAATCTCTGGTCTGGAACAGTGTCCCAGTAGCCTCTTGTTTCTCACTCTTTTTAGTGATTGAAGCAGTGATGAAATAGTGATTATTAACCAGGCGTTCTTTGGACATGAGATTTATTCTCAAGCAATTCATGATTTGCATGCCTTAACAGGGCCCTTTGAACTTCTGAAGGCTGATACTAATAAATGAAACTAAAGTTAGAGATTGAAGAACTAGAAGCAAAGGAATGGACAAGATCAAAGAGAATTCTGGAAATTCATTTGGAAAGACATTCTTTAGGCAGGCAAGAAAACCTAGCTCATTAACCTCTAACTCACAAATTCTTCACATATAAAGTTTAATCTCAATCATGTGGTATACCTGCTTTCATAAACTTTTTTTTAGAAGCAAATAGTTTTCTGGTTTGCTTTGGTCAGTGATGGGCTGCTGCTCCCATGGGGGGGGGGGGTCACAGTGGGGGTAATAAGTTTATGCACTATTTATTGGATAATTAATAGATTTTTTATTGTCCTTCCTTCTCTAGTAATAGTAATTAATTAATAATAATAATAATAATTTATTAGACTTGTATGCTGCCCCTCTCCGAAGACTCGGGGTGGATCACAACAGTAAGAAACAATACAGTACAAATCTAATAATTAAAAACTATAATTAAAAACCCACTATCATTAAAAAACCAGTCAATACAATACAGTCACAACCACACATAACTCTTAATGGTCAGAAAGGGGATACATTAATTTCCCCATGCCTGCCAACATAGATAGGTCTTTAGGGTCTTGCGGAAGGCGCGGAGGGTGGGGGCAGTTTGAATCTCTGGGTACCTTAGTATAATCCTTAATTACTTTTAAAATAGGAAATAATTAAATAGTATGTTTTTACCCATAAAAGCTTTAATCATTTTAATCATTACCTAGAACTGAACTTTTATAGCAATTAAAGAAAATTGAGCTACTTGCCTAATCTGTTATCATACTGAACCTTTTGGGTTCAGTACAAAACCTTAAATTTTACTGTGCTCTTCAACAAATAAAGCTGTCTATCCTTTGTTCTTTTTGTGGTTATTCAAATAATGTGACTTAATCAACTGAAAAAAGAGTCCAAGCACCTATTTGAAAACTTATCTTGGTCAATAAGCCACTTCCACCCAGTCACATGACTTTTAAGCTACCCCGGTCACATGATTGTCAAGCCACTCCCACCTGGTCACATGGGCGGCAAGCCACTCCTATCTGGTCACATGACCATCAAGTCACACCCACAAAATAAGTCACACCCACAAAATAAGACACACACACAGTGTGGCAGTAAAAATATTGGCAGCCCATAACTGGCTTTGGTGCACTATGATACAGATATTTCAGGAGAAGTCTGACTCATTATGCCTTTGATTTTTTTTCCAGCTTTGTTTGATCTTCATTGGTCCCTATATCATACAGTTGTAAAATAATTTAAATAGAATATTATTTACACATTAATAAAGTGTAATGTTCAGTATGGCAGGGGAAGTTGAATTCAAGATTGTGGCAACTGAAACATAGAAATGTTAATATAAAACAGAGTATTATGAGATTTAGAATAATTGGTACGATTGTATTGGTAACAAAGGCAAAGACAGGGATAAAATGTGAAAGGGTGTATTCAAAAGAATATATAAACATGTAATGTAACATATGTATCTATAAAGAGGTGATATAAGAAATGAAACAAACATAAGAAATCGGGCACAGATCTGTAATAAACTATAGAAATGTTGCTTTTAAAAACTTGGAAAAACTAATAAACATTATTTTTTTAATGGATGATCTTCTCTTGAATGAGAGAAGTTGCACAACAAATACAGTTGTAGCTAGAACAAATCACCTCCCAGACCATCCATGCAAAACCCGAACTATTTTTATTAGGAATCATAAGACAAAACTTTAATAAAGAAAACAGATATATTATAATTCACATTATTACAGCCGCAAGGATTCTATATGCACAATACTGGAAACAGGGAAAAAACCCAACCGTTCTATCCCTTTTGATTAAAATAATGGAATGTGCAGAAATGTCCAAGCTAACAAAGGAATTGCAAAACAAGGATGAGTCAGATTTCTATAAAGCATGGGACAAACGGTACCATTGGTTAAAAAAAAGAAATTACTTAAAAATTATACATCAAGAAAAATGTCCAACTAAAACAGCATGTAAAACCAGTAAATAACGACATGAATCATAATACTAAATTGAAACGATATAATGTAAACATCGATCGACACAAATTTTGAACTACAAAGAAACTGAATGAATAAATTTATAAATCGCTGATAAATGATGACACTAGCAACTATGTCAAATACATATGGATAACACTTCAGGAAAATCTATACCACCTATATACTTAAACTACAGGCCGCAAAACATAGAAGCCCCAGCTCTAACGCTGGTCCCCCACACTCTTCTTACTACTCTTTCATTGCTCTATTTTTCTATTCTTCCTCCACTTGTATTTCTTTCCTTTCTCTCTAAATCCCTTTTCCTTTCTTTCCCTCTCCTTCCCCAATTACGCATGCTATATAAGTAATGTACATTATATATATTCCCTTTACTTTTCTGTACCCTATTTTTAATGTAATTTTAAAAAAACCCAAATACAGTTGTAGCAACAAGGCAACAGGATGAGCTTAAATTATACACGGCATCACATGTGCACTGTATCAGCTTGGACATTGGACAGTGGTTCTTAATCGTTGCTGCTTTGATTATTGAAATTGGTCCTTAATCAAGCTAATAGCTTGAGTCAACAAGCTTTTCTTTGCTTTGAAGGACAAACCGATCATTATTTAATTTTTGAGTTGCCGGTGATTTCGAGAAATAATTTATCATTTGTCTCCCATTATTAATAAGTGTCAGATGCAGCGGGAACTTGACATTTTAATAGCTGAGTGTTTGTTTGCTTTTGTGTGTGTGTGTGTGTGTGCGCGCACTTGTGTTAACTTGGAAGTATTTCAGCTAATGATATCTTTCTTCCTTCTCTGACTCATGCCTCTTTCATCAACCCTTGACATTTCAGGGATGTGGCTTCGGAATCTGACAATAACATCAGGCAGATAAATCAAGAGGCTGCCCACCGAAGGTTTCGATCAAGGCGACACATTAGTGAGGATTTGGACCCTGAGCCCCTGGACAATGTTGATGCCCCTGAAGTACGTGCAGGATTTGAAATGGATCCTTTCATAGTTTTGGCCAACCGAATATACTCATTTGTTGATTTATTGCCTTGTTAAAACTTCTGTACCACCCTGATTACTCATGACTTTAGCCAAAATGACTGTTTAAAATGTCTTAATTGGGACTTACAGGCTTTCAAATGGAATGTGTACCAAAGGTAGGGCTGACGTACACAAGTAATGTAAATGTTTGCTGTCATGTCATCTTTCTCTGATTATTGTGACAGTTTCAAAATGGGTGAACAGTGCAGTCAGGTGGTAGGGAAAGCAAGTAGAATGTATGGCTGCATAGCTAGAGGTATAACAACCAAGAAGAGGGAGATTGTGAACCCACTGTATATAGCGCTGGTAAGACCACATTTGGAATACTGTGTTCAGTTCTGGAGACCTCACCTACAAAAAGATATTGACAAAACTGAACAGGTCCAAAGACGGGCTACAAAAACTGGTGGAAGGTCTTAAGAATAAAACCTATCAGGAAAGACTTAATGAACTCAATCTGTATAGTCTGGAGGACAGAAGGGAAAGAGGGGACATGATCGAAACATTTAAATATGTTAAAGGGTTAAATAAGGTTCAGGAGAGAAGTGTTTTTAATAGGAAAGGAAACACAAGAATAAGGGGCACAATCCAAAGTTAGTTGGGGCAAAGATTAGAAGTAACGTGAGAAAATATTATTTTACTGAAAGAGTAGTAGATGCTTGGAACAAACTTCCAGCAGACGTGGTTGGTAAATCCACAGTAACTAGATTTAAACATGCCTGGGATAAACATATATCCATCCTAAGATAAAATACAGGAAATAGTATAAGGGCAGACTAGATGGACTATGAGGTCTTTTTCTGCCATCAATCTTCTATGTTTCTTTTAATGCTACTTGGTCAGTGGTTCTCACCATTTCTAATGCCGCGACCCCTTAATGCAGTTCTTCATGTTGTGATGACCCCCAACCATAAGTTCAGCCCCAATTCTCCCAACAGAGCTTTAAGTTGATTGGCAGGAAGGTCAGAGGGACACTCCCCACTGTAAACGCCTGATTGGTCGGATTGTAAATATACTGTATGTTCCAAGGCGCCAGGATAGAAGCTTTAGTTCCTAACACCATTTGAAATTTGTCTTTTCTGATGGTCTTAGGTGACCCCTTATGAAATGCTTAAGATACAGTATATGGCAGTGTTTCCCAACCTTGGCAACTTGAAGGTATCTGGACTTCAACTCCCAGAATTCCCCAGCCAGCATTCGCTGGCTGGGGAATTCTGGGAGTTGAAGTCCAAATATCTTCAAGTTGCCAAGGTTGGGAAACACTGGTATATGGTCTTCAACTCCCAGAATTCCCTGGTGAGCATGTGTCCTGGCTGGCTGGAATTCTGGAAGTTGAAGACCATATGCTGTATCTTAAGGTTGCAAAGGTTGATAAACAATGTCTTAAATGATGCTCAAAGTATAGTATGTAAAGTTGATTATCAGAGGTTAATTGTGTTCTAAGTCTTAAAGGTACATAATTGATTTTTTTGGTTTAATGGATAGCCAAACAAATAGTAGAGATTACTATATTCATCGTCGACACCTTTTCTTTTTCTCAGCCTTGGGAAACCATTTCTGAAGAAGTGAACACGAGTGATTCCTTAAGCCTGAGCTTGCCCCCTCCGCCTGCTTCCCCTGTCTCACGGACCAGCCCTCAGGAATTCTCTGAGGAATTGAATAGAAGACTTCAGATCACTCCTGATTCAAACGGGGAACAACTCTCTTCTATAATTGTAAGAGACTTGAACATTTATTTTACTACTCTCCTAACATGTGCATTCTCACTTGTAGAACTTACCTCAGAGTCAACACCACTAGTAATGTTGTGTGGACATGGTGGTTCAGGCTAATAAGGGTGTATGTTTGTTTGTTTGTTTGTGTGTTTGTTTGTTTGTTTGTTTGTTTATTTACTGGATTTGTATGACGCCCCTCTCCACAGACTCGGGGCGGCTAACAACAGCAATAAAGCAGCATATAATAATAATCCAATACTAAAACAGTTAAAACCGCTTATTATAAAAACCAAACATACATACAGATATACCATGCATAAAATTGTAAAGGCCTAGGGGGAAAGAGTATCTCAATTCCCCCATGCTTGGCGGCAGAGGTGGGTTTTAAGCAGCTTACGAAAGGCAAGGAGGGCGGGGGCAATTCTAATCTCTGAGGGGGAGTTGGTTCCAGAGGGCCGGGGCCGCCACAGAGAAGGCTCTTCCCTTGGGTCCCCCCAAGCAACATTGTTTAGTTGACGGGACCCGGAGAAGACCCACTCTGTGGAACCTAACTGGTTGCTGGGATTTGTGCGGCAGAAGGCGGTCCCTGAGATAATCTAGTCCGGTGCCATGAAGGGCTTTATAGGTCATAACCAACACTTTGAATTGTGACCGGAAACTGATCGGCAACCAATGCAGACTGCGGAGTGTTGGTGTAACATGGGCATGTTCCTCTTGGTTTAATTGAAATTATAGGACAATTCTACGGTGCACCACAATTATGATGCAAAGCATACTTACCCTGAGGGCAATTTCCACAGAATGCAGTGATTTACCTAAGCCAGTGTTTTCTCAACTTTGGCAACTTTAAGACGTATGGTCTTCAACTCCCAGAATTCCCCAGCCAATCATCGGAGTTGAAATCCATACATCTTAAATCTGTCAAGATTGCAAAACACTGAACTCAGCAAATAAGTCAAAGCAATTTTGATCCGAATTCAATGAGCCTACTTTTGAGTAAACACCGTAACTGAGTAATAATATTTATGCTGTTAAATGTGTATTGTGATTTCATTGAGAAGAGATTTTATTCTTACTCAAAACTTCAGTGAACTCTCTGAATGGTTCATTGAGATACGTAAATAAACAAACAGCAGTTGGAATTTTCTTCCCCCTTTTTAGAAGAAATTACAGTAATTTTCAATGTTTATATATTAATTACAGTGATGGTGGACCTATGGCACGGGTGCCACAGGTGGCACGCAGAGCCATATCTGCTGGCACGCGAGGTGTTGCCCTAAGCTCAGCTCCAATATGCATGTGTGTGCCGGCCATGTGATTTTTGGCTTCCAGAGAGCCTCCTAGGGAAAGGGGAAGGGGTTTTTGCACTCCCCAGACATTTCTTCAACGTTTAATCAAAAACTTTGGGGATTGCTACCCAAACTTGATTATGATTTAAAATGATTTAGATTAATAAGATGCAGTATGATGGGAAAATTACGCTGCCAGTAAATTATTAGTCTACACCCGTCATTTCAAAACCATTTCTTTATGATTTGTTGAAATGCCTTTAAAGGAATTCTTAAGCATTCTTAGTTCCATTAAGTTGCCTCTCCTAAAGCTTTTCCAGATGTAAAATTCTTTATGTAAAACTAATGTTCCTTATGATTAAAAAATAATGGAATATGCTACTATTCAAATGATTTATGAAGATGAAGATAGATAGCCTGCTTAATCCGAACCACATTGGAATTTGTCTCTGTTCTTGTGATAAACATTTAATAGAGCAAATGTATCCTTGCAGTTAAATAGAAATGTATTTCTGTCTTAACCAAGCTTCTAATGATAGCTGTGATTATAGATTTATAATAGTTCATCAGAAATTTGGGCTCCATTGGGATCATAAGTTGAGCACTTCCTTTATTGTTCTGAGAATTGTCCCTTTGTATATGGGTTTATTTGATGCATATTTTAAGTGTTCCACTATGAAAAATAGGAGGACTGCTGTTACTAGTAAGGAAACGCCAGTCTGGCATGGAAACATATTTTAAGTTACTTATTGCAAATGCTTGAAAGGCAAATATTTTTCACCAATCTTGAAAGAACCTTCATAATCTTGCAAGTTGCTTCATAAGATTTTAAGTTATTTCTTTGTACCATACTTGGAAAATCCTGACAATTGTTCACAGTTGTTTCCCAAATAGTAAATGGAATCACTGAAGATGGGAGACAGTGAATTTAGGGGTAGTGATTTCTGACAGTCTCAAAATGGGTGAACAGTGCAGTCAGGCAGTAGGGAAAGCAAGTAGGATGCTTGGCTGCATAGCTAGAGGTATAACAAGCAGGGAGAGGGAGATTATGATCCCGCTATATAGAGTGCTGGTGAGACCACATTTGGAATACTGTGTTCAGTTCTGGAGACCTCACCTACAAAAAGATATTGACAAAATTGAACGGGTCCAAAGACGGGCTACAAGAATGGTGGAAGGTCTTAAGCAAAAAATGTATCAGGATAGACTTAATGAACTCAATCTGTATAGTCTGGAGGACAGAAGGAAAAGGGGGGTCATGATCGAAACATTTAAATATGTTAAAGGGTTAAATAAGGTCCAGGAGGGAAGTGTTTTTAATAGGAAAGTGAACATAAGAACAAGGGGACACAATCTGAAATTAGTTGGGGGAAAGATCAAAAGCAACATGAAAAAATATTATTTTACTGAAAGAGTTGTAGATCCTTGGAACAAACTTCCAGCAGACGTGGTAGATAAATCCACAGTAACTGAATTTAAACATGCCTGGGATAAACATATATCCATCCTAAGATAAAATACAGAAAATAGTATAAGGGCAGACTAGATGGACCATGAGGTCTTTTTCTGCCGTCAGACTTCTGTGTTTCTATGTTTCTATGAATGTTCATGTAATAATATTTTTCTCCCTTTTACTCTTGAATAATGTTCCATCCTATTCGTTTTATCCTATCAACAGCCCATCCAGAATTGAAGAAATTAAATTTGCAGCAAGGCTACCACTTTTATCTTGTCTATACTGGCTCCTTCCAATACTATATATAAATTAATAATGCATATATTTCTGCCATTTAAAATTGAATTCAAGGTTCAGGAAATGGAAAGTACGTTTTCTGGCAATCAAATAGAGTGAAAGAAGGGCAAATTAACCTACTAACTGGAAGAAAAGTCAATTTATCAAGTGCTTGAATGAAGGCTAAAATAGCCATTCATTCAAGCACCGGACCAGATTATCTCAGGGACCGCCTTCTGCTGCATGAATCCCAGCGACCAGTTAGGTCCCGTCAACTAAACAATGTCGCTTGGCGGGACCCAGGGGAACAGCCTTCTCTGTGGCGGCCCCGGCCCTCTGTAACCAACTCCCCCCAGAGATTAGAATTGCCCCCACCCTCCTTGCCTTTCGTAAGCTGCTTAAAACCCACCTCTGCCGCCAGGCATGGGGGAATTGAGATACTCTTTCCCCCTAGGCCTTTACAATTTTATGCATGGTATGTCTGTATGTATGTTTGGTTTTTATAATAATGGGTTTTTAACTGTTTTTAGTATTGGATTATTATTATATGCTGTTTTATTACTGTTGCTAGCCGCCCCGAGTCTGCGGAGAGGGGCGGCATACAAATCCAATAAATAAATAAATTATATGTAAATTAATAATGCATATATTTCTGCCATTAAAATTGAATTCAAGGTTCAGGAAATGGAAAGTACGTTTTCTGGCAATGAAATAGAATGAAAGAAGGGCAAATTAACCTATTAACTGGAAGAAAAATCAATTTATCAAGTGCTTGAATGAAGGCTAAAATAGCCATAGGATGCCAGGGGGAAACGGCAGTCACCATGCATATAAAACAATATTTTTGTTGTTTATTCCAGCAAAGAGATCCCTCTGCAAGGTTGCGATCTTGTAGTGTAACTGATGCTGTTGCTGAACAGTCCCATTTATCGCTGGTAAGTAGATATTTCTTGGCTGTTGTTTTTGTTTGTTTGTTTAGCAAATTTCAGGAATGCATTTGTGTTAAAATGTTTTTGGCTGCATAGAAGGGCTGTTGTTTTTTTGCTATGGATATCAATATCCGATTCTGGGAAAGAGAGATTAATCAAAAGGCTAGTTAACTTTAATAAATGCATAGCAAAAATATTATTTCTACTGGCTGGAGAACATCTTTTTTTGTGATGATAGTATCATCACTTTGCTACCTGGAAGATCTCAACCATCCTTGAAATTTAATGCTGGTGATTTTTTCCCATTTGGATGGCAATTATTTACAATAACCATATAGGTATTTCCATGTGTACCAGACATGTCCTTGAGTTGAGCTCCCACTCCTGGTGGCTACTATGTACTTTTCTTTGCAATAATATGTCCAGTCCAGTCTAAAAAAATGGTCAGAAATGGACCAATCCAAGTACAAACCAGGACCATTCCTGCTTAGCTTCCAAATGAAAAGAAGATCAGCAGGGGTTTATGTCTGTGAATGAAGGCTGCTTAGCAATAGCAATAGCACTTATAGACTTACAGTACTTTACAGTCCTCTATAAGCGGTTTACAGAGTCAACATATAGCCCCCAGCAATCTGGGTCCTCATTTTACCCATCTTGGAAGGATGAAAACCTGAGTCAATCTTGAGCCTGGTGAGATTTGATCTGCCAAATTGCCAGTGATCTGCTAAACACTGCAGCACTGTGGCTCTGTATTACAATTACCGTATTTTTCCAGAGTATAAGACGCACCTTAGTTTTTGGGAGAAAAATAGGGAAAATAATCTGTTTACCAGATATTCATCAGACTAGCATCCTTAGTCTGGTCAGCTTCAGCACATTATTTTATCCCCTGGTTAGGGCTTTAAAAAAAACCTTATTCGGAGAGAGTAACAATGAAAGAGCTTGCAAGGTGGTAAGAGCTAGGAACATTGTTAGCACCTGGTTATGGCTGGAAAGACACATTTGGAGTAAGTTAGAGCAATTTAAAAAACCTGCAAAGACTTAGGGCTTGGAAAACATTATTTTCAGAGAGTAACAACGAAAGAGCTTGCAAGCTAGTAAGAACATTGTTAGCATCTGGTTAGGTCTGAAAAGAAACATTTGGAACAAGTAGAGAATGAAAAAAAAACCCTATAGGCTTTTGAAAACATTCTTAGCAGAGAGTAACAATGAAAGAGCTTGCAAGCCAGTAAGAGCTAGGAACATTGTTAGCACCTGGTTAGGACTGGAAAGAAACATTTGGAGCAAGTTAGATCAATGGAAAAAACCCTGCAAAGAAAGGGCTTGGAAAATATTATTTTCAGAAAGTAACAATGAAAGAGCTTGCAAGCCAGTAAGAGCTGGGAACACCATTAGCACCTGGTTAGGGTTATTCAGAGCAAATTAGAGCAATGAAAAAAAAAACCTGCAAAGACTTAGGGCTTGGAAAACAGTCTTCGCAGAGAGAAACAATTAAAGAACCTGCAAGGTAAGAGCTGGGAAGATAGCTAGCAACTAGTTAGGGCTGAAAAAAAGGCTACATTCAGAATATAAGACGCACCCAAATTATCAGCCTCTTTTAGGGAGGAAAAAAGTGCATCTTATACTCCAAAAAATACGGTAAAAACCAGGCACTTCTGATTTTAATGTAGTTTGTAGTCATTTCTGCACAGATAGAAACACAGGAGTCTGCTTGAGAGAGGGACTCAAGATGGGATCCCAAGAGAGCTTATAAGAAAAGGGGAGATTGATAAGGCAGTTTGTAAAGAGGCAGAAAGAGCATTTTAAAGAGTTTTTCTGTCAAACTTTATGAAGCCTGTCAGACATCTAAAAGGAAAATTAGCAGGTGATGGGGTTGAGGGCAGAAGCTTTAGTCAAGATTATACACAAGAATGTGGTCAATTGAAGTTCAGTGCTAAATTGGTGCCAGATAAGGTCAATGGAATTTAAGAGAGGTTGGACTTGAATCATTTGTGGCAATATAAGGACACTTAGCTAATGACATGTTTAACTCTGCCTACTAACTCTGCTTGCTCTTCTCCTACAAATAAGCCCAATGGAACAGCTTGCGGTCATCATTTTTGCATCAATCCATTTTCAAATCCACGCTCTCCTATTTCTTTCATATTTGGGGATGTATTTAAAATGTGTATGTCACCCTTGAAACCGTGTTTTTCCACCCTAGTTATTTTCTAAAAAAAAGAAAAGAAATGAAATTTCAGTGTATGTATTTTGAAAGTGTTTCATCAAGAAATAGTAATTGCTATATATATTTCATCCTGAAATACATATTCTGTATGCTTTGAATAACTTTGGAAATCACAGACACAATACAAATACAAAACAAAATTACAATACAAAATATCAATAGTAATAGAGTATTTTGTGAGCCACTTCAATATGATTTGAATCTCAACCCCATTAAGCCTGTATATTGTGGTTCAATGCTAATTGGGCCAATATATGTTGCAGTCCAACATTTGAAGTGGAACAGATGTTGTCCTAGATAAGGCTGATTCGCTTCAGATATAGATCAAACAAATACTTGGGCTTCCTTCTTTCTGTGCCAATAATTCTCTTTTATACATAGATCTTGGGTAATTTTAAATTAGGTCTCTTGATTGGGTGCTTTGCTGTAGTCCTCAATATTTCTTCTCTCACTTTAATCCATATAAAATTATATGCAATATAAAAGCCTATGCAATATGTTTTGTTCAGTGACTCTATCTTCTTTCAGCAATGATTTCTTTCTGAGAATACAAATATCATACTAACCCGGGGCAAATTTCACAGGCAAAAATATACTCTTCATTATTTTAATCTGGGATTCCTGTATGTGATCGAACAGTAAAAGGAAAATAAAAAATAAAAACCCACCTCTGCACGGCATTTTTCTCCTTTTAGCAGCTGAGGTTTTTCCCTGCTGTTCTTCTGTGTTCTATTATGATTCTTTTTTCCTGGGAAAATCAATCACCCTCAGCTTCTTTTTCAGCTTGATTCTACTGAAATCTTTGTGTTTGCTGGGGCCAAATCCAACTTGCTTCATTTAATTATTCACACTCCTTTTGTAGGTACTGTCTTGGTACCCTCTGCAAGGGAGAAAAAAAATCATGATCATGGACACATTGCCTTCTCTTTTCCTCTCCCCCTCCCCTCTGTGTATATATATGTATATATGTGTGTGTGTGTGTCACATGTTTTGTTTGCTGAATTTGAAAATTAAGGGAGACTAGGATAGATCTATTTCGGCCTTATTTTGGCCTCATCAGCTAGCCATACCCATTGGGACTTGAACCTGCAACCTTTGCCTTGTAAGGCAGAGAATTATCCTCTAGGCTACAGTATCCAATCCCTTCAGCTCTGCACCAGGGAAGGGTTACATATTTTTGTGTCGAATATATATATTTCTGTTGGATCACCCTGGTATATTGATTTTTTTTAAAATTCAGCAAAAACATGTGATATATATATATATATATGAATAAATTAACTGCCTTGAAATGGCCCTGGGTTGGGCCTAGAGGCAAAAAGGAGCTTTGATGTTCCTTCAATATACCAGGGCTATCCAACAGAAAAAACATACATGTATATATATATATATATGTATGTATGTTTTTTCTGTTGGATTACCCTGGTATATTGAAGGAACGTCAAAGCTCCTTTTTGCCTCTAGGCCCAACCCAGGGCCATTTCAAGGCAGTTAATTTATTCATAGCCAACAAACTATGTTCTGTATGTAGCAAAAACATGTGATACATACACACACACAAACACACACACATACATACTGTGTTTCCCTGAAAGTAAGACCCTGTCTTATATATTTTTGAACCCTGAAATAAGCATTTGGCCTTACTGCCATGCACTCAAAAAACTGGCTTATGGTCAGAGGACTTCTTATTTTGGGAGAAACAGTGTGTGTGTGTGTGTGTGTGTGTGTGTGTGTTTGTACACACACATATACATACACTTACATATACACACACATACACACATATATATACAGTAATGGGCAGCCAAAAATTTTAGTGCCACACTGTGGGCGTGGCTTATTTTATGGGTGTGGCTTGATGGTCATGTGACTGGGTACGAGTGGCTTGCCGGCCCTGTGACCAGGTGGGAGTGGCTTGAATGATCACCATCATGCAAGTGAACTGTTAAGTCCTCAACTTACAACCTCACCAGTGTCGCTCTCTAGGGTGACAATTTGCTCCACGTTTCCTGCACTCTCCTTCCTGGGTTGCCCCCTGCCTCAGGCTGGGTAGCTAGGCAAACAAGTGCCAATCAGCTGTTGAGAAAAGATGGGGGAGAAAATAGGCCCCCTGCAACTCCTGCTGGTGCTGGTCTCCCTGCCGCTTTCTGAGAAGGAGGATGGGAGGGGGAGATGGTCAGCTGGAGCTGGGCACACAGCTTCATTTCCGTTGATGGAACTGCGTTCCACCCCGTCCTGCCTGCTGCTCACCCCTGTATGTATATATGTATACATATATACATACATATACACATACATACATACATAAATACATACATACATATACATATGTGTGTGTGTGTTTGTATATGTATACATACAAACGTACACACACAACACATGTATCTTTATGCTGTTCTCTGCTATAAAATGAAGATGACGATGTGTATCAAGATGCCATTATTTCAAATTAGTGTTTTGATCATCCCTTAACTATAACAATTATTATTATTTAACAGCCGAGTGGCCCATCTAGAAGGCTTCGTTCTTCCACGGTCACTGGGGGTGAAGAGTCGACGGTAATAATACTTTTTATCCAGCCAAATCTATAACATTCTCCTCCTCTCTTAATTCAAATCTCTCTTCTTTTCTTCTCCCCTTGTTGTCAGAGTATCAGTCTTTCAGAGTGTCAGGGATGGATGTTGACAAAACAAAGCCAGTGACAAAACATAGGTGATGAAAATACAGTGGTACCTCGTCTTACGAACTTAATTCGTTCTGTGACAAGGTTCGTAAGGTGAAAAGTTCATAAGATGAAACAATGTTTCCCATAGGAATCAATGTAAAAGAGAATAATGCGTGCAAGCCCAAAACTTTTGCCTTATGCCGCTGGGACTCCCTGCCTCCGGACTTACGTTGCCAGCCGAAGCGCCCGTTCTTGCACTGCTGGGATTCCCCTGAGGCTCCCCTCGCTGGGAAACCCCACCTCCAGACTTCCGTGTTTTTGCGATGCTGCGATTTCCCTGAGGCTCCCCTCGCTGGGATTCAAAGCAGCACCGGCAAAAATGAAGGGAATCCCAGCAAGGGGAGCCTCAGGGAAATCACAGCATCATAAAAACACGGAAGTCTGGAGGTAGGGTTTCCCAGAGAAAGGAGCCTCATTGGAATCCCAGCAGCGCAAAAACGGGTTCTTCGGTGGCAACAGAAGTCTGGAGGTGGGGTTTCCCAGCGAGGGGAACCTTCAGCTGGCAACGGAAGTCCGGAGGCAGGGCATCCCAGCGGCGGCGACTTGGGTTCTTAAGGTGAAAATAGTTTGGAAGAAGAGGCAAAAAAAATCTTACACACCGGGCTCGTATCGTGAAAAGTTTGTTAGACGAGGCGTTCGTAAGATGAGGTACCACTGTACTTGTCTCAGATGTTAGAAGGCAAGTGGGCAGGTGTGGCATTTGCATGGTGGCATCACCTCATCACACCTCTTGTCATTTTGGCCTTGGTAGGTTTGCTGGAGATGCTTCTGTTTTTAGGTTGGGGCACAGTTGGCTTTTAGAAGATTCTCTACTTGAGCAACTCCACAGATACCGTACTTCCAGACCTCAAAAGTGTTTCTTCGAATGGCTTTGTTTTTCCTTGAAGATATTTCCCTTCTCATCCAAAAAGCTTCTTCAGTTCTGAAGAATGGAAATGAAGCGTCATGGATGAGAAGCAAAACTTCTTCAAGGAGAAACAAAGAAAGTCCAGCTGCCTTTTGAAAAAAGCACCTTTGGCATAATCATAACTGGGATGATTGAGAACCCCCACAGACACATTTTCACATCTTGGTAATGAAATAAATTGCATCTTCCCACCATTCTCCCAGCTTGAATACCTTCTGTAGTTGTTTGGATACTTCAGTCAACACTCCTGCTATAGAAACATTCCCAGTATCTAATTGGATATTTCCCATTTACTTCTCATAGCCAGTTTTCTTATTTTCCTCCAACTGTGGCATTTTGAAAGTTTATTAAAACATTGCTTCCTAGCTTCCTCTTTTACACTGAAGGAGAAATAGCTAAAAGACAAAGAGTCATCTATGTGTGCATACATGCAGAAAAATTAGAGGTGGAGGGGTAGAATTTACCCCTCACAAGCTGTAGATTACCCAATGAGCAGGTAATTATCCCATCTCTGACTTTCACATAGCAGAGTTGCACCGGTGTGAGTTTTTCTCATTTGAATCAAGCAGAGAATATAGCAAAGTAGGAATGGATAATTGCAACAAAACAGGACTGTCAATTTGTACACAACAGAAAGGGGCAGAAAATTCCTAAAACATTTTGAAGAAATATACTTATTGGCTTACACCAATGAAGTTTTGCAGAGCATTTTAAGGAAGTGGTTTGCAATATGTATTAGCACAAACCTTTGAATTATTTAAACCGACCATGTTTCTTGCAACTGCTACAACTGCCTGGTGTGAGTTGTTTGAACTTATTGGTGCATGCACACAACTCTTTCAGCTCTTCTACAGGGACCAGCAACAAAGTGAAACATGCACATCCATGTGAACATGGATGAACTCCTTTCAAACTAAGCATAAGAGCCTTGCAAAAATAAAAGAAGCTTTAATTATTTGGAGAGAGATGCTTCATTTGTGCTGGCAGGTTTTGCAAACCAGCTACTGGTACTTCAAGTGCTTTGCACTGTCCTATATCTCACACTCAAAAACTTATAAATCAAATTATTGCAAAAACCCAACAGCATCCATCCAGAACTAATTGCAATGGTTTTCAGTAGCGATTCTTCAAGAACAGGGATGCAAAGAAACCAGTAAGCCAGTATTCTCATTGTCTATGTTTAATTATCAATTGGAGGATAAAGGAGCAGTAAGGATAGTAGAAAGGATGAGGGAGGGAGAATGTCTTGTTATTAAAAAGTAGTTTTTTAATCTTGGTGTCATGTGTTGGGGAGAAAAACACTCCATGAAAGGACTCTCATTTGAACAGCAAATAATTTGTTTTATTTCCAACAGACATTGTTTCTATTCTGTACTAATATTTTTATTGAGGTCTCATCATCATTTTAAACTACGGATTTTGAAATGACAGTTAAACTAGACAATTTTCCTGCATTGAACATTTTTCACTTTGAACCTTCTGTGCATTGTTATATGATACAGTAGGATGAATCGGTTATGGATCAATTTATAGTTATCAGCTCTCAGAGAAGACCATCTGATGGGGAGAGGCTTACTTGCATAAAAAGAAGGTTCTAACTTTACCAAATTTATATTGCAATCTGAGGTTTAAAAAAACACGACTCAAGTTGAGGGAGAAATAAAAAACAATCAGGAATAATCACTAGCACATTTTTTTCTTTCCTTTTAAAAGATTCGGGTTATGTTGGAACATTCCCAATTAAATGATTTAATAATTTCCTGCTGGAAGGAAGGAAGGAAGGAAGGAAGGAAGGAAGGAAGGAAGGAAGGAAGGAAGGAAGGAAGGAAGGAAGGAAGGAAATATTTGTAAAGTTGTAATTTCAACTTCCACTATTGGGTTTTTTAAAACAAGTGTTTTATTTATTTGATTTATTTGCCATCTATCTCACCACAAATTAATATTCTAGAACAGATGTTTCAAACTCACATCATCACATGATGCATTGAGACTTTTTCCCCATGGCTAAACCAGGCATGGGTGTGGCCAGCTCATGATGCATCTGGCCCACAGGCCATGAGCTTGACAGCCCTGATGTAGAAGAACATGGTGGACAAATTTGTAGAAGTGATAGTGGACAAATTTGTATTTCTTAACACTTCCTATTCCTAACCCACTATTGCTGGAGCATAGTCATGGGCTAAACAACAATGGACATGATACACCTGCCTATCCCAACACTATCACAACAACATTGTTCCATTTGAAAAAATTAGTTAAAATCAGGGGGATTTTCAAATGAGAGTAGTCTACTTTGGAACAAAAGCCTATGCATAAAAATGAGACGCCACCTGAGAATCAAGTTTGTTTGGCTTTCAAACTGATTTAACACACACAGGCAGTGTTCTATTAATATACTGTACTTGATGTCTCTGAGTAACCCATTTTCCTAGGGGGTTTTTTTTGTTTGTTTCATCTCAGATTTTATGCAATGATCCTTTTTCTCATTCTAAAAGAATGCCATGTTTTAACAAAGCAAGGAATATTTCTCCTTAGCTAATTTTTTTATTAAAGGAGATTTTAAAACATTTGTTTTCATTCTAGCAAATATGTATCGGCACATCATTATGTAAAAAAAAATTGTTCGTTTCATGTAAGGAAAATTATTTCAAGGCATCATTCTTTGCATATAAAGATCACAAGCTTTAATAATCATGGCCTGCTGCCATTTTATAGCAGTGACTTTTTGAATCAGAAAACAATAGAAAATCAGATTGTCAAAAGTGCAAAGTAATGTTTAACATTGAAGGAAAAAAGGGGAGTATTTTTATAACAGTTGTAATTTACATAAGTAACCATATTTTTAGCTTGTCATTAAAACCACAAGTGTTATTTGATATAGTTAAAGATTGTTCAACTTTAATCCAAAGTTCCCCTTACTCATATCTATTTCATTAACTTCTTTAAAAAAAACCATGCATACGTGCATATGAAGTCATGAAATATGTACCCATTTCTTAGTGCATATAAATATAGAGTTCCTGTCATGTTTCTATGGATGCATATTTATATAGTTAGTTAGCAATAGCAGGTAGACTTATATACCGCTTCAGGGTGCTTTACAGCCCTGTCTAAGGACTTTACAGAGTCAGCCTATTGACCCCAACAATTTGGGTCCTCATTTTACCGACCTTGGAAGGATGGAGGGCCTTGAATCAACCTTGAACCTGGTGAGACTCGAACTGCCAAACTGCAGGCAGCTAGCAGGCAGTGGAAGTAGCCTGCAGTATTGCATTCTAACCACTGTGCCATCACAACCCTTATTGTTCTTGTCCGGGCAGAATCTCATGGCACATTGCATAGTACAGTGGTACCTCTACCTACAAACGCCTCTACTTACGAACTTTTCTAGATAAGAACCGGTTGAGAGCAACTTAATATTTCCACTAGTCTCTTTGTTTTCCAAATGGCAGCTAGTATCTAGTTTTATTTGAAGTTACAAAGTCAATTCCACAAAACCTTCTTAAAGATAAATGAACCTAGTACAGTAGTACCTCTACCTAAGAACACCTCTACTTACGAACTTTTCTAGATAAGAACCGGGTATTCAAGATTTTTTTGCCTCTTCTCAAGAACCATTTTCCACTTACAAACCCGAGCCTCCAAAACTGTAACTGGAAAAGGCAGGGAGAAGCCTCCGTGGGGCCTCTCTAGGAATCTCCTGAGAGGAAACGGAGCCGGAAAAGGCGGGGAGAAGCCTCCATGGGGCCTCTCTAGGAATCTCCTGGGAGGAAACAGGGCCGGAATAGGCAAGGAGAAGCCTCCATGGGGCCTCTCTAGGAATCTTCTGAGAGGAAACGGCCAGAAAAGTCAGGAAGAAGCCTCCCTTGGGCCTCTCTAGGAATCTCCTGGGAGGAAACAGGGCCTCCACCCTCCCTGTGGTTTCCTCAATCGCATGCATTATTTGCTTTTACATTGGTTCCTATGGAAAAAATTGCTTCTTGTTACAAACTTTTCTACTTAAGAACCTGGTCATGGAACTAATTAAGTTCATAAGTAGAGGTACCACTGTATATCTTATTTGTCAATATTGAGAATGGCAGTTCTCAATCTTCCAGTTATTTGGGGGTTCATTGTGCAAACCGGGACAAACTCTTGCTACATGAGAATCCAAGATTCCAACATTGATCATTACAGGACAGTTCTTTCTAATGGAAGTCACATTTAAATCATATTTAATGACATCAAAATACCCAAAGGGGATGCAGCCATTAGCAGGAAAGTTTAAAGAAAAATGTTCAAAGCATTGGAAATTTCTAATTTAATATATGAAACAATATAACGAGCCTGTCAGTTTAGTAATGAACTGATGTCTTTGGAATGAAGGCTACACAGCTTGTGACCTAGCCAAAGTCACTTACAATAAACCACTGGAGACTGTTTCCTCTGATTGGTACCATTTTAGCAAATGATGCAAATGAAGTCAGTTTTTAATCATTTAAAATCTAAAAGCTTTTCTAACTGTCTTTGTTCTCAGTCCTCCTGGTACTTGTGCACTGGTTGTGTCTAGGCTTCTAATATTCTTCTCTCCTTTAATTGTCTACCTTTATTGCACAGATCTCCTTTTTTCAGCAAAGATAAAACGGTGATTACCTCTGTCAAACTGGACAGCATTTGTAGCCTCTGTGAATCTGGGTTCCTTTTAAGAAAGGGTTCTGCTAACACAGCTCTTTCTCAGTTGTTCTGTTGTACTTACTGATTGTAAGATGACTCACTGCCACAAAGTTAACCCTATGGTAATTTCTTGCATAAACAGCCATCAGTGGCCTATGTTCATACTACACCGGGCTTACCTTCAGGCTGGGAAGAGAGGAAAGACGCTAAGGGGCGTACTTATTATGTCAATCATAACAATCGCACTACAACTTGGACTCGGCCTGTCATTCAGGTATGAACTTCTTCTCCTCCAGCAAAGCAGTGAGGTCTTGATAATCGTTTGCAGTCCTTTCAGATTCCAGATCAAAACTATGGGGGAGGACAGGTTCTGATGAAATACAGTAATACCTCGTCTTACGAACTTAATTGGTTCCGGGACGAGGTTCGTAAGGTGAAAAGTTCGTAAGATGAATGTTTCCCATAGGAATCAATGGAAAAGCCAATAATGAGTGCAAGCCCATTAGGAGAATCCAAAATATTAAGGCTTAAAAAAAAAAAGCGGCGGCCAGACAAAGCTGAGGCGAACAGAGTGGGGGGAGGGAGTCCCAATGAAGCAAGGTGAAAAGAGCCTCTCTTGAGCTCCATGAATCCCTGCCTCCTGTTTTTGTCCCCCCCCTCCCACTCTGCTCATCTCCCCCACACCTTTCTCCTCCCTTGAGCTCCATGAGCCTTTCCCTCCCGTTTTTGTCCACCCCACTCTGCTCATCTCCCCCACACCTTTCTCCTCCCTTGAGCTCCATGAATCTTTTCTTCCCGTTTTTGTCCACCCCACTCTGCTCATCTCCCCCACACCTTTCTCCTCCCTTGAGCTCCATGAGTCTTTTCTTCCCGTTTTTGTCCACCTCACTCTGCTCATCTCCCCCACACCTTTCTCCTCCCTTGAGCTCCATGAGCCTTTCCCTCCCATTTTTGCCCACCCCACTCTGCTCATCTCCCCCACACCTTTCTCCTCCCTTGAGCTCCATGAGTCTTTTCTTCCCGTTTTTGTCCACCCCACTCTGCTCATCTCCCCCACACCTTTCTCCTCCCTTGAGCTCCATGAGCCTTTCCCTCCCGTTTTTGTCCACCCCACTGTGCTCATCTCCCCCACACCTTTTTCCTCCCTTGAGCTCCATGAGCCTTTCCCTCCCGTTTTTGTCCACCCCACTCTGCTCATCTCCCCCACACCTTTCTCCTCTCTTGAGCTCCATGAGTCTTTTCTTCCCGTTTTTGTCCACCCCACTCTGCTCATCTCCCCCACACCTTTCTCCTCCCTTGAGCTCCATGAGTCTTTTCTTCCCGTTTTTGCCCACCCCACTCTGCTCATCTCCCCCACACCTTTCTCCTCCCTTGAGCTCCATGAGCCTTTCCCTCCCGTTTTTGTCCACCCCACTCTGCTCATCTCCCCCACACCTTTTTCCTCCCTTGAGCTCCATGAGTCTTTTCTTCCTGTTTTTGTCCCCCTACTCTGCCCAGCAGAGCGCCCGTTTTTGCGATCCTGGGATTCCCCTCCTGGGATTTCCCTACAACATTGCAAAAACACGGAAGTCAGGAGGTGGGGTTTCCCATGGAGGGGAGCCTCAGGGGATCCCAGGATCGCAAAAACCTGCGCTTGGCTTGCAACGAAAGTCCGGAGGCGGGGAATCTCAGTGGCGGCGGCAGGTTCGTAAGGTGAAAAAAGTTCGTAAGAAGAGGCAAAAAAATTCCACACCCTGGGTTGGTATCTCGAAAAGTTCGTATGATGAGGGGTTCGTATCACGAGGTACCACTGTCATTATCTCTCAGTGAAAAGAGATGTGCATTAGCTATGGCAGAATCTGCTATGGCACAGGGCCAATGCCAAATCTCATGCACATCAAAACTTCGGCAAATCTGCAGCATAGCACAAGCCCACCTTTAACATCCACACAATTGATAGGAGGGAAGTGGGCGATGTAAGGCCACGCTCTGACTTACAAGCAGGTTTCTCTTTCCCCGCTCACTTCAATGGAGCTTTAGTTGTCAGCTTGCAGTGAGTGAAATTGCAATTTCCTGGGGCTATATAACGTTGTTAATTGCAATTAACAAACTCTAGCTAGCTCCAAGCTGCACTCCTTCCCTCCCTGGAGTTAACCCGCTCCTTAATTACAGTTTAGCCGCATTAAACATGTAATCAAATTAAAACAGAATTTTCTAATGAATCTCCATTCTAAAGCAGTCCTTTTCAAACCTCGATTTTAAGTGACTAATCCTTGCATTTCCGTAGCTATCTGATTAATACCATTGAACCTCTTAAGTCAAGAAATAAAATGAAATAAAAATGTAAATGGTTTATCCAGGAACATGGAAAGGCACGGAGACAGTGATGGGCTCCTACGGGAACTATCAAGAATGTAGTTCCGGTAGCAAAATTTGGAGCACCACCCCAATTTGCACTGAAATATGTTGAAACAAAATGCATAAGCCACACCCACAGTGTGGTAGTAAAAAAATTGGTAGCCCATCACTGCAAGTAGATAATAATTTAGTAGCATAGAAATAGAGCGTGATCCGTAAACCAGATGTGTAACGCACTGGCCACACCCACCATGGTTTAGCAAAGGGGAGGTGAAAGGTATGATACATCACATGATGACTATGTGACTATGTCAATATGACACCCCTGAAATAGAGGAAACTGTTAGAAGGAGATTACCTAAACAAGTGGCATGTACAATGGTACCTCTACCTAAGAACGCTTCTACTTACGAACTTTTCTAGATAAGAACCGGGTGTTCAAGATTTTTTTTGACATTTCTCAAGAACCATTTTCCACTTACAAACCCAAGCCTCCGAAACTGTAACCGGAAAAGGCAGGGAAAAGGCGGGGAGAAGCCTCTATGGGGCCTCTCTAGGAATCTCCTGTGAGGAAACAGGGCCAGAAAAGGCAGGGAGAAGCCTCCGTGGGGCCTCTCTAGGAATCTCCTGGGAGGAAACAAGGCCGGAAACAGTGGGGAGAAGCCTCAATGGGGCCTCTCTAGGAATCTCCTGAGAGGAAACAGGGCCAGAAAAGTCAGGGAGAAGCCTCCGTGTGGCCTCTCTAGGAATCTCCTGGGAGGAAACAGGGCCTCCACCCTCCCTGTGGTTTCCTCAATCACACACATTTTTTTTTTTACTTTGATTCCTATGGGAAAAATTGCTTCTTGTTACAAACTTTTCTACTTAAGAGCCTGGTTACAGAATTAATTAAGTTTGTAAGTAGAGGTACCACTGTATACCAATTAAGATAATTTATAAGTAACAGTATATAACTGGTGGTTTTTTGCCAAATTTTGATTAATAGACAAAAGACTGGTTCAAACACATGGTCATGAATGACTTTCTAAATAGAAGCTTCTGTGGGGCATGCAGGAGACAACAGCCATTCATGCTATCTCCAATTTGAGAAAAAAAAACATTCAAAAATGCCAGTAAAATAACTATATTGGGATGTAAACGCACATTATAGTGTGTTTCCTCCATTGGAATGCCCACCACTGGAATGCTTTATTGAAAGCAGGAATGAGTAAGGAGTGTTAATCGTGATTTATTGATTTCAGACATCCTTTATTCTAATATAGTTTAGTTTTTGGTAAAGGAAGTCGTAACTTGTAGCTAACTTGTGTTTGCCTCTAATATAGCTTGCTGAAGATGGTGCTTCTGGGTCAACATCAAACAGTAACAACCATCTAAGCGAGCCTCAGATAAGACGGCCTCGTAGCCTCAGTACTCCCACAGTTACACTATCTGCACCGCTTGAGGTGAGAAGTTCCCCAAACCAGGCTTGTTTGCCTCTTGGGTTTTCGTTCTTCCCATCTCATTAATTCTCCTCCGTTCTCCAACCAGCTTTACAATGTCTCTTTTGTACCTCAGTGATGTTTGTACCTGTCTTTATTTCCTAAGATTACACTTGCCTGTTCTGACTACTTTTCCACATTTAACAAATTAAGATTAGATTGCTTTTCTATCTGTATATCTCCCTTCACCTTTAATATGTTCATCTTCCAATAGGTAATGTGCTCCTTCGAGTATTCCTTTGCATCTTGTAAGCTCATTGTATTAGAAATGTTCTACACATTTTGGTGCCTTCTGCGTGAAGTTCATGTTTCACATTTGATGTTTTTTAATTTCAATATTGTTTCCATTTATTTTTTTATTTATTTTATTTTATTTTTATGCCGCCCTTCTCCTTAGACTCAGGGCGGCTTACAACATGTTAGCAACAGCACTTTTTAACAGAGCCAGCATATTGCCCCCATAATCCGGGTCCTCATTTTACCCACCTCGGAAGGATGGAAGGCTGAGTCAACCTTGAGCCGGTGATGAGATTTGAACCGCTGACCTGCAGATCTACAGTCAGCTTCAGTGGCCTGCAGTACGGCACTCTACCTGCTACGCCACCCCGGCTCTTTGTTTGACAAGCTAACTTTATTTCTAATAGCTGTATGATAAAATAGAATAGAATAGAATAGAATTATTTTATTGGCCAAGTGTGATTGGACACACAACGAATTTGTCTTGGTGCGTATGCTCTCAATGGACATAAAAGAAAAAATACATTTGTAAAGAATCATGAGGTGCAACACTTAATGATTGTCATAGGGGTCAAATAAGCAATGAGGAAACAATCAATGAAAATCTTAAGGATACAAGTAACAAGTTACAGTCATACAGTCATAAGTGGGAGGAAATGGGTGATAGGAGTGATGAGAAAAAATAGTAGTAATAGTAGTGCAGACTTAGTAAATAGTTTGGCAGTGTTGAGGGAATTATTTGTTTAGCAGAGTGATGGCGTTCTTGTGTCTAGTTGTCTTGGTGTGCAGTGCTCTGTAGCGACGTTTTGAGGATAGGAGTTGAAACAGTTTGTGTCCAGGATGCGAGAGGTCAGTCAATATTTTCACAGTTCTCTTTTTAACTTGTGCAGTATACAGGTCCTCAATGGAAGGCAGGTTGGCAGCAATTGTTTTTTCTACAGTTCTGATTCTCCTCTGAAGTCTTTGTCGGTCTTGTTGGGTTGCAGCACCAAACCAGACAGTTATAGAGGTGCAGATGACAGACTCAATGATTCCTCTGTAGTGTATCAGCAGTTCCTTGGGCAGTTTGAGCTTCCTGAGTTGGTGCAGAAAGAACATTCTTTGTTGTGCTTTTTTGATGATGTTTTTGATGTTAGGTGACCATTTTAGGTCTTGAGATATGATAGAACCTAGAAATTTGAAGGTCTCTACTGTTGATACTGTGTTGTCTAGTATTGTGAGAGGTGGAACGATGGAATTGATGCAAATCCTGTGGAATAGTGTCCTTCCTGACATTAGTGTGGCCCCAGTCCTGAAGTGCTTTCATAAAGCTTTATTTAATTATTTAATTATTTATTGGATTTGTATGCCGCCCCTCTCCGGAGACTGTAGAAACATAGCTGTAGAAACATAGCCCTCCCAACATGCCCTTGGAAAAGTAGAGCGATTGGCTTTGGTTCTTTTAATTTGAAATGATCTCATCTTTTCTTGTAAAATGTCTAGAGTCACTTGGTGATTGAGATGGCAGGCAAGTCAATTAGTTGGTTTATCAATTGGTAAATCCACCCCCCACCCCAGGAGTTAGTAGACTGTTTGGGTCTCTTCTCTCAACTTCCCAATCTCCTCCTTGACTATCATTAGTTGCAGTTTCCACCTGATGGTGGTTGGGTCCTGGAGATAGTTCTTGACTTACAACCATAGTTTGCAACCAGAATTTCCACTGCTAAGCATCTTCACAGAGTCACACCCAATTTTATGTCCATTTTGATATGGCGGATAAGCATACCACACAGTTGTTAAGCAAATAGCAATAGGACTTAGACTTATGTACTGCTTCATAGTGCTTTTACAGCCCTCTCTAAGCGGTTTACAGAGTCAGCCTATTGCCCCCAACAATCTGGGCCCTCATTTTACCCACCTCAGAAGGATGAAAGGCTGAGTCAACCTTGAGCCTGGTGAGATTTGAACTGCCCAATTGCAGGCAAGCCGGCAGACAGCCAAAGTCGTTGCAGTACTGCTTGTTTGTTTGTTTGTTTATTAGATTTGTATGCCGCCCCTCTCCGTAGACTCGGGGCGGCTAACAACAATAATAAAAACAGCATATAACAAATCTAATATTTAAAATAACTAAAAAACCCTTATTAAAAACCAAACAAGCAACAGTAACCGATAAGGACCTACAGGGTTGGACTTATTTGTGCCCTAATGGCCAGACAGTGTCGGCTGGCGGGCCGTGTTGGAGGGCCTTCTCTGTGGCGGCTCCGGCTCTCTGAAACCAGCTGCCTCCAGATATCCATGTTGCCCCCACCTTACTGGCCTTCTGGTAGGCCCTGAAGACTTGGCTTTGCCAGCAGGTCTGGGGTGGCCATTGATAACCTTGATACCATCTTGATCCAGCCACTAAGGATGTGAATGGTTTCTTAATGGGGTTTAGATTACTTTATACTGTTTTTATATATTGTACGCACTCTAACCACTGTACCGCCTTGGCTCAAAGCAATGCTGGCTTCCCCTCCATTGACTTTAATTGTCAGAATCCATCTGGAAAGGCCACAAATGACCCTGGAATAAATATATGCCAGTTGTCAAATGCCCAAATTTTGATAATGTGACTATGGGGATGCTGCAACACTTATAATGTGAGGATTTATTTATTTATTCATTCATTCATTTATTCTCCTTAGACTCAGGGCGGCTTACAACGTGTTAGCAATAGCACTTTTTAACAGAGCCAGCCTATTGCCCCCACAATCCGGGTCCTCATTTTACCCACATCGGAAGGATGGAAGGCTGAGTCAACCTTGAGCCGGTGATGAGATTTGAACCGCTGACCTACAGATCTACAGTCAGCTTCAGTGGCCTGCAGTACAGCACTCAACCTGCTGCGCCACCCTGGCTCACTTTTTTCAGTGCCGTTGTAACTTCAAATGGTTGCTAAATGGATGGTTGTAAATTAAGAACTACCTGTGCATATCTAAGCTAGGAGGCCAAAGTGTTGGTCATGACCTATAAAGCCCTACATGGCTTAGGACCAGATTACTTACAAGACCGCCTTCTGCTTCAAGTATCCCAGCGGCCGGTTAGGTCCCACAGAATTGGCCTTCTCCAGGTCCTGGCAGGGCTTTGGGGAAGAGCCTTCTCTGTGATGGCCCCAGCCCTCTGTAATTAACTCCCTCCAGGGATTTGTACCACTCCCACCCTCCTGGCCTTCCGTAAGGCTTCTCTGCCAGCAAGCTTGGGGTCATTGAATGTTATGTCTAGCTCTGGCCAATGTATATGGAATGAATGTGGATGATTGTTTCTAAGTATTGGGTTTTAGAATTTATTTTAAATTAGACTTCTTATACGTTGTATTTTTGTACCTATTTTGCTGTGAGCCGCCCTGAGTCTGGAGAGAAGGGAGGCATAGAGATCTAATTAATAATAAATAAATAAATAAAATATGGCGATGAGAGAGACAAAAACGTCTTTGTTTTAGAAAAGACATCTTATTTGAGTGTTTCCTTTATTATTATTTTTAGCAGTATATGTATATTTTTTTCTGATAAGTGAAAAGGAAGGGAGCTTTCTCCAGGTCCTGTCAACTAAACAATGTAGTCTGGCGGGACCTAGGGGAAGAGCCTTCTCTGTGGCGGCCCTGGCCCTCTGGAATCAACTCCCCCCGGAGTTCTATTTCAACCTTGTTTTGGTGTTGTTGTTGTTGTTGTTGTTGTTGTTGTTGTTATTATTATTATTATTATTATTATTATTATTATTATTTATTAGATTTGTATGCCGCCCCTCTCCGCAGACTTATCAGACAGACATACCATTACTGGGATTTGAACTTGTATACATGTCTCTTTCACTTTCTCCCCACTCATTTCTCTCTCTCTCCCTCCTTCATATATCTCATTCTCCCATCTCTCTCTTACTTACTATGCTAATTGGGAGTGAAATTATTGGTGTTAAGTGAAGCACTTGTTAGACGAAACATCACATGCCCATACCGCTTAGTGGTGGCATTTCCAAAAGTCCCAGCTCTGGTCCTTAGGCAGGGACCTAGGGCTTCTCCTACCCTGCTGTACTACCCTCAGCTTCTCCCACCCGCTTAATTGCCCCTCATCTTTACGCATCTGACTCCCCTCCGCTCTGTTTTTGCTGCCCTGCTAACCTCTTCCCCCACTGCTGATGCCGTGTCCTGGGCTGAGAAAGCGGCTGACCCTTAGAAAGGGCAAATGTGGCTAGCAGCTGCCCAAATGGCTACTCCAAAGAAGAGGCATGGGGGTCAAGCTATTCTCCGAAGCCCCTGAAAGCAGGACAGGAAGCAATGGATGGAAACTAATCAAGGAGAGAGGCAACCTAAAGCTAAGGAGAAAATGTCCTGATAGTTAGTTAGAACAATTAATCAGTGGAATGACTTGCCTCCAGAGGTTGTGGGTACTCGAACACTGGAGATTTTAAAGAAGAGATTGGACAACTATTTGTCTGAAATGATATATACACTGCTCAAAAAATAATAATAAATGGAACACTTAAACAACAGAATATAACTCGAAGTAAATCAAACTTCTTTGAAATCAAACTGTCCACTTAGGAAGCAACACTGATTGACAACCAATTTCACATGCTGTTGTGCAAATGGAATAGTTGTGCAAATGAAATATTCAATGAGAATGTTTCATTCATTCAGATCTAGGATGTGTTATTTGAGTGTTCCTATTATTATATTATTATTATTATTATTATTATTATTATTATTATTATTATTATTATTATTATTATTATTTAGCAGTATATGTACATACCATTGAGCAGAAAGTTGGTCCCTTCTAACTCTATTATTCTGCCTTGTGGAAATGGAGCTAGTGGTCACCACCAGCAGTGGAGTACTTGGCAGGAGTCAATTATACATTTACACATATGACGTTGTGCAGAGTTGTGGAATCCTCAGAAGCCCTTGCAAAAGTCAGCCAGGGGCAGCAGAGGTAGGAAGCAGCAGCAGAGTCTTGGGCAGCCAAATGAGCAGAGATAGAAAGATGGCTGGTGGTGTGTTACAGCACATGCTGTGGTCATGAATATGGGTGAGCTGACAAGTGCCTGAATTTTGATCATGATCTGCAGGATGTGCAGCACTGATCGTAACTTTGAAGGCTGGTCATAACGTTCATTCAGTGCCATTGTAACTTTGAGCAGTCCCTGAACAAATGGTCATTAAGTGAGGTCCACTTGTGTTATAAATTAGGAAAGCTACAAATCAGGGCAACCAAATTAATAATAATAATAATAATAATAACAACAACAACAGCAAACAACAAAACAACTATTATTGTTATTGTTGTTGTTGTTGTTGTTGTTGTTGTAACAATCTGAAGTTAGTTGGGGGAAAGATCAAAGGCAACATGAGAAAATGTTATTTTACTGAAAGTGTAGTAGATCCTTGGAACAAACTTCCAGCAGACGTGGTTGGTAGATCCACAGTAACTGAATGTAAACATGCCTGGGATAAACATACAGTATATCCATCCTAAGATAAAATACAGGAAATAGTATAAGGGCAGACTAGATGGACCATGAGATCTTTTTCTGCCATCAGTCTTCTATGTTTCTATGTTGTTGTTGTTGTTGTTGTTGTTGTTATTATTATTATTATTATTATTATTATTAATTAGATTTGTATGCTGCCCCTCTCCAAGGACTCGGAGCGGCTCACAACAACAATAGCAATACAATACAAATCTAATGTTAAAAGACAAAGTTAAGAAACCCACTATCATTAAAAAAACAGGCAAGCTACACAATCACATCATACTCACATCCTACTAGTCAGAAGGGGGGGCATCAATCCCCCCATGCCTGGCGACATAAATGGGTCTTCAACGTCTTGTGGGAGGCAAGGAGGGTGGGGGCAGTTCTAATCTCCGGGGGGAGTTGATTCCAGAGGGCCGGGGCCACCACAGAGAAGGCTCTTCCCCTAGGTCCCGCCAGACGACATTGTTTAGTCGACAGGACCCGGAGAAGGCCAACTCTGTGGGACCTAATTGGCCACTGGGATTCGTGCGGCAGAAGGCGGTCCAAGAGCCTGCTACTTCATCTTTCTTAAGAAATGTTACCAACTTAAATCCCATGGATTCCATACCCAACATTCTTAATTGGCACAGTGCTAAATTGATACAAATGGGAAATTTTCAAATAATGTTCTAATAATTTAGGAAATTCCATTGCCTTCGATGGAAAATAGAACATATATCTTTTCCAGGCACTGTAATGGTGGAATCATTTCAATTTTTGATCTCAGTAGGCTGTGATACTCATTACTCATTGTCCCTCCAACTGCACCCCAAAGTTGTAGCTGTCTTAACATCTGTTTCTTTTTTAGGGACTTCTCAAGGATTCTCCTGTGCGAAGAGCCGTGAAGGACACTCTTTCTAATCCACAGTCTCCTCAACCATCTCCGTATAATTCTCCAAAACCACAACATAAGTTGACACAAAGTTTCTTACCTCCTGGCTGGGAAATGCGAATCGCCCCCAATGGCAGACCCTTTTTCATTGATCACAACACCAAGACCACGACATGGGTAAGATGATATTTCACACCTTGGGTGTGTAGAAGTGGGTGATAGGAGAAGGGAAAAATACTACTTTCACGTCATTGTTAAGCAGCAGACAACCAAAAGATTGGGTCAGCACAATTATTAGACAACGTATTTATTTTTTTAAATGTAATTTCTTTTAGTGAAGGCTGGAGAGGGAAGGGTTGGTCACAATTTCTTTTTCCAATTTGCCGGGTTTTGTTTTCTGTTAACAAGTTTCAACAGTGTTTTTCCTGTTATGGAATCAGTTTACAATAGTTTAAACATCTGCCATTGTGTCCCAAATCATTGAATAGAATAGAACAGAATTTTATTGGCCAAGTGTGATTGGACACACAAGGAATTTGTCTTGGTGCCTATGCTCTCAGCGTACATAAAAGAAAAAGATACATTTGTCAAGAATCATGTGGTACCACACTTAATGATTGTCATAGGGGTCAAATAAGCAATGAAGAAACAATCATTGATATGTCATAAAGTCATTTTCTATTAGCAATCATGTAGATAAGCTTTCTCTATGATGGCCTATCCCTAATATGGTGTTTCATTTTTCCCCAAATTCACATTTCTGCTTTAACTGAGTCTATCCACTTTGCATCTGTTTATTCTCTTCTTCTCTTTCCTACCTGAAATCATATTTTGGCAAAACATATTCAGTTTTCCTTCATTTCCAACAGTAAATAAAGATTACATCATAATACACAGCATTTTGGAGTAATATAAAAGAGAAGCAAGTGCCCTGTCTTTTCAGGAGGGAAGTGTTTTTAATAGGAAAGTGAACCCAAGAACAAGGGGGCACAACCTGAGGTTAGTTGGGGGAAAGATCAGAAGCAACGTGAGAAAATGTTATTTTACTGAAAGAGTAGTAGATGCTTGGAACAAACTTCCAGCAGACGTGGTTGGTAAATCCACAGTAACCGAATTTAAACATGCCTGGGATAAACATAGATCCATCCTAAGATAAAATACAGGAAATAGTACAAGGGCAGACTAGATGGACCATGAGGTCTTTTTCTGCCATCAATTTTCTATATTTCTATGAAACAGGGAAATCATCTTATCCTCTTAACTCCTATGTGGTTATTCACATCCCTGTAGAATAAGGAGCCATGAGATGAGGCAGCCAACAATTAAAGAAGTACAAAAGTAGGACTAGAGCTTCTCTAGGATTTCTAGCCAGGAGCTTTAACAATCAGACCAAATTGGCTCTCTTACATGTCTAATATTTACCCTGTTTCCCTGAAAATAAGGCAGCATCTTATATTAATTTTTAATCCCAAAGATGTGCTACCTCTTATTTTCAGGGGATGTCTTACTATTTTTCAATGAAGAATTCACATTTATTGCTGAACAAAAAATATGAACATATGCACCAAGACAAATTCCCTGTGTGTCCAATCACACTTGGCCAATAAAAATTCTATTCTACTCTATTCTATTCTATTCTATTCTATTCTTTATACTGTACAGTAGTTGTCATCACAAACCAGCATAACCAGATAAACTGTGAATCCTATCAAGAATTTCTTACTAGTACCGTACCATTATTTCCATGTACAACAATTATACTTTTTTCAAATATATGTTATATATGTTCCTTTCAGGAATGCTTCAAAACGAAACCTCTCCTATGTCTTACTTTCGGGGGTGACTTATTTTCAGGGAAACAGGGTAGATGTGGCTGCATAAAATCCAAATAACTTGATTTTGCTCATTGCTGTAGAAATTTCTATCCTTAGAGTTTTGTCAGGATAATGCAGGCATAATGCAGTGTTTCTCATTCCAAGTTTTTACAGATATAGAATGGAATGGAATAGAATAGAATAGAATTATTTATTGTCCAAGTGTGATTGGGCACACAACGAATTTGTCTTTGGTGCATATGCTCTCAGTGTACATAAAAGAAAGACATTTGTCAAGAATCACAAGGTACAACTGTTGGCTTGTCTCGGTTAGGCTATGAAACCTTCGACAACACCGAGCAGAGAATTTTAACAGAGCATGGATAAAGCCAAGACACAGACTTAGTTAAATAAGTATTATTTACATATAAACAAAATATAAACAATCCAGAATAAGCACGAAGCAAATACAGAACAATACGCACTGAGCAATTACAAGATTAGCACAAAGCAAAATACAATATAGATAATAAGCACGAAGCTTATACAAGAAGATACGCACGAAGCATAAACACAACTCCCCCTCTCTCAGGCAAAAGTGAAAAAGGAAGTGACCGAGCAAAATAATGAGCTTTTATAGCTTCAATGACGAAGTGACGAAACAGCCTTGAATATTAACTCTTCAAGTACAAGTTAACCCTTTAAGTGCACATTAACTCTTTTAAGTACAAGTTTGGTACAAGCTTACAATATGCAGTTTACAATGGCAATCCCTAACAACCATGTACCCTGTACTAACAACAACATTTAATGATTGTCATATGGGTCAAATAAGCAATCAGGAAACAATCAATATTAATAAAAAATCTTAAGGATACAAGCAACAAGTTACAGCCATACAGTCATAAGTGTCAGGAAATGGGTGGTAGTAATATAGGAGCAAAAGAAATAGTTTACTATACAGTCTTCTGGTAAATAGCAATAGCACTTATATTTATTTTATTTATTTATTTATTGGATTTATATACCACTTCGCTGTGCTTTACAGCCCTCACTAAGCGGTTTACATAATCAGCCTATTGCCCCCAACAATCTGGGTTCCCATTTTACCCACCTCAGAAGGATGGAAGGCTGAGTCAACCTTGAGCCTGGTGAGATTTGAACTGCCCAATTGCAGGCAGCCGGCAGGCAACCAAAGAAAAACCTTGAGTCTGAATCGATTCAATCTGCGAAACTGCCGGCAGCCGGTGATCAGCAGAAGTAGCCTGCAGTACTGCACTCTAACCACTGCTCTTATGAATGAAATGAAATCATCTCTAACCTAATTTTACCGACAAAGTAAATCTATTGCAGCTTCTTGAAAACGGCTGCATAAACTAGCTTGCATTAATGTGCAAAAAAAGTGATTTTATTTATTTATTTATTTTATTTTTATGCCGCCCTTCTCCTTAGACTCAGGGCGGCTTAGCAATAGCACTTCTTAACAGAGCCAGCATATTGCCCCCACAATCCGGGTCCTCATTTTACCCACCTCAGAAGGATGGAAGGCTGAGTCAACCTTGAACCGGTGATGAGATTTGAACCGCTGACCTTCAGATCTACAGTCAGCTTCAGTGGCCTGCAGTACAGCACTCTACCTGCTGCGCCACCCCAGCTCTTAATGATGTTAAATGTTTTGCTGCAAAAAAAATTATACTGTCTGAAATCTAAGTGGGAAGAAAGGAGGGAGGGAGGAAGGAAGGAAGTTCGGAATCAAGATGTTGCCTTGATCAAAGTGTAACTTCAGTAAGGATGTTCTTACAACAGTTTGTTTGTCACTTCAGGAAGATCCCCGACTGAAATTTCCAGTTCACTTACGGTCAAAAGCAGCTTTAAACCCAAATGACTTGGGGCCCCTTCCTGTAAGTATCCACACTGGACATTTTGAGATAATGGCAGGGGGTGGGGGGTTGAGTTTAATAATTATGGCAGTAGTCTGATTTGTTTGCAGCACTAAAAGCTTCGCTATGAATATATAGATTCCCCTGAGCTTTCTCGGCCATACAACATAGCAAAGTACCCATAAAACAAAGGTTTATGGTCCTGCATTTATGAAGGATACTTCTCAAACAAAAGCATTTGTTTGAGTAGTAGCCATCATAACCCTCAAAACTTATTAAAAGGGTTTAATTGGAAGGAACAACGCTGCTTGCAGTATGTTTTCATAACATGGACAGCAAATTGCTTTTAAATGTCTACTTCCATTTTCTCTGTTTTATTGATCTTTGCAAACTCAGCCGATTACTTGGTTGGCTTCATTTGCAATTTTAGCTTTCATCCCTCTCTCTGGGATGAAGATGTTTTGCAAGATTACATTTAGAGGCAAAAATGCTCCCATTTCGCTTTCTTTTCAGAAAAAAGAATAGAACACTTGTTATTTTCAGTGGTCTGGATTCTCCCCTTCTCAATTTGCAATCTTGAAGATGAATCTTTATTTTTGCCTGTTTGCCTCTTGAAGATAAATCACAGTTTCATCACTGCTAGCCATTTATACATTTAAGACTTTTAAAAAGAACCAATAAACAGGTTAGTTTAATGCAGTTTGAAGCAGTGTTTCCCAACCTTGATTTCTTTAAGATATACTGACTTCGACTCCCAGAATTCCCCAGCCAGCATATTTGCTGGAGAATTCTGAGAGATGAAATCCACACATCTTAAAAGTTGTCAAGTTGAAAAACAGAGCTAAGCAGGTAACTCAAATCAATTTGACCAGAACTTAATGAGATTAGTTTAAGTAAAGACATCTACTAAGTAACAGTTTTTAATTCTATTATTTGTGCCTCAAAAATAAAATTGTGTCTTAGAAAAAAAAAGTCTAAACATTGTAAACATGTTCTTTCAATTCAACATCAATAACTGTTACAATATACTATTGAGAACTTCTCACCCAGAATTTGTAACACTTTTCCAAGATTGAAAACAGTTGTCTGTTCTTATGAGACCATATCCTTTTTGAAAGTATTTAAAAATTTTCTCTTGGATCCTGAATGCTGTATCTACATCAGTAAGGAGCACATGTGTCCTTTTTAGAATTAAAGCTGGAATCTAGCATTACTTTATTTGACATATTGGTCCTTTGTTCATTAAATGCAGTCTAAAAAAAATAAAACTGCAAATAATGAAGTAAGATTAAAAGACAGAATTATATTACAATAAAACCAATAAGTAGAAGAGGTAGCATGGTCTTCACTGCCACCTAAGAGCAGGGAACATGAGCTGGTCTGAATTTCCTTGAGAAGAAGTTCCTTATGGGTTAAACTATACCAGTTGAGATCAGAAAACCAATCCTTAAGCAATGCAGTACTGTAGTAAGCCATGTGATTGTACTGTTTAGCGATGGTGGTTCTGGCTGAACCACTGTTAAGCAAGAACCACGCATGTTGTTAAACAAGGATGATATCTTCCAACTTCCTGCCAACTTGACAAATTGATTTTTGCCTATGGGAATCCAGCAGGGAAGATCATAGTTTACATGCCCATAGTATAGTGCGATGACCATAAGTACAAGGCCCATTTGCAATTACCACTCGTTCAGGGTTGTCTTGAGTTCAAACAGTTGTTGGATGAGTGAACATTAAACGAAGGCCACCTACAATTGGAATTCGTTACAGAAAAAGTCACATCTTCTATATTTAAGTATCCACTTCTCTTTGTGGAGGCACATACAGTAAGGGTTCGTCGTAAAACATAGCTAGATTTGTAAGCCATCCATGGTTCCTATATACCACCTCGGGTGCCGAAAGAACGTAAACATGTGCTATCGCGCATACATGAGTGCCCACAACCATAATTCAATGCCTGGGGAGGGCAAAAACAGCTTCCTCCGCCCCCCGGAGACTCTCTGGAGGCCGGAAACAGCCTGTTTCCCAACTTTGCAAGTTCAGTTCGCCCGACACTACTTCCAAGTTAAGATACTGAAGTGTGTCTGTTCTATTGTAAACCTAAGAATATCCACATCCATCTTTTTGAGAACAGAATAAAAATGTCTTGCACACACGGTAAAAACCATGGTTCTTTTGCTATTTTAACATTATCTACTGCATTATCTCTGTATTTAATTCTACATTTCTCATTTGTAAGAACAGACTAATGTCCTTACCATGCTGTTCGTATGAATGTAAATACTCAAGATTATATATGTAAAACGTCCCTTTAGTTGCAATTACAAGTAGAAAAATCTCCTTTATTTAAGTGAATGCCTTCTCTCACTTGGCAAGCCCTTCCAGGGCCCCCAAAAGCTCTGTTTTTAAGGGACTTTTTGTCTGCTTTCCTGTAATTTGGGCTGTTTAAAAAAAATACTTATCGCCCGCCAGCAGCATCTCCTTGCTGCTTTCTGAGGATTGAACAAAAGGTAGTGCTTTCTTTTTTTCTGGTTCTTGTTCAGATTTTTCTCCTCTGTCTACAAAAGTTTGAATTCACAGGAAAAAAACTTCTTTTTTTCCTTCCTGAACTGTGGAGAGTAAAATGGTTTAACTCTCTGCTTAAGGCCAATGCAGAAGTTGCCAGCCATCTCTTGCTACTCCTTCTTACAAAAAACACAGTGGGAAGGAACACAATCCTAGCATGTCATGTCCTCATTAGAGGGGAAAAAACGGAGTACAGTGTTCCCTCGATTTTTGCGGGGGATGCGTTCCGAGACCATCCACGAAAATTGAATTTCCGCGAAGTAGAGATGTGGAAGTAAATACATCATTTTTGGCTATGAACAGTATCACAAGCCATCCCGTAACACTTTAAACCCCCAAATTACCATTTCCCATTCCCTTAACAACCATTTACTCACCATTATTACTGCTACTCACCATTGAATAAGACACTTAGTGATCCTGATATTTATAAACATAATTATTTATTATCAATAATTATTTTTTTTGTTATTTATTTGCAAAACTTATTAGTTTGGCGATGACGTATGACGTCATCGGGTAGGAAAAACCGTGGTATAGGAAAAAAACCGTGAAATATTTTTTAATTAATATTTTTTTTAAAACCGTGGTATAGGCTATTCGCGAAGTTCAAACCCGCAAAAATCGAGGGAACACTGTAATAAAAAAACCCGATATCATTGGTGAATTCCAATATTAAGTATATAATGCATGAAACATTCTTTAAACTGTTAGGGGGAATAAATGAAGCTATCTATATGCCTGTTTAGAAATGTTTGAACCTAATAACGCTGCAATAAATATTAATTCTGCTTCTGATGTTGTTTTTGTTGTTCTTTTAATTACAGCCTGGTTGGGAGGAAAGGATTCATTTGGATGGAAGAACCTTTTATATAGATCATAGTAAGTAGGCACGCAGGCTCTACAAGCGAATAGATGAAGGAATCCTTATTGAAGTGAAAGCTTTGTAATTTTACTCTTCATTTAGGAAGCCAGGTGTTGCTATGTGGCGAGATTCATACCCGAGACATAGTGCCCTCTTACGGTACTGTACAATTCACCAAAAGCTTGCTTTAATTGGCTCATCAAGCTTTGTCCCTATTTGATCTTGTGAAGCATTAACATTACTTCTTTGTGGTTGTTTTCGTTGAGTTTTTTTGGATTTTATTTCGTTTCTCTTTGATGTTGTGGATGGATCCCATGGCTTATCTGCACTTATTAATAAATGGAAGCACACTCTAGGAATAGAAAATAAGATGAGAAAAAAAAATGAATAATGTAGCCGTGAGTCTAAATATCACACAAGTAGTAGAGGAAATTTTTGCTAGAATCTTTCCCTTCACAAATTAATTAAAGTAGGTCTTGGGGCAACACCAGTTCTGACCTTATTTTCTATTTGTGGCATGTTAGTTTGCACTGTTAATCTATCCACCCTGTTAATCAATCCACTTTTGTTCCTTGAAGTCCTAGTCTAAATGGCGTTGCATTGTAGACATGTCCTATTACAGCACTTCTGAACCAGTGTGTGGATCTTTGTTGTGTTTTGATTTTCAAGTGGCAATAGAAATAATAATTGTTCTTCAACTGGGAATGTTTGTGATTTTTTTTTAAAAGTTCATAAATGCATATTAACTGCTCAACATTTTCTTGAGCGACAATATGAAAAGAAAACAACTGTATGAAACTTGAAAAATTAACCTTTTAAAATTATTGCATCGGTGTTTTGATCTCTGTTGTCTTTGAATATCCATCAATTAACAATGGTACTTAGCTGCATAATGTTAAGTTAACTTATTTTATAAAGAATGCCTGGATAAAGAAACTTCTGAATCTTGAAAATGCATGAAAAAGTAAAATTATCCTTTAAAATAAATTTTTAAAATGTGGTCAACGTTTAGAACCAGGTTAAGGTCTTCCTAGAATTAGAATTAACCAAGAAATGCCTAAGTGCTACATGACTAATTCTGTTTTTTAGTACTTTTGGAAGAGAGGAAATGATAGCACTTAGGTTCTTTTTGTCTTTTCTGTTGTTGACCTTCCTTTTCCTCTTAAATAGTTTTGCTTCCTCAGATGTTTGTCACCTTTATTAAACTTTTGCACTGATACTGAAGTTAGATGCCTTGTATATTAAGCATTTATTTTCTGTCACCACCAGTTGTAAGTCCTTACCTTACCAGCAGTAGCAATATGTATTTTTTTTCTGCTGCCATAAAGACAGTTGAGTAAAATCAGGCACAGCTCTGTGAATCTCAGCCCTGTCTTAAAACCAGCTTGGTTGAATCACTGAAGCCTTACAATCACTGTAGTGATACCTCGTCTTACAAACGCCTCGTCATACAAACTTTTTGAGATACAAACCCGGGGTTTAAGATTTTTTTGCCTCTTCTTACAAACTATTTTCACCTTACAAACCCACCGCCGCCGCTGGGATGCTCCGCTTCCGGACTTCCGTTGCCAGCGAAACACCCATTTTTGCGCTGCTGGGATTTCCCTGAGGCTCCCCTCCATGGAAAACCCCACCTCCAGACTTCTGTGTTTTTGTGATGCTGCAGGGGAATCCCAGCAGTGGAATCCCAGCAGCGCAAAAACATGCGCTTCTCTGGCAACGGAAGTCCGGTGGTGGGGTTTCCCAGCGAGGGGAGCCTCAGTGAAATCACAGTATTGCAAAAACACAGAGGTCCAGAGGTGGGATTTCCCATGGAGGGGAGCCACAGGGGAATCCCAGCAGCGCAAAATCGGGCACTTCGACTGGCAAAAAGGGTGAATTTTGGGCTTGCACGCATTAATCGGTTTTCCATTGATTCCTATGGGAAACATTGTTTCATCTTACAAACTTTTCACCTTAAGAACCTCATCCCGGAATCAATTAAGTTTGTAAGACAAGGTATCACTGTATATCTCTTGCCTTGCTTGGTGCATCTTTTTATCCTGTACAATAAGACTGATGGCCATGCTAGTTTACTGCTGGATTCAGATTTTATTTTATTTTAAAAATTTATAAATTGCATTGATATAAACCCACCATATGGATTCCTGGAAGTTTACAGTAATAACAACATGAGAAAGCATTATCAATACATTAATGAAAATGCAAGAAAACATTAAGATGCAGCAAAGAAAGTGAATGTATATTAAAATAAATTTCTCCAGCTTAACTCCTCGGGATAGTCCAAACCAAATAACCTCAACGCATAAATAATACCAGGAAAACAATGGCAGCAATTATGCATTAAGTCTTTGTAGCATTTTCTGGAATCCTATCAGGGAAGGAGCGTATCTGATACTATTGGACAAAATAAATAAATAATAAATAAATAAAATAAATACTAACCAAAGGATCAGGGCCTCAGCTTCCTCAATTCATAGAAATGAGGAATGATTAATAGCTTTTCCAGGAAGGAAAACAGTTTTTCTATTCTGGTTGGAAAAGTTAGATGCCAAGAACTTTATTGGTCAAAGCATCATTTATATCACTAAAATTGGAGCAGATTGTTCTTTTGAGCTACTTGCTGATGAGAGGGCCAGACATTACGTTGTTAGGTTAGTGCTGGTGACATAGGCTCAAGTCTAACTGTGGCATTGCAGGAGGAGGTTTGGATTAAGTCTACAATAGCAAATAATCAAGAGAGATCTTACACATTTTATTAAAAGGTATCTACTTTCATGAGCTGCATCCCCCATTAAATCTTCATCACAGAGTGGCTAACCCAGTGTTTCTCCATCTTGACAACTTTAAGATGTATAGAGTTCAATTCCCAGAATTCCCCAGACAGTACTTAAAAGTCACCAAGGTTGAAAAACTGATCCAGGATTTTAACTAAATGAACCAGTAGGATGGAAGTGGGTAGGTAAGGAAAGGGAGACAAGTTGCTTATGCAGTTGTAGGTTACCAGTAATCATAAACCCAACTGGAAAAACATCAGCCCTAAATTCCAAAACTGCTTGAGTTCATTTGAGCCCATCTGTAAAAGCGATTATACGACAGTCACAAAACCATGTATTTTCTAAAAATAAAAGCAACCCGAAACAAGACTGTTTTTCTAAAACGGTGAATGTTTTAGAAAAATTGGGTTTTAACAGTACATAAGTTCAACTTTCATACATCAGACATTTTCAAGCGATCTCTGAAGGTCTCAACAAAAACAATGAGGTTTTGACACATTGCAGTTGTGAATTGATAATGTCCCTGTAGTGTCTCACACATACAGTCTTTGAGATAACTTTGGATTGTCACCATCACACAGCCACAACCTACCATATGAGGTTGGTGTGATGTATTGCGTACATTGTCTTAAACTCCCAAAGAACAGGCAGGATATAAATCTAGCAAATAAATACCATCAATTGCATACACTTGAAAATTTAAAAGAATTTACTTCACTTTTAAGTTTCTAACAATTACAGTTAGGAAATGTGTTCGTTAGGGCCAAAATAAAGGTGGTTTTAACTGAGAATATTTGCGGCTAGCCACTATAACTCTCTTTAGTTTTTAATGGTTTTAAGTATTCTTTGTTCCATCATGCTTTCAAACAGCACTTCTTCTAAACCAATTCACCAATTGGCAAAGACAATTTTCCTCAGTTGACTCATCGCTCTAGAATGAGTTTCTAGGCTTTGCTAAGATGTTCAGCTGCCTTGAGAACTTTGGGGAGGCAAATGCAGCCCAGTCCATATAACACAGTTTATAGTAGTGCCACAGGTAGTCCTCAATTTATGACTGCAATTGAGCCTAAGGTTGCAGTCATAAGTTGTTGCAGTCATAAGTTGAGATATCACATGGCCAGATGTGATTTTTATTTTTGGGCATTGTTTGCAGAAGTCATGTAAGCAATTCTATTTTACCCAAGGGTATTTTTGCTGGAAATCAGATATAAACACTGGGAAAACTAAAAACGAAAACCATTGAAACTTGCAGTCACTTTGACTGCAAAACACTGCAAACAGCCATAAAGGTGAGCTTGTTATCAAGCACCAAAAATATGATCACATTATCATAGGATGTGTCAACCATTGTAACTTTTAAAATTGGGGTTTATGTGGATTTGGGGGAGGATTCATCATAACTTCAAACGGTCATCAAACAACGAAATCATAAATGAAGAATTCCCTGTATTTGGGGTGGTTTATTTATCCATACATACCATTGATAAAATGTAAAATTTCCTATAATTCCTGCTGTCTTAAAGTTATTTTTTTTTTATTACAAAAGACAGAAAGAAATCATGAACATCCCTAAAACAACACATAATTAGAAAAACCACATCATTCGAGACTCAACCGTCACTTTAGAAAAAGCCTGGGAAAATAGCCAAGTCCTTAATAGCTTCTTGAATGTCAACAATATGTCGTAATGTTGTGCTGTGCCTTTTCCTAGAAAAATGCATTTTGTATTTAGAAATCCCTTTCAATCCCATGCCTTCCAGAAAACCATGTGAGAATTCCCCCCCCCCTTGTTTGTAGAGGCTGCTCAAAAAGCTGTTTCCTAAGAAAAAAGATTGTACTAAGAAAATATACAATCTGTTTTATGAAATAAGAAGATAGAGAGAAGTAAAAATAAACTACAGTAGTCCCTTTGCACCGTAACCAGATTCTATTTAGCAAGAGGCCCACATCCTCTTAACTTTTCTGGGTTGATAAGGGAACAATAATAATCCTTCCTTTCTTCCTTCCTTCCTTCCTTCTTTCCTTCCTTCTTTCCTTTCTTCCTTCCTTCTTTCCTTCCTTCCTTCTTTCCTACTTTCCTTCTTTCCTTCCTTCTTTCTTTCCTTCCTTCCTTCTTTCCTTCCTTCCTTCCTTCCTTCCTTCCTTCCTTCTTCCCTCCCCGGAAGAGGCAATTGTGAGGATATTGTAAGGCAAACCCCTCTGCTCAGCCTTGTAGGCAGCAACACTTAACGTGCAAAACTTGCCACAGGTATTAAATTATTTGCACAGGAGAAGGGTTGTTTGTTCTTTATTTTAAAAATGTTCAACACAGAGTGGAGGCAAAAGATACCAAAAAGTGAAAAGCAAACAAAATAATGGCAACTAACTGTGGAAAACAGTTTTATATGAGTTGCCCAGGATTCCTGCGATTGCCCAATCTCATGATTTGAGTGCCACCTTGGGTGCCTCCCCATTGTAATATCCACTGTTTTATATTTTACCATCATAAAACACCCCATGTTTTTAAAAAGAATTAGAACTTAGTGGGAGGGCTTTAAATGAGTGACAAATTATTCAGGGAAATCTTTTTCAAGATTCTTATGTTGCTCTTTGATTGCACTCTTTAAATTCCTCACTTTGCTCTGCTCTCTGTAATAAAGATTTCAGAATAAAGAAATAATTTCCCTAATTCAGAGGTCATTTCCCTACCAATTCGCCCAGCACCGACAATGTGAGCATGTGTGCATGCATGCTCACTTCAGTCGTGCATGCACCTTCTATGCATGCATGCACCTTCCATGCATGCACACGGTCTCCTACGCATGCATGTTGTTCGCGTGCGTGGCTTGCCGACACGCATGCAGCTTGAAAACATGGCTAAATAGGACGGCAAAGCGCCAGGGCGCTACTACCAGTTTGCCTGAACCAGTGCAAACCACCTGAATACCACCTCTGTTCTAATTTAGGACATAAATATGTTCTAAAGGTATCTGGATGGATCCCAGCTAGAATTAAATTTGGAAAGAGAAGCAGTAGCAATTATAGCATTTAGACTTATATACGGCTTCACAGTGCTTTACAGCCCTCTCTAAGCGGTTTACAGAAAGTAAACATATTGCCCCCAACAATCTGGGTCCTCATTTTAACGACTTTGGAAGGATGGAAGGCTGAGTCAACCTTGAGCCTACTGAGATTCGATCTACCAAACTGCTGGCAGCTGGTGATCAGAAAAAGTAGCTTACAGTAGTGCACTCTAACCACTGCGCCACCAAGGCAGTGGAAGGTAGAAGCAACCTTTAAGAAAAGGACTTAAAAGTTTCTTAAAGGATTTTTTAATACAAAAAGAGGGCTGGAATACTTAAGTCAGGTTTCCTCAAGCCAGCACCCAGCCTTCCTCCAGTGTATAGAACTTCCATAACCCCAAAGTCCAATTAATAAATAAATAAGCGCTGGTTAGGGATTGTCAATTACATCATGTAATAAATCTATTGCAATTATGCTGCATCCAGTGTACTCAAATAATTTCCCTTTTTATTTTCCCAAATGCAAAATAACGCTGAATTCAAACCACTCAGACTTCAAAGTTTCCAAGTGCAGAATTATTGCTCCACATTGATAGAGGATTTTTTCCCCTCCCCAAACATTTTGAAAACATTGGAAACGCCAGATAGCTGCTTCAAACCCAGAATAGCAGGTTGAAATGGTTCAATTCAAAATACTTCGCCCCTTGTCAGAATGCGGTCTCTGCTTATAGAATAGTTTATACAGGAATCGGGAGGCTAAATGAAACCCGGAAATAATTGAATCTTTCTTGCTGCTTTTTAAAATGACATATAAGGTCCTCTTTTGTTCCCGACAGTACTTGACCATCTACTGTTGTTGTTTGGTTGTGGTTCTTTTTGTTTTAAAAACGGAAGGTGAGAGGGGGGAAAAATGTGTTGCAATTTTTCTTGTTTAATTTTTCAGATAATAAAATTACCCAGTGGGAAGATCCCAGGTTGCAGAATCCTGCTATTACAGGTCCAGTAAGTACTGCACAGATTTTTTTTTAATTATTATTTATTTTCTCTTTTTTTGCAAAAACTGCTGTGATTAGTAGTTTTAACTTGGAAAGAAAATGACTGACTTCGATGTTTGTACCTGTGCCCACCCTTACAGTGGCACTAGTATTCCCCCATGCTACTCATCCAACATTTTAACTCTTTATAAAGGAAAAGAGGTTCCCCTCGCACGTATGTGCTAGTCATTCCCGACTCTAGGGGGCGGTGATTATCTCCGTTTCTAAGCTGAAGAGCCAACACTGTTAGAAGACGTCTCTGTGGTCATTTGGCCAGCATGACTAAAGGCCAAAAGCGCAGTCAGTGCCTCCAAAGTGGTCCCTATTTTTCTACTTGCACTTTTTACATGCTTTGAAATTGCAAATTTGGCAGAAGCTGGGACAAGTAACAGGAGCTCACTCCATTATGCGGTGCTAGGGATTCGAACCACCGACCTTCTGATCGACAGGCTCAGCATCTTAGCCCCAGAGCTACCGCATCCCCTTAGCTGTTTAAATAGTTCTAAATGCTGAAAAAGAGTCTCAAACAGTGAACTTAATTTTGCAGAGGGAATATAATCCATTCAAAATCATACAGAAGCATTTATTCTTACCCATCTACCTTTTGGGAATCTGATAGACCATCATTTTTGAAGTGGATTAGATTGAGGACCATCTGTATTGAATGAATTGTGTTCCAACCTAAAAAGTGTTCACTCATGAACTTTAAACAAATCATAATTTCTGATTCTGCAGTTACCAAACTAAATAGATATGCAAACTGACTACTGTCTACGAGTAGACAACATGGCCAAGGACATGACTTTAAAAAGATAAATTTATACCACAAGCTCTTGAGCTTGGGATAAAATCTCATCATACCTTCTTGTTCTGGTTGAAAGTTTAGCCCATCCAAAAATTGTATTTGTCCTTTTATAATGTATATGAATCTACCTTTCCTAATAAAAAATTATTTTTTTAAGAAAATTAAACTACATCTTTCTTGGCTAACTACCTAACCAGAATTATTTCAATATGTTCTGAGACAGTTTGACAATTTAAAATGTACTCCTGTAAGGATAGGAAATCACAGATCTCAATAGGTTGGTATAGGTATTATTGGCATCGGGTTTAAGGAAATGAAAGATTAAGGAAAGGAATAATTAAGAGAGATTATTAAGGAAAATAATAATAATTATTAAGGAAAATAATAATTAGAAAGAAATGGATGATCCCAACATGGCTGTTTCATGATCATTTGAATATTTACATCAAGAGTACAATGTTCATGTCTTCCAGGCTGTTCCATATTCCAGAGAATTTAAACAAAAATATGACTACTTCCGGAAGAAGTTAAAGAAACCGGTAAGTCCGGTAAATATTTATTTTATGATGAAGTTTGTAGCCTTAGAATGCAACCTTGCTTTTAATATATTTTGCTTTTTACTATACATTTTGCTATGGCACTCTGCAATTGCATAACTTATCTTTGTTTCCTTTTTTCTCTCATTCATCTTCCATTCCATTGTCCCAAATGCTCCCAGATGTCCATTATGTCCATTTAATCACTACCTTTTCTCTCTCTGTAAATTAGGGTCCCACATAACCAAATCCACACACATTCTTGCTATTGTTTTTTTTCCCAGCCACTAAGGCAAGGGTCCCCAAACTTGGCAACTTTAAGACTTGTGGACTTCAACTCCCAGAATTCTGGGAGTTGAAGTCCACAAGTCTTAAAGGTGCAAGTTTAAGGACCTCTGCACTAAGGGTTCGTCTACATATCTTAGTATAGCACAAAGATTATTTAATAAGCCTCCTTTTCCTCCTTAGTCCGTTTGCTAAGACAGCAAGCACCTGTCTTTAATCATCCCAGTTTAGAAATGTTGCTTTCCTTCTTCTTAATCGGGCACAAAGGTTTCCATGTACAATAGACAATCTAAGGGGCTTCAGCAGTGAAGGGCTACCAAAACCTTTACTACCACACTGTGGGCGTGGCTTATGCAGGATGCCCTGCATTTTCTTTCAACATCTTTCAGTGGAAATTGGGTGCTCTGGGGTGGAGCTCCATTTTCGCTACCCCACTGCGTTCCCTCCTGTCTGGGCTGTAGCCCACCCCTGGGCTTCAGGCATGAGCCTAAAGGTGACACTAATCTACTTGGACTTCAGTTGAGTGAGCAAGTCTGCTGTGGATACACCGATTCCCTGTCCAGTGACTGGACCATGCATCTCCATGGTCTTAGGTTTTGGCCATGAGAAAGGCCCTTGAGTGACAAACAGGGATGTATTTCACGAAATACTTGCAGTTCAGCAGGACATATTGTCCAGGGGTTTGTTCCACTTATTTTCCCTACCAGTTTGCATTGCATCAGAGCCCTTCACTCCTCTACCCGAAACAGAATTCCCTACAAAACTAGACTTACAATCCTGGGTCTTGAAAGCTTAGAACTACGATGTCTTAAACATGATCTAAGTATTGCCCACAAGATCATATGCTGCAATGTCCTGCCTATCAAAGACTACTTCAGCTTCAACCACAACAGCACAAGAGCACACAACAGATTCAAGCTTAATATTAACCGCTCCAAACTTGACTTTAGTAATCGAGTTGTCGAAGCGTGGAACTCATTACCGGACTCTGTAGTGTCATCCCCTAACCCCCAACACTTTACCCTTAGATTATCCACGGTTGACCTCTCCAGATTCCTAAGAGGTCAGTAAGGGGCGTACATAAGTGTACCAGCGTGCCTTCCGTCTCCTATATCTCCTATACCATTCTTCTTTCCTATATTTATTCTATTCTTTCACTGATATATTTTATTCCTATTTCTTCTATTCTATTCTTTCTTAGATATACTTTACTATGGGTATATCCTCTATAACCTTCATTATATATTTACTATATGTATACCCAATATATCTCTCATTGTGCAATGGACAAAATCAATCAATAAAATAAATAAATAAACTGTATTCAAAAGAAGAAAACAAGGCCTAGTCATACCCTTAGACAATTTATTCTATAAATAGCTGATATGAAAAATGCATTCATTGTTGTTGTGAGCCGCTCCGAGTCTGCGGAGAGAGGCGGCATACAAATCAAATCAAATAAATAAATAAATAAATAAATAAATTCAGATGAGTCAATGTATAGAAGATTGACAGCAGAAAAAGACCTCATAGTCCATCTAGTCTGCCCTTATACTATTTCCTGTACTTTTTATATTATTATTTATATTAATATTATTTTTTCCCTGAAGGCTGATATACCAAACAGATTTGAGATGAAACTCCACCGAAATAATATTTTTGAAGAATCGTATAGAAGAATCATGTCAGTGAAGAGACCTGATGTATTAAAAGCCAGACTCTGGATAGAATTTGAATCTGAAAAAGGCCTTGACTATGGAGGAGTGGCCAGAGAATGGTTCTTCCTATTGTCCAAGGAAATGTTCAACCCCTATTATGGCCTCTTTGAATATTCAGCAACGTAAGTATATTATTTATGTATTGGTTTGTAACATTTATTGGCCATCTATTTTACCGTAAGGTCATTGATGGAATATTCCTATAGCTACATTAGATGAATTCAGTCTTTTTTAAAATTTTGGCTTTTTCACAATTTTCTGGTAGAAAGCCACCAACAATAGCCGTATATAACTTCACAAGAGAAAGTCAAACTAGTAATATGATTAGGGGACTGGAGGCTAAAACATATGAAGAACGGTTGCATGAACTGGGCATGGCTAGTTTAATGGACAAAAAAGGACCAGGGGAGACATGATAGCAGTGTTCCAATATCTCAGGGGTTGCCATAAAGAAGAGGGAGTCAATCTATTCTCCAAAGCACCTGAGGGTAGAACAAGAAGCAATGGGTGGAAGCTGAACAAGGAGAGAAGCAACTTAGAACTAAGGAGAAATTTCCTGACAGAACAATTAATCAATGGAACAGATTGCCTCCAGAAGTTGTGAATGTTCCAACACTGGAAGTTTTTAAGAAGATGTTGGATAACCATCTGTCTGTGTAGGGTTTCCTGCCTAGGCAGAGTGTTGGACTAGAACAGTGATTCTCAACCTGGGGGTCGGGACCCCTTTGGGGGTCACGCGACCGTTTCACAGGGGTCACCTAACACCCTGTGAAAAGACAAATTTTCCACATTGTTAGGAACTAAAGCTTCTATTCTGGCACCTTGAAACATATTTTTACAGTCCGACCAATCAGGCGTTTACAGTGTGAGTGTCCCTCTGTAAGCTGCCAATCAGCTTCAAGCTCTTTGGAATAATTGGTGCTAGACTTATGGTTGGGGGTCACCACAACATGAGGAACTGTATTAAGAGGTCGTGGCATTAGAAAGGTTGAGAACCACTGGACTAGAAGAACTCCAAGGTCCCTTCCAACTCTGTTGTTGTTGTTGCTGTTGTTGTTATTGTTAATGATGATGATGATGATAATAATAATAATAATAATAATAATAATAATAATATAGACAACATAATCCATAATCCTGGATTTACAACTATTCATTTAGTACCCGTTCAAAGTCACCAATGGTAGTACAAAAAGTGACTTATGATCATTTTTTCACACTTATAACTGTCCCCGTGGTCATGTGATGAAAATTTGGTTGCTTGGCAACTTGGTCATATTTAGGGTTGATCACACGATCATCTTTTGTGACCTTCTGACAAGCAAAGTCAATGTAGAAGCCAGATTCACTTAACCATGTTAACAACTCCGGTGATTCACTTAAGAAAGAAAGAAAGAAAGGTCTTAAAATGAGGCAAAACTTGCTTACCCACATAAATTTTGGGCTCTATTTAGGAGGCTTTCCTGAAGCCTGGGAAGAACGAAAACGGCCAAAAAGAAGTCCCAAAATCAGCTGACGGAGCTGATATAGGGCAACACCTCCTATGCCATAGGTTCGCCATCACTGTTATAAGTCAAGGACTAACTATACAATCAAAAATACATGTCTTTGATTGTACGGAATGTTTTCCATAACCTTCAGTATGTAATTTGGACTCTATTTTATAGCATATGCCATGTATGTTTTTCCCTCCGTGTGTTTACGTTTAAAATATGTGTTTGCTCAACAGAAGAGGTACCATTTTGAACTTTGAACTATGTTGTACTAAGGAATACTGATTTGGTCCAATTGTCTCCAGCTGTTGCCTTTTATTTGTTAGTCATGTATATTACCTAGTGTGGCATTAATTTGCAAGATCCTTTTCTTCTGTGAAGAGATTTAACTAAAGACCAGCTGTTTTTGCTGGAATTTCGCAGTAACAAGCACAAAAGAGAGAACAAATTTGAAACAGCCCATAATGATAGGAAACAAGAATTCCCTGAATCAAGTGGCACTGCCTGTCAGGACACATTCCACTGTGTTCAAACCAAATATTTACCTATTCGTTGTTTCAGTTTATCTTCCGCCTTTCTGTTCAGATGTAAGATGCCATTGTTAACTCAATATCATTATAATCTTACAATTCTAAATAAGCCATCATGTCTACTCCCCCTTCTTATACATTTTTCTTTAAAAATAAAAACCCTTATATTTATTTGTTATGTATTTATTAATTCAACTTCTATGCCGCCCAATCCCAAAGGACTCAGGGTGGCAATAACCTTCTCCTAATTAATAAAAATAAAAAAGGTAGAAAAACAAATACAGTGATCCCCCGCTCGTTGCGAGGGTTCCGTTCCAGGACCCCCCGCAACGAGCGGGTTTTCGCGAAGTAGCGCTGCGGAAGTAAAAACACCATCTGCGCATGTGCAGATGATGTTTTTAACTTCCGCAGCGCTAGTGAGGAGCCGAAGATTGGGGGCGGCGGGGCTGTTTTAAAACGTCGCCGCCGACATGGGGGGCTCGCTAGCACCCCCCGAACCCCCAACCCAGGTTTGGGGGGGTGCTAGCGAGCCCCCCATGTCGGCGGGGACCTTTTAAAACACCCGCGCGGCTTTCCAATGAGTCCCGAAGACACGTTTGTCTTCGGGACTCATTGGAAAGCTCCGATCATTTTAAAACAGTTGCGCCGTTCTCCGCTGACTCCTAAAGCGGGGTGCGAAATGACTTGGAGGAATGGGAAGCTGAAACCGGCCGATTTGGACTTCCCATTCCTCCAAGTCACTTCGCCGCTCGTGTCCTGGCTAAACCGGGCAGCAGGAGACAGGCTTTGAGTTTTGGCTGCGGGGCGAGGGAGTTACGAAAGTCCTACTTCTCCCCCCGCAGCCAAAAACTCAAAGCCTGTCTCCTGCTGCCCGGTTTAGCCAGGACACGAGCGGCGAAATGACTTGGAGGAATGTGAAGCTGAAACCGGCCGGTTTCAGCTTCCCATTCCTCCAAGTCATTTCGCACCCCGCTTTAGGGCGACAGGCGGTGGGCTGGGAGCCGCAGGCGAAAGGAGCTCGGGCATTGTTCTCCGGACCCCGCCCGCTCAGCCCCGCGGCGGCCCTTTCCCTCTCCAGGCTGCGGGCGGGGTCCGGAGAACAATGCCCGAGCTCCTTTCGCCTGCGGCTCCCAGCCCACCGCCTGTCGCCCGGTTTAGCCAGGACACGAGCGGCGAAATGACTTGGAGGAATGTGAAGCTGAAACCGGCCGGTTTCAGCTTCACATTCCTCCAAGTCATTTCGCTGCTCGTGTCCTGGCTAAACCGGGCAGCAGGAGACAGGCGGTGGTCCGGGGGGCGCTGGCTCTCGGCGCTTTCGAGCTGAGTCCGGGAGCGAATTCGCTCCCGGACTCAGCTCAAAAGCGCCGATAGCAAGCGGCAAGGAACGGCTTGTCCACGCCGTTCATTCTCGCCGCTTTCGAGCTGAGTCCGGGAGCGAATTCGCTCCCGGACTCAGCTCGAAAGCGCCGAGAACGAACGGCAAGGAACGGCTTGTCCACGCCGTTCATTCTCGCCGCTTTCGAGCTGAGTCCGGGAGCAAATTCGCTCCCGGACTCAGCTCGAAAGCGCCGAGAACGAACGGCAAGGAACGGCTTGTCCACGCCGTTCATTCTCAGCGCTTTCGAGCTGAGTCCGGGAGCAAATTCGCTCCCGGACTCAGCTCGAAAGCGCCGAGAACGAACGGCAAGGAACGGCTTGTCCACGCCAGTTCATTCTCGCCGCTTTCGAGCTGAGTCCGGGAGCAAATTCGCTCCCGGACTCAGCTCGAAAGCGCCGAGAACGAACGGCAAGGAACGGCTTGTCCACGCCGTTCATTCTCGCCGCTTTCGAGCTGAGTCCGGGAGCGAATTCGCTCCCGGACTCAGCTCGAAAGCGGCGAGAATGAACGGCGTGGGCGGGCGAAGGGCGGGCGGCAGCGAGGAGTTTGCGTGGGCGGTGGGGAAACTCCTCGCTGACGCCAGCAAGAGGGGGAAGACTCAGGGAAGCCGCCCAGCAGCTGATCTCCCGGTTGCCATCTACGCATGCGTGCCCACGGGCACGCATGCGTAGATGGTATTTTGACTTCCGGGTTGAAAAATAGCGAAGTACCCTGTTCGCAATGGTTGGGGACGCAATAAACGGGGGATCACTGTATCTACTATTAAAACCAAAGGAAATTAATGGTGAATTTAATTAGTAGAACATTGGTTATCTAGATCAGTGTTTTTCAACTACTGTGCCCTGGCACACTAGTGTGCCGCGAGACATGGTCAGGTGTGCCGCGAAGAAGGAAGCTCAGGTTCCAGTCTCGCAACTTTTTGCTGAGAGAGAAAGAGAGAATGAGAGAGAGAGAAAGAGAGAGAAAGAAAGCAAGAGAGAGAGAAAGCAAGAGAGAGAAAGAAAAGAGAAAGAGAACGCAAGAAAGAGAGAGAAAGAAAGCAAGAGAGAGAGAGAGAGAAAAGGAGAAGAAGGGAGAGAGAGAGAGAAATGAGCAAAAAGGGGAGGAAAAAAGAGAAATGAGAAAATGATTGAGACAGAGAAAGAGAGGAAAGAGAGAGAAACAAAAGAGAGAAAGAAGTGACTCTTGATTTAAAGCATATGATAAAAAGCACCCAAAGAATAAGAGAGAGAAAAACCCCAGCCCTCACCTGTTTTGGGAAATGGTTCAAGAGTGTGTATATATACACACACACGGGGGAGGGGGGGAAGGAGGTAGGGATGGAAAAAGAGAGGAGAGTGTCTTAGGGTGTCATCTTGTGTCATTTTGGTTGGTGGTGTGCCCCAGGATTTTGTAAATGTAAAAAATGTGCCGCGGCTCAAAAAAGGTTGAAAATCACTGATCTAGATGACAAATTTAGAGGTCGAGGTATGGGAGTATGATATGTACCAAAAGTAAATAGTTTGGAATTTGAAATTTATTTTTTGGATTATATGTGACTGACTAATGAAATACTGTTTTTATTGTAACATGAATAGAAGGTATTTTAACAATGTATTGAAAAAGTTTGTATGGAAGAAAAAAATATATATACCTGGGGAAAAAAGTAATATGCTTAACAAATTCAAATAAAATTTCTCTGGTAATGAAAGAAGCAAGAAAGATAACAGTTTTTAGTATCCCAATCTTGAATTAGAATGAATGAATGAATGAATGAATGAATGAATGAATGAATGAATGAATGAATAAATAAATAAATAAATAAATAAATAAATAACACATAAAAAGACAGAAGTATAGAAAACAAATTCTAATTCAGATATTGCCAAGAACTACATACAAAAAACTCATTCCACGAACCTTCTTAACTTGAAGAGTAAAAGTAAGATTTTTAATAACATTCTTACCTAGGAAGAGGCCTGATTGAAAATAAAATTTACCTGCAGGAACTCTCCCCCTAATTTGTCAATTGAAAGATTTTTTTCAAGAATCAATTCAGAAACATGTTAGAATCTGGAGACACCCCATTGGGTATAATGGACTACTGTATTAATTAAATGTACTAGTTATACACTCAGATATATTCACAGAGATACTGATAAACCTTCATAATCCCAACCTATAATAATTCATCTCAACCCAAATTTATCCTGCCCAACACTTCCTTTCCTAGAAGTATTATCTCACCATTCCTGCTCATTTTTCCATGTTCTGCTTAGCCAGTTAATAGGTTAGTCAAAAGATGAATTTATTTATGAAAGCTAACCCTTGTCATACAATTTACGTGTATTACATTGCTTTCATAAGAATTGAACATATTGAAAAATGTACCTGTTCGTGGAGATTAAAAAATGCTTTCTGGTACTGATTTTTAGTAAACATTTTAATACTGTAAAAAATCAATACAGTACCATATTGAATTTTAATTCAACACTATACTGATTTTTAACAATTTACATAGGATGCAGAATATTAGAACAACATTCTTGGTAAAATGTAGTGGTTGTTGTACAGATAATTCTTGGGTTAAGAATGAGATTCATTCCTAATTCCTTTTTTTCCCCTGTTTTAAATAATTTTTATTACAATTTTCCAATTAAAAACAAAAACAACAATAAAAAACAAACAATACATCATGCATAACAAACCTGTAGATCACATATATGTCAAATGTAATTCCATTAATACAGTTTTAAACCATTCCTAATTCCTAATGAACCACAATGGCTCAGTGGTTAGAGTGCAGTACTGCAGCCTACCTCTGCTGACTGCCGACTGTCTGAAATTTGGCAATTCAAATCTCATCAGGCTCAAGGTTGGATCAGCTTTCCATCCTTCCAGAGTGGGTAAAATGAGGATCCAAATTGTTGAGGGCAATATTCTGACTCTGTAAGCCACTTAGAGAGGGCTGTAAAGTGGTACATAATTCTAATTGCTATTAAGCAAATTGTTTTTTATTTGTTGCAATTTGACTTGGTAGCTACAAAGACTTTGATTTAACAACCATTTTCAGTGTTGTTCCTCCATTGAGAAATACAGATGGAAAATGTAGAGCCTGTGACTTTTTGATGCAAAAGTCAAATATATACGGTAAGCGATATAGAAACATAGAAGACTGACGGCAGAAAAAGACCTCATGGTCCGTCTAGTCTGCCCTTATACTATTTCCTGTGTTTTATCTTAGGATGGATATATGTTTATCCCAGGCATGTTTAAATTCAGTTACTGTGGATTTACCAACCACGTCTGCTGGAAGTTTGTTCCAAGGATCTACTACTCTTTCAGTGAAATAATATTTCCTCACGTTGCTTTTGATCTTTCCCCCAACTAACTTCAGATTGTGTCCCCTTGTTCTTGTGTTCACTTTCCTATTAAAAACACTTCCCTCCTGAACCTTATTTAACCCTTTAACATATTTAAATGTTTTGATCATGTTCCCACTTTCCCTTCTGTCCTCCAGACTATACAGATTGAGTTCATTAAGTCTTTCCTGATACGTTTTATGCTTAAAACCTTCCACCATTCTTGTAGCCCGTCTTTGGACCCATTCAATTTTGTCAATATCTTTTTGTAGGTGAGGTCTCCAGAACTGAACACAGTATTCCAAATGTAGTCTCACCAGCGCTCTATATAAGGGGATCACAATCTCCTTCTTCCTGCTTATTATACCTCTAACTATGCAGCCAAGCATCCTACTTGCTTTTCCTACTGACCGACCACACTGCTCACCCATTTTGAGACTGTCAGAAATCACAACCCCTAAATCCTTCTCTTCTGAAGTTTTTGCTAACACAGAACTGCCAATGCAATACTCAGATTGAGGATTAAAATATTCATCCTCCAAATGAGGAAAACACTTTCTAAACCATAAAAACGTATGCCTCTTTGAAATCTGTTTATTAGTTTTTAGTAGTCACAATAACTTTAAGTTTGGCCCTATTTTAGAAACAAGTGGGTTTCTGGTATGTATCAAATTCATTATACTGTTCAAGTAATGCTATAAAGGTATATTTGTGTAACTTGAGAGGAAAATGTGAATCCAATCGAAGAAACTCATCTTTTCATTTCTCTTTTTTTCCATAAGGGACAACTATACTCTTCAAATCAATCCTAATTCTGGACTTTGTAATGAAGACCATTTGTCTTACTTCACCTTTATTGGTCGTGTTGCTGGATTGGCTGTATATCATGGGAAGCTTTTAGATGGTGAGTTGAATAAGGGGAGACTTAACTATAAAAGCGAGTTTGGGCTTCATAAGTAGAGTGCGTTACATAAGTAAAATACTATAACCGATGCAAATCGTTCAGAAGATCTGAGAGTATAAATATATTTTCCTTTCTATAAATGCTTTGAAAAACAATAAAATTGTTACGATGGAGCAATAAAGCAGAAAGTGTGTGTGTGTGTGTGTGTGTGTGTGTGTTGGTAGGGGGGGAAAGGCAGAAAAAATATTCTCTTCCCATGTGCTCCTTTTAAATAATTTTCATTTATTTTTTCCCCATTGAGCTGAAGTTTTTTTAATTCACTAGTTCGTATATGCCACCCATTTCCCAATAGCACTATATGCCTGTTTCTGATATTTATTATATTATAGTTCATTGTACGCTCAGCAAATATTAAGACTGAACTTGGCATTTTTGTCCACTTATCGAGTCCTTTACAGTTGTTCACATAGTCAGCCAGATGTTTAGATTTGGCATTTTTATTTACCTATCCAGTCCTTCCCAAGGACCTGGGTTAAACAGATGTTATTGTTTGAGGATGTTAAAGGTATTGAAGTTTTCTTTACATAGCTAAATGTCAAATGCACAAGTATATAAAGAAAGAAAAAGGAAATTAGGAAAGAGAGAGAAAGAAAGAAAGATTAAAATAACAATTCCCACACTTCTTTATAGCAGTTACCTGCAGAAACAAACTCATTATATCTCTTCCCTCCTCACAATAATCCTTTCAGGCCATTATTTGATTTTTTTTTCCATCCCTCAAATCTAGAAATCACCCTTTCTCTTTTTTCTGTGTTTTAGCAAAAAGTCAATTAAAGGTTTTCAGACTTCTATAAAAAGTTATTTTGTCCTGAACAGACTGGTTTTGCCAGCTTTCCTAATCCTAATCTTCACAATCAATTCCTCCATTGTGAATATTTGAATATTTCTCCATCGTTGTGCATATAATAATCTTACTGCTCTTACCCTATATAAAATCAGACTTCCCATAAGTCTTTTTTGGCCATGAATCTCAATAAAATGATTCCCTGTGTCAATACACATCTTCAAAGTTCTTTGTATTATCAAAGAATGTTTTTACATTTATTCGCTTTTTTCCCCCCTTTCTTTTTTTCGTTTCACAAGAACATTCATATTTTTCGCATTTCCTTCAGTGACGGGAAGTCTTTTTTATAAACACTTTAGGTAATTTCTCTGGTGCCTTTTATTAACGGTACATTTTGCTATAAAAACCTCTCTGTTAAATCATTACAATGTGATTTTTTTCAGACCTCTAATGAATGTATTGCTAGTATTGCACACACCTGTAGTAAAATTTGAAAGAATGCCCTGCTGAAGATTTAAGAGAGTGGGGCAGGCTGTCTCGAAATGGCCAATCCTGCAGATAAATTTTGCCAGTATTGGGTTCCCACCAGTGCGGTCGACGTCATTACACCGCTAGCAAAAATGGAGCTGAGCGTGCATCTCCGAGTGACCAGCAGGCGGGCACAACCGCACAATACCTGGCTTCTACGCATGTACGGAAGCAAATAAATCAACAAAAATCGTTGAGATCTCTCACGCAAGAGCATCCTTATGTGAGATTTGGCTTTCTGCACATGAGCAGAAGCCAAGTCTTGCACCCGCGCCTGCCTACCAGTCACCTGGAACTGTGCGCGAAACTGCACCTGTAGCGGCAGCGATGAGGAACTCCCGCCTGAATTTCACCTAAGCCCCATAAGGATTTTACATCAAAACAAACACCTTCAATTCAGCTTCCAAACTCAACAGCAATTAGAGTAGCCTTTTTAACACTTCACCTGCTGAGCTGGGGTGGTGCAGCAGGTAGAGTGCTGTACTGCAGGCCACTGAAGCTGACTGTAGATCTGTAGGTCAGCGGTTCAAATCTCATCACCAGCTCAAGGTTGACTCAGCCTTCCATCCTTCCGAGGTGGGTAAAATGAGGACCTGGATTGTGGGGGCAATAGGCTGGCTCTGCTATTGCTATTTGTATGCCGCCCCGAGTCTACGGAGAGGGGCGGCATACAAATCAAATAAATAAATAAATAAATAACAATAGTGCTGAGTCTAAGGAGAAGGGTGGCATAAAAATTGAATAAATAAATAAATAAATAAATGAATGAATAAATAAATAAATAAATAAATAAATTAAAAAACCACAGAAAATGGCCCTTGGTTGCAGCTGCAGGGGAGGTTAGAACAGTTTCAAATGCTGCCCCACCACCACTGGGCTACATGTGAGCCTTTCCCCCCCCCCTTTGTCTGCAGAAGTGTTTAAAATCTCTGGAAAAGGTAGCCAGATGTGCACTGCGGTATAATTTTTCTCTGTCTTCTTCTTAGTGAAAAACAGTCTTTTGAGATTGGTTGGAATAAGATGCAGCTCTCTACCAAGCTGTTCCATCAGTTTCCTAAAGCTACGCAATTAAGAAAGGATTTGAGTTCCAACCTAGTTCTTGCACCCCATAGCTAGATATGTTCTCTACTTTTATTTTTTTGCTGTTCTGTTTATATAGCCCTCTCAGTCTCATCCCTTCTTTAATACATGAATTACTGAAATAATACCTTGGTTTTATAGTTTTGGGATTTTCCAGATAGGCAAAGAAACAGGGCGGTTTACAGCATTAAAAAGTACAAAATCGACAATGTAAAATCCTATGCTAAAAGCTTAAGAAACCAAATAATTAAAACCTACTCTTAAGAAAACCAAAACATTTAAAACCTTGACAACCTTAAAAGAGTCCATTTTGGAGTAAGTGGCATATAAATACAACAAACAAACAAACAGATACCATTCAGCCAACATTCATCTCATCAAAATCATAGTAACTGGGGCAGGTATCAACAATCAATGGCCCCAGGCCTGCTGGCAAAGGTGTGTTTTTAGAACCTTGTGAAAGACCAGGAGGGTGGGGGCAGTACAAATCTCTGGAGGGAGTTGGTTCCAAAGAACTGGAGCCACCACAGAGAAGGCCCTTCCCCTAGGCCCCACCAGGCGACATTGCTTGGCTGATGGGACTTGGAGAAAGCCAACTCTGTAGGATCTGACTGGCTGCAGGAGACAGTCCTGTAGGTAGTCTGGTCCTAAGCCATGTAGGTTGATTAGTATCTTCAAATTAAATTACCAAAGTCATACAAAAAAAATCAGTATAATTTTGTGCCCTGGAAAACTTTTTCGTTGAGAATGATTAAGCTTGTTCTCAGAAAATTATTCATACTGAATACATTTGTGTAGTACTAATCCAACATCGTTTATCTTTTTTCAGTGCCTAGCTACCCCGTGGATAGCAAAAACTTACATTTTGTTCGTTCTTCCCAGCAGCCATATTTGAGGGAGAAAGATTGTCATAATTTTCTGCCCACAGCTAACAGTGGCCTCAAAGAGATAAATTCTAACCATTCTTTTATACAAAGAAAAAACATTAAGTTGAAATAATTACCAATGCATCTTTTAAATTTGGATCATCTTCAGCAAGGATAATTTCTCTTTTTTTTGAAGCTGTTTTCCCCTTCTCTGTTGCTACGCACACATATTTCTTAAGAAATATTTTATATCCCTGAACTCAGGGAAATATTTTCTTTCTTTCTCACTAGGTTCCTATTAGAAATTGTTCATTTCTTTCTGTATTTTCAAGAAATGTAACTCCTTTCATGTTTTCTAACACATATATCTCTGGCTAATCCTTAGCTGCCTTTGATTTTATGGATGGTGTGTTTGGGCGGTATGACTGTTTTTAATAGGGTTTTTTTAAAGACTGTTTTAACATTGGATTTGTATATGATGTCTTATTAGATTAGATTAGATTTATTGGATTTATATGCCGCCCCTCTCTGCAGACTCGGGGCGACTCACAACAATGGTGAAAAACAGTACATAGTAACAAATCTAATATTTAGCAATCTAAATTACAGTTTTAGGTTAAAAAGTACAAAAAAGAAACCCAATATATAAAAAACAAGCACACAATCGAATCATACACAAAAACTACATGGGCAAGGGGGAGATGTTTCAATTCCCCCATGCCTGACAGCAGAGGTGGGTTTTAAGGAGTTTACAAAAGGCAAGGAGGGTGGGGGCAATCCTAATCTCCGGGGGGGTGATGATTCCAGAGGGTCGGAGCCACCACAGAGAAGGCTCTTCCCATGGGTCCTGCCAGATGACATTGTTTAGTCGACGGGACCCGGAGAAGGCCAACTCTGTGGGACCTAACCGGTCGCTGGGATTAGTGCGGCAGAAGGCGGTCTCGCAGATATTGTTGTGAGCCACTCCGAGTCCTCGGAGAGGGGCGGCATACAAATCTAATAAATTATTATATTAATTATGATTAATCAGCTGATAAATTAAGAGCTATCCACAATTCATTTTTAAGGTCAAATGTAGTAGATCAGGGGTGTCATTCTCTTATTTAATTGAAGGCCCATCAGGGTTGTGTTTGATCTTGGGGGGCTGAGGTGGGTATGGCCAGCTCGACATCTCTGGTATTGGGGCGCCTGGGGCAGCCTGAGTGCTCTACCAGCGAAAATGGGCTCTCAAGCTCCATTTTAGCAGTGACAGCCTCCTACAACTCTCTGCCAGTGAAAATAGAGCTACGGCGGGCTGCCTGAGGCCCTATCAAGCTCCATTTTCACTGGCAGAGGCACTGCAGGCTGGTCCTTTTCTGTTTCCAGGGTAGCCAAAGGGCCCGATCTAAGCAGCCCATGGGCTGGATCCATCCCCCAGGCTTTGAGTCTGACACCCCTGTTTTAGATGGTAAAGGGTTCATTTATAACAGGGAACCATTTTTAATTAAACTTTGTTCCTTTGTTTACAGGTTTCTTCATTAGGCCCTTTTATAAGATGATGCTGGGAAAACCAATAACCTTAAATGACATGGAGTCTGTGGTGAGTAAACACTGGAAGCCCTATTAACATTTTTAATTTTGTGTCTTACGTCTTCTCTAGAGATTTATTTTAATGTCACTATTCCCAGGAAGCTCCAAAGTTTGATGCTTGAGTAGCATCATGAGATCAGGGACATATACTGCTTGGGTTTTACTTTCTAACTCTCTAATAAAGCTTTTTTTTTTTTAACCAATCTAACAAGGTAACAATTTCAAATTCCTATTATGATTAGATTCAGCATGAAATGAACAATTAGCAAAATATTTTCGCAAGGCTTTTTTTAATCAGAAGTTTGACAGCTGCTTGAAACATTTCCATGAAAGACAATAATGAGCATTCCCAGTGGCTTAGTAGCTAAGACATTTATTATAATAATAATAATTATTATTATTATTATTATTATTATTATTATTATTATTTATTGGATTTGTAGGCTGCCCCTCTCCGCAGACTCGGGGTGGCTAACAACAATAATAAACACAACATGTACAATCCAATAATAAAAAACAACTAAAAACCCCTATTATAAAACCAAACATACACACAAACATACCGTGCATAACTTGTAATGGCCTAGGGGGAAGAGCTATCTCAACTTCCCCCATGCCTGGCGGTATAAATGAGTCTTGAGTAGTTTACGAAAGACAGGGAGGGTGGGGGCAGTTCTAATCTCCGGGGGGAGTTGGTTCCAGAGGGCTGGGGCCGCCACAGAGAAGGCTCTTCCCCTGGGGCCTGCCAACCGACATTGTTTAGTCGACGGGATCCGGAGAAGGCCAACTCTGTGGGACCTTATCGGTCGCTGGGATTCGTGCGGTAGCAGGCGGTTCCGGAGGTCCTCTGGTCCATTGCCATGTAGGGCTTTAAAGGTCATGACCAACACTTTGAATTGTGACCGGAAACTGATCGGCAGCCAATGCAAGCCACTCTATCAGAAAAATCAACAGTTCGAATCCCTAGCGCCGCGTAGTGGAGTGAGCTCCCATTACTTGCCTCAGCTCCTGCCAACCTAGCAGTTCAAAAGCATGTAAAAATGCAAGTAGAAAATAGGGACTACCTTGGTGGGAAGGTAACAAGCATTTGGATGCACTGATGAAATTTTGTGCTTGGATTCATGTTTAAATCATTTTACACAATAGTTTCACCGGATGACCTTATGCAGGTTCATCAAAGGGACAGCGGGGCCATCTAAAACATTACAAAAAGATATTGACAAAATTGAACGGGTCCAAAGACGCGCTACAAGAATGGTGGAAGGTCTTAAGCATAAAACGTATCACGAAAGACTTAATGAACTCAATCTGCATAGTCTGGAGGACAGAAGGAAAAGGGGGGACATGATCGAAACATTTAAATATGTTAAAGGGTTAAATAAGGTTCAGGAGGGAAGTGTTTTTAATAGGAAAGTGAACACAAGAACAAGGGGACACAATCGGAAGTTAGTTGGGGGAAAGATCAAAAGCAACGTGAGAAAATATTATTTTACTGAAAGAGTTGTAGATCCTTGGAACAAACTTCCAGCAGACGTGGTAGATAAATGCACAGTAACTGAATTTAAACATGACTGGGATAAACATATATCCATCCTAAGATAAAATACAAAAATAGTACAAGGGCAGACTAGATGGACCATGAGGTCTTTTTCTGCCGTCAGACCTCTATGTTTCTATATGAGAGCAATGTTCAATCTTGTGTGTATTATACTGTATCTGTTCTGGTCTCCGGCTGAGGCCACTGATAATGGGAATAAAGGATTGCTAAATGCAAATATTTGTAAAACACCACATCATCTTTATTTTTCTTTCCTTTGTTCCACACTGAATCATCTCGGCACGCAGCGCTAATCTCTTATCATAAACTTCAGTATGCAAGGCAACATCAAAATCATTAAAACATTCCACAAGTCATTCTAAGATTTATGGCAAGTCAGAGTTAGCCCAGAGTCATAAAAGCTGCAATTAAAAGCACACAAGGAATAGCTTACATTCAGAACTGCTTGAAAGAAACCTCCATATTTCTTAACACAGATTGACGACTCAACTCTTCTCTTCCGTTGACACCTGGACGTGACGAATTAATTGCTTAATTAATTAACCCGTTCCTCTCCTTAATATTTCTTCCCTGACACTTGCTCTCTTCGCCTCTGCAAGTGTCTGAAATAAGGATTTACCCATCTAGCATCTGCTTCTCCTTCACTTGAATCTGAACCCATAGAAATGTCCTGTGGTTGGTCTCCTACTTCTTCTGCCTCTGTTTCTGTTTAAAAGATCTAAATCCCTCGTTATCTGACTTCTGTGACATTCAACTTATCCACTTGATGTGTTTTAAGAGTACTAGATGTATGCCAGGTCAGTTGAACCAAAAGAAATTAGCTGGTAGACATCTTTCAGTATATTCATGTCACATTTTCAAAAAGAATTGATTCATGAAAAACAATATTCTTCCTACAGGATAGTGAATATTATAATTCCTTGAAATGGATTCTGGAGAATGATCCCACAGAACTGGATCTTATGTTTTGCATAGATGAAGAAAACTTTGGACAGGTATGTACATGTTATTCCAGCAATTTTCTTGCATTACAGTGTTCCCTCGATTTTCGCGGGGGTTGCGTTCCAAGACCGCCCGCGAAAGTTGAATTTCCGCAAAGTAGCGGTGCGGAAGTAAAAACACCATTTTTGGCTATGGACAGCCAAAAACTACCCCCACACACCCTTTTTCAAGGCAGCGCAAGGAGCCGGGCTTGAAGTTGGGGGCAGGAGCGACCAAAGTGCGGAGGCCGGCAAAGATTGTTTTGAATGTTGGCTGCCCCCGCCCCCCAGCGCCTCCAGCCCCCTTGCCGCTACCCCCCCACCCACCCAATCCACCCCTCTCACCGGCTTTCTTGGGACACGGGTCCTCCTGCAGCAGCGCTGGCGGCTACGGCTTCTCATCCTCATTCGGCCGCTAGCCGCTCTGAGCGCTTTGAGAATGCCCGCCCCTCTCACAGTCCCTTAGCTGAGAGTTCTTTCGTCCCAGCTATCGGCAAGGGGGCTGCAGGAGAGGCGGGGCAGGCATTCTCACAGAGAGGGAAAGAGAGAGGGAGAAAGAGAGAGAGAGAGAGCAAGAGGGGGGAGAGTGGAAGGTAGAGAGAGAGAAATGATAGAAAAAAGGGGAGAAAAAAAGAGAAATGAGAAAATGATTGAAGCAGGGAATGACAGGAGAGAAAGAGAGAGAGAAGTGACTCTTGGTGATGACGTATGACATCATCGGGTGGGAAAAACCGTGGTATAGGAAAAAAACCGCGGAGTATTTTTTAATTAATATTTTTTGAAAACCCGTGGTATAGCCGTTTCGCGAAGTTTGAACCCACGAATATCGAGGGATCACTGTATTCTAAAATGTTCATTTGCAAGTTTTTTAAGTATTGCATTGTGCTATATACTAATATCCCAAGAAAACATTTGAACACGTTTAAGCAAAAATTAATGCTAAATTTGGCACTCCACAGTCTCATATTTCTGAATATCTCAGTTTGGGTTTATTTTTTACACAAGAGAGATTGAACAACAAATAAATAATTTTCAGCAGAATGATACATGCAAAAATGTATAATATAAAACAGGAGGAAGAAAATGTAATATATCCTATGTCCCTAATATATAGATTAAATTGCAATTATTAAAATGTGTGATATATTGATTTCTTGCCGAGGAAGAAACATTTATATTTTGTAATGCCAACATGACTTATATCCTTAAGATTTTTATTAATATTGTTTTTTCATTGCTTATTTGACCCCTATGACAATCATTAAGTGTTGTACCTCATGATTCTTGGCAAATGTATATTTTCTTTTATGTACACTGAGAGCATATATACCAAAGACAAATTCCTTGTGGTGTCCAATCACAGTTGGCCAATACAGAATTCTATCCTATCCTATTTGAAAACTCTTGCCATAGTTCAGTCTTTCAAAGCAAAGGCATTCAGTCTCAGGTTTTTCTACCACAGTCATGAATATATTTTTAAACTTTAAGCTGTTGAATTTTCTTTTACACGGAACAAGGGTGAAAGCATTGTATGTTAAAACTTGTGATTCTTTTAAAAGCTTCTTACATAAATCTCACTTCTACATTTGCTGGAGATTGTATCACAGTCATGTTTCTCTCCGAATTATTCTCATTAAGAAGCTTCATATGTGTTAACTTTGCCAGTGTTTAGCGTCAGGTATAAAATGTCCTTCCTGGGTAACCCCCACAAGCTAACAGTCACTCTTAATGTTCCTGTGAAATGCTGTAATTTGAGGTAAAACTTATTAGCCAGAATTTACGTTAGCAACAGCTTATTGCCACATCTGAAGTCACAGATGAGTAAGCTTGTGATAAACTTGGAAAAAAATCTATTCACTGTAGCATTCTTCATGGCGAAGATGAAAGGTTTTTAGCAGAAGACTACAATGCACGGTAAAAGTTATTGGCACATAAGTTTCACAATAAATTATTATTATTTTTAATTTGAGTTTATTAGCTACCCATCTCCAATGGGCCATTGTTGCAGTTGCTATGAGCTTTTCTGTTGTTGTTTTTGAGGTCAGTTTTTTTAATTTCAGACCTGAAACAGAGGAAAGAAACATACCTAGGATTATATTTCTTTTTTATCTATTTATCTATCTATCTATCTATCTATCTATCTATCTATCTATCTATCTATTTATCTAATCTATCCTATCTATCTATCTATCTATCTATCTATCTATCTAATCTATCTACCTACCTACCTACCTACCTTCCTATCTACATACCTATCTATTTGATTTCTATGCCACCCAATCCCAATGAACTCAGGGCAGCTTACCAAATAGAATACAAATACAGAAAATACAAAGTAATAATCGAAGTCGAATATAATATCTAAAACTAACCCCATAAAAACCCATTTATTATAAAAGACATAAACATATACATACACACCATTCATACAGATTGGCCATGAAGGGTGTACAATTCATGGCCCCCAGGCCTGCCGGCAGAGCCAGATCTTCATGACCTTATGGAAGGTCAGTAGAGTGAGAGCAGCATGGACATCGGGGGTAGTTGATTCCATAGAGCCCAGGCAGCCACAGAGAAGGCCCTCCCCCATAGTCCCGCCAACCTGCATTGCTTAGTCGATGGGACCTAGAGGAGGCCAACTCTGTGTGTTCTTATTGGTCTCTGGGAGGCGTGTGACAAGAGATGGTCCCATAGATAGTCTGGCCCTGAGCCATATAGGGCTTTATAGGTAATAATCAACATCTTCAATTGTGCCCAGAGACTAAAAGGAAACCAGTCCAGTTCGCGGAGCATAGGTGTTATATGGGCATACTGAGGCATACCCATGACAGCTCTCGCAGCTGCATTCTGGACTACAGTGGTACCTCGACATACGAGTTTAATTCGTTCCAAACCCGAGCTCGTAAGTCGATCAACTCGCATCTCGAACAAATGCCTTTAGACTTTGTTTTTCCCCTCCGAGATAACCAGAAGCAAGGAGATTCTTGCGCCACCTAGTGGAAGCTCGACTCGTATCCCGAATTTGAGCTCGGGTGTCGAACAGAAATTTTGCTGGCGTCACGGCTCGTAACTTGGAATGCTCGCATGTGGAGCAGCTCGTATCTAGAGGTACCACTGTATTTGCAGTCTCCGAACACTTTTCAAGGGTAGCCCCATGTAGAGCGCATTGCAATAATCGGTTGCCATGATAGACTAACCTTTTTTTAACACCTAATTGAGAGCTTTCCCACCAGGTGGGAATGAAAAATATTACATTTAAAATATATGCATGCTTGCTTGTTTGAGCTTCTCAAAACAGCTACCGTATTTTTCAGAGTATAAGACGCACCTTAGTTTTTGCGGAGGAAACTGGGGAAAAGAATCTCCTTACCAGATATTCATCTGGCTAACTTCCTTGGTCTGGTCAGTTTCAGCACATTATTTTATCTCCTAGTTAGGGCTTTAAAAAAACCCAACCTCTTGGATGAGAAGCGAAAAGTTTTCAAAGAAAAATCAGAAAGTCCAGTTGCCTCTTTAAAAAAAGCATCTTTGGGACAGTGGAGGCTCATTTAATGCAACAATGTCCAAAGACATGAGTGACTCAACTTTTATTCAAACACATTGCTTTAGATTTGCCTTGTTATACAGGTATACAACAAAAATTGCAACGTGTAATTTTTTTTTCTCTTTGTGCTCTTTTGTTACTTTGCAAAACTGAATTTATAAATGTAGACACAAATGTCTGCCTGATGCTTATCAGTTTGCCAAAAAAAAAATCAACTTAGGAAACATTTGCTCATAATCAGCATACTTTCCCTTGGAATTTATTACTTTGTTTGAGGATGTTTAAGCCGTACATTTTCTTTTAATCCTACAGCCAGTGCAAAGCAGCTCTATTGGGTTTGCAGAGATACCCAACAGTACTTGATCGGTATTCCAAAAACTGCCATTGATGTCCTTAGGGAACGTTGTTAATCCTTTTATAACTGAACAGATGACATGTCAATCTGTCTTCTCTTTTGCTTGTTAATGAAACACGGTGCTTGATTCGGATCGACAAATTACACTACATCTGTTCAACTCTTCTTAGAACCTAAGCCCAGGACATTTTGTCAATAACAACTAAAATAATTAAATAACCTAAAGGAAATTTAAAATTGGAGCTTGACCCACATTATAGGTTAAAAAAAAAAGTATTAGAACAGCAGAGAAATGGTGCATTTCAAAATATAATTAGTTGGTGTTAGTTGGTAACTAACCAGTTTAATCATGCTAAAATAGGTCTATTTCTCCATGTTTTTATCTTTGCAGACATATCAAGTTGACTTGAAGCCAAACGGGTCAGATATCATGGTCACAAATGAAAATAAAAGGGAATATATAGAGTAAGTTTTTTTCTTAAAAAAAAAAACTATTTACTTTCTCAGTTTATGTTTTAGCAATTGGGATGGCTTAGAGGTTGAAAATGGATTTCAAGAAGACTATCATAGAAACCATAGTGAGGACAAATAAAGGGAAATATTTCTTCAACCAGAGGGTTGTTGGTTTATGGAATTCACTTCCAGAAGAGGTGGTGACAGCTGTCAGCCTGGATAGCTTCAAAGCAGGATTAGACAGATTCATGGATGCCAGGTGTATCGGTGGTTATTGAAACGGATGTCCAAGTGCCGCCTCTATGTTGGTTGAGGCAGGAAAGATTTCCTTGGGTACCATTTGTTGGGGTCAAGGGAAAGGGAGGGTCTTGCCTTCTCTTTCTGCTCAAGATCCCCATGGACAATTGGTGGGCCACTGTGTGACACAGAATGCTGGACTCGATGGGCTTTGGCCCGATTCAGCATGGGTTTTCTTATGTTCTTATGTTCATACACATGTAAACTCTTTTAGAAACAGTTGTAGACAGGCATCCCAAATCCATATTCATTTGTTTCTGTTTATTTAATTTTAAATACCAAGTTTGATACCCCTGGTTTAGAGAATAGGGTTTGCAGTAAAAAGAGTAGAAAGATTACAGGTAGTTCATTCAAACAGTGGCACTGAAACATGGACTTAAAATTGGCCCTTGAAGTTCCACCCATACCAGCATTCCTGGAGTCATGTGATTATGTTTTGGATGCTTGGCAACCAGCTGGCGTTTGTGACAGTTGGAGAGGCCTACAATTACGTGATCAGCCATTTGCAACCTTCTCTGCCAGCTTTCATTAAGACAAGTTAATGAGGAAGCCAGCTAGAAAATTCTAGTCCCCATTATCATTATTTAAGTGAGGACTATCTATAAAATAGAAGCAGCTTGCCCAATATTTAAGCAATGTTTGGTTTTTTAGTAGAGAATGAGTCCAGAGTTGCAGGAACCCTAATAATGAAAGTAACATACCCTGTTTCCCCAAAAATAAGACGTACCCCGAAAGTAAGGCATGTCAGAGGTTTTGCAGAATTTGCTAATATAAGACACCCCCCGAAAATAAGGCATAGTCAAGTTTACATACGGTACGGTGGAAAAACACACGGTACCATTCAAAGCTGTTCATAGCGGTACCGTAATAATGTGGCGTCCCCTGCTGGCTCCTTCCATCGCTTTGTACCGTCCAGTACAGCAGACACAGTCTGCTGCTGTCTCACCGCCATTACAGTCTCACACTACAGTCCGTAGACTGTAGTTCCTCTGGTGGCCGGAAGCTGCAATAGCGGGAATATACTGTATGTACCATATAAGTGCCGTCATTTGTGTGTGTGGGTGCCATACTGACAAGTACCGTACCATAATCAGTGTACCGTACGGTACACTTTCGTTGGGGGTGTCAGCTTTTCTGCCTGTGAATTTGTCTTATTCGAGAAATATAAGGCACCCCCCGAAAATAAGACGTAGCACAACTTTTGGAGCAAAAATTAATATAAGACAGTGTCTTATTTTCGGGGAAACATGTTATTATGCTAACAGATCTTCTTTCTTCATTTTTGGTATTCAACAGAGGTAGAAAGAGAGCTAGTTTGGTTTTGTGTCTTAGTAATGAAATGTAGGCTTATCACCTCAGGGTACCCATTATAAGTACAGTGATCCCTCGATCATCGCGAGGGTTCCGTTCCAGGACCCCTCGCGAAGATCGATTTTTCGCGAAGTAGCGGTGCGGAAGTAAAAACACCATCTGCGCGTGCGCAGATGGTGTTTTTGCTTCCACTGCCGGCCCGCCCCTTCGCCCGCCCACCCCCGTTGCTCGCGCGCCTGGGGTGGCGCGTTGCTGGGGAAAGCGCGCGCCGCTTGGGGACTCCCTAGGTCCGCTCCCCCAGCTGGGGAGCGGACCTAGGGAGTCCCCAAGGCAGCGCGCGCGCTTTCCCCAGCAACGCTCGCGCGGGGGTGGGGACTCCCTCCCCAGCTGGGGGAGCGGACCTAGGGGAGTCCCCCAAGCGCGCGCGCATTCCGCAGCAACGCGCGCGGGGTGGGGGACTCCCTCCCCAGCTGGGGAGCGGACCTAGGGGAGTCCCCAAGCGCCGCGCGCGCATTCCCCAGGCAACCGGCGCGGGGTGGGGACTCCCTCCCCAGCTGGGGAGCGGACCTAGGGAGTCCCCAAGCGCGCGCGCTTTCCCCCAGCAACGCGCGCGCGGGGTGGGGACTCCCTCCCCAGCTGGGGAGCGGACCTAGGGAGTCCCCCAAGCGCGCGGCGCATTCCGCAGCAACGCGCGCGGCGGTGGGGACTCCCTCCCCAGCTGGGGAGCGGACCTAGGGAGTCCCCAAGCGCGCGCGCTTTCCCCAGCAACGCGCGCGGGGTGGGGGACTCCCTCCCCAGCTGGGGAGCGGACCTAGGGAGTCCCCAAAGCGCTGCGCGCATTGCCGCAGCAAACGCGCGCGCGGTGGGGACTCCCTCCCCAGCTGGGGAGCGGACCTAGGGAGTCCCCAAGCGCGCGCGCATTCCCCAGCAACGCGCGCTGGGGGTGGGGACTCCCTCCCCAGCTGGGGAGCGGACCTAGGGAGTCCCCAAGCGCGGCGCGGCTTTCCCCAGCAACGCGCGCGGGGGGTGGGGACTCCCTCCCCAGCTGGGGAGCGGACCTAGGGAGTCCCCAAGCGCGCGCGCATTCCGCAGCAACGCGCGCGGGGTGGGGACTCCCTCCCCAGCTGGGGAGCGGACCTAGGGAGTCCCCAAGCGCCGCGTCGCATTCCCCAGCAACGCGCGCGCGGGTGGGGACTCCCTCCCCAGCTGGGGAGCGGACCTAGGGAGTCCCCAAGCGCGCGGCGGCATTCCCCAGCAACGCGCGCGGGGGTGGGGACTCCCTCCCCAGCTGGGGAGCGGACCTAGGGAGTCCCCAAGCGCGCGCGCGCTTTCCCCCAGCAACGCGCGCGCGCTGGGAAGCAGAGTTAGGGTGTCCCCAGGCTCGCGCGCACCCGCCTGCCCGCCCACGCTGTTGCTGGCTCCCGCTTCCCCAGCTGGGAGGCGGAGGTGGGGTTTCCCCGCGCGCGTGCCGCCCGCGCCGCCCACGCCGTTGCTCGTGCCGATGCTGTCTTACCAGGGCAAGAGGGGGAAGACCCAGGGAAGCCTCTGCCCGGCGGGGAAACTCCACCATCTACGCATGCGTGGAAGGGCACGCATGCGCAGATGGTGGAGTTTACTTCCGGGTTGAAAACTCGCGATATGGCGTTTCGCGAAACTCGAGATCGCGAAACTCGAGGGATCACTGTAGTTTTAAGAGCTGTGGTGGCCCAGTGGTCAGAATGCAGTACTGCAGGCTATTTCTGATTACCGGCTGCCAGCAGCTTGGCAGTTCTGATCTCACCAGGCTCAAGGTTGACTCAGTCTTCCATCCTTCTGAGGTGGGTAAAATGAGGACCCAGGTTGTTGGGGGAAATGTGCTGACTCTGTAAATCACTTACAGAGGGATGTGAAGCAGTATATAAGTCTAATTGCTATTGCTATTAAATATAGTTTTTAATTCTTATTAAATGAATATAATACATTTGAGTTTATAGAAAAAACAAAGCTAATTTCAGATTATCCCTACACTGTAAATCTCTTCTTGCACTTTAAAGGACATAAGAAAATCTATTTAAATACCTGGATATAAAAATGGAACTAAGAATTACTCCTTTAAGTTCATCAATAATATTCTACAACTATCCATTGAGCTCTAAAAGAATATCTTGGGAATTACCCGAAGACTCTGTGTATTCATGTGCTTTGCAGATAGTAAAATCAGATCTTAAAATGGGAATATTGTATTTGCCTCATCTATTTTATTTACTGTTTAATTTAAATTAAATGAAAGATGATTGAAGGTCAAAATGGAAAGCCAGAAAAAGTTAGGGGAGGTGGTTTAAGCTATTCAAATTATTGTGGTTTCTCCTAATGAAATGTTGCATTTTTATTTGTGTCCTGTAGCTTAGTCATCCAATGGAGATTTGTCAACAGGGTTCAAAAGCAGATGAATGCGTTTCTTGAGGTGAGATATTTCACTGACAATTCATTGTTTGTCTTTGCTGCCTGGTCCAGTCTGGTGTAGAAGGAGGGAGGGAGGGAGGGAAGGAAGGAAGGAAAGAAGGAAGGAAGGAAAGAAAGAAAGAAAGAAAGAAAGAAAAGAGAAGGAAATAAAGGAGGGGTGAAGGTAGACAGGGAAGGAAAGAAAGAAAGAAAGAAAGAAAGGAGAAGAAACAAAAGAGGGGTGAAGGTAGACAGGGAAGGAAAGAAAGAAAGAAGAAGAAACAAAAGAGGGGTGAAGGTAGACAGGGAAGGAAAGAAAGAAAGAAGAAGAAGAAGAAGAAGAAAGAAAAGAGGGGTGAAGGTAGACAGGGAAGGAAAGAAAGAAAGAAAGGAGAAGAAAGAAAAGAGGGGTGAAGGTAGACAGAGAAAGAAAGAAAGAAGGAAAGAAAGAAAGAAAGAAAGAAAAGAGGGGCGAAGGTAGACAGGGAAGGAAAGAAAGAAAGAAAAAGAAAGAAAGAAAGGTGAAGAAAGAAAAGAGGGGTGAAGGTAGACAGAGAAAGAAAGAAAGAAAGAAAAGAGGGGTGAAGGCAGGCAGGGAAGGGAAGAAAGAAAGAAAGAAAGGAGAAGGAAAGAAAGGAGGGGTGAAGGTAGACAAGGGAGGGAGGGATTCAAAACATTTATCTAGGAGTTTATGTGAACACATATGAAAAATCAGTGCTTGTACTGATTCTTCGTATGTATTCATATAAACTTCCAAAGGAATACTTTGAAACTTTCCCTCCCTCTTTTCCTTCTTCCCTCAGCTCAACAGAACCGTCTTCTATTTCTTCTATCTACACCCTTGCAAATCAAAGGAAGGCAGTGAATTCGGTGTGGAAAATAGGGGAGGGAAGAGTAGGAAATGAGTGCCCTGCCTTCAGAAATAAAACGGTGGCCCAGAAATTGAATTGTCCATTACAATAGGACCTAGCCATGTGCTCATTACTCAGAACTCTGAACGTTGTTTTAAAAATCACCTTTATTCCTTCACCGCCGAATCCTCCTGCGTTCTTTATGCTCCATTTTGAGAAACGGGGTGAAGGTTGCCTGTCGTCCTTTCTTGCCCCGTTGATTGACACATATACCATTTTAGCTGCATTTCAATCAGACCTCGGAACCTGTGGCAGAGGTGAATGCGCACAATCTGTCACATAGAATTATTCATGGCAAAAATGAGCAACTCCCCGTGGGAGCTGTCTAAGTGTCTGAGATTACAGAACACCTTTCCCTCCCCCCCCCCAAGACCTCCAGTGTTTCACTTGTCTCTCCACATCTCCCAAGTTCTCCGAATTAAAAGCTGTTCGTTGTAGCTCTCCTCTGAGCTTTGAAGTGTTATAATGCGTCAGCAGTGATATACTGTGCATCTATTGAAAATACACTGAATTGTCTGTTTGTTTTTCTCTCTTTCCTCCCCATTCCCGGTTTCAGGGATTTACAGAACTCCTGCCCATCGACTTAATTAAAATTTTCGATGAAAACGAACTGGAGGTTAGTTGCCTTTTCTCGTTGTCTTTAAGCAGGGGTTTCTTTGGTGGAAGCAATTGGAAAGATCCTTGCGTGTCTTGAGTGGAGGAAGGTATTCTGCCACACAAATCCCAGCGACTGGTTAGGTCCCACAGAGTTGGCCTTCTCCAGGTCCCGTCGACTAAACAATGTTGTTTGGTGGGACCCAGGAGAAGAGCCTTCTCTGTGGCGGCCCTGACCCTCTGGACCAGCTCCCCCCGGAGATTAGAACTGCCCCCACCCTCTTTGCCTTTCGTAAAGTTCTTAAGATCCATCTCTGCTGTCAGGCATGGGGGAACTGAGACATGGTATGTTTGTGTGTATGTTTGCTTTTAATAATGGGGTTTTTAGTGTTTTTTAAATTATTAGATTTGTTCTTGCATTGTCTTTGTTATTGTTGTGAGCCGCCCCGAGTCTACAGAGAGGGGCGGCATACAAATGTAATAAATAATAATAATAATAATAATAATAATAATAATAATAATAATAATAATAGTGAATGTTCCTTGTCCACCTCTGGTCACGTCAGATTCTGAGGAGGATCAGCCAGGCCCCTCTGGATACCCTGGGCCAATGGGGTTGCCCACTCTTGGTGAGAGTGAGAGTGAGAGTGAGAGGGGAAATGACCTGAGAGAACCTGAGGAACCACTAGAGGGGGCTGATGTGACAATGGGAGAGTGGTCCCAGTCAGAGGAGGAAGAAGACATTAGAGTGGACAATCCATTGTTAGATCTCGATATAGGAGGTTTCTGAGAAGGCAAGAGGACTTGCATAGTCTTACATGCTGTTTTTATCATTGTTGTTAGCCGCCCCGAGTCTACGGAGAGGGGCGGCATACGAATCCAATAAATAAATAGTAAAAGGCAATTAGCTTATAGCTTTACCTCTTTGGGATGTGATGTCACATCCAGGCAGTATAAAAGCGAAGGATTTGGGGTAATTGGGTGTGGGGTTTCAACGCCGTTCATGGAAGAGGTGTTAGAGTGTTGGGGGCTGCTTGAAAAAGGCTTCAAAAACATGACTCCTGCCTCACTAAAAGACATTATCTGCTGGGTGATGTTTGTCTGAGATTCCAGGGAGCTGCTTCATTCTCTTGAATGATAATTAGACTTTGTTATCTAAGGAATGCCATCAGGCTGAGTTGGCGATTTTCCCAAACTTTGTGTCAACGCCCCAAATACCATCTGAGAAATAAATCAGATTCCAGCCCAATTCTCTCACATAAGGTTCAATTTATTATCAGAGCCATATTGGTCACGCTAATGCCATTCCAATACTAACTTCTTTCCAGTACCCCACCCAAGTTAAGATTAGATTAGATTAGATTTATTGGATTTATATGCCGCCCCTCTCTGCAGACTCCGGGCGTCTCGCAACAATGGTAAAAAACAATACATAGTAACAAATTTAATATTTAGCAATCTAAATTACAGTTTTAGGTTAAAAAATCCAATATATAAAAAACAAGCACACAATCGAATCATACACAGAAACTACATGGACAAGGGGGAGATGTTTCAATTCCCCCATGCCTGACGGCAGAGGTGGGTTTTAAGGAGTTTCCGAAAGGCAAGGAGGGTGGGGGCAATCCTAATCTCTGGGGGGTGCTGGTTCCAGAGGGTCGGAGCCACCACAGAGAAGGCTCTTCCCCTGGGTCCCGCCAGACGGCATTGTTTAGTCGACGGGATCCAGAGAAGGCCCACTCTGTGGGACCTAACCGGTCGCTGGGATTTGTGCGGCAGAAGGCGGTCCCGGAGATATTCTGGTCCAATGCCATGTAGGACTTTATAGGTCATAACCAACACTTTGAATTGTGACCGGAAACTGATCGGCAACCAGTGCAGACTGCAGAGTGTTGGAGTAATATGGGCATTCTTAGAGAATTGCTCTCGCAGCTGCATTCTTCACGATCTGAAGTTTCCGAACATAAGGCTCATCCCACAACCCCACACCCACAAGTTCATCACGAGGACCAGGCCGAGTACAGGGATTCCACCAACTTCGTCTTTTCTTCAGTTGATGCAGAACAAAAGTTGACCTTGGGCTCTAAGAAAGGAATTTGTTGTGACTAGTAACTTCCGTCTCATTCAACTACCCCTCCCAATTCCCCATATACTGTGCTACTGTGGCAGGCCAAAGCCTCTAACTCCACATGACGGCTTTCGGCCTGACACTTTGTTTATGCTTCACTCCAGAGAGAGAGATCACTCCCTTTTCCTTGCCATCCAATCTGCTTTTCACTGTGTGCTGCTTATGCCAATAAAGAGTGTGATTTTACCATGAAATAGAGAACTTTTGAGTCGGCGGGTTCGCTCTGAGAGGCCATGCACAGAATAGCAGAGAAAAAAACCTTACTGGCCTAAATTCTGCGAAGATTTCTCCACACATAAATAGCAACCCTATAATTCGCTAGTTTTAGATGGGGCTTTTTAATAAGCGTGTTTTCATGGTTCTTATTGCCAGATAAATATTTAAATCAACCTTCAGAAAATAAAACAATCTGTAGCCCAATTCAGTACAGGTAGTCCTTGCCCTAGGACAGCAACCAGGACCCGGATTACCGTTGCTAAGTGGTCATCAAGTGCAATTGCTTCATTTAATGACAGCAATCAAAGCAGTCCCCAATGCCATTGTTAAATGAAGTTCCAGTCATTGAGAGAATTGCCTCCCTCAGCTTCCCACAATGGGCCAAAAATGCTTCAAAATGGGCTGAAAAAAGTCCTGAAGAAGGCCAATAAAAGGCCCCAAAACAGGTTATGTGTGGGGGAAAATGGCCGGATTCAGCAATATTCAGTCTATAAGGGGCACAAATATTTTCATCCCCTTTTAAGAGGCAAAAAAATATGATACAAAAAGGATTCTTCAGAGATTTTCAATCATGCAACTCATGGTTGTCCCAATGGTATTTTTTTTTAGGAGGCAATTGAACTTCCTTGGTTTTTTTTTCTTTGAAAAGGTTTTGCTTCTCATCTAAGAAGCATCTTGTCAGAGCTGAAGAAACTTCTTAGATGAGAAGTGAAACATCTTCAAAGAAAAAACAAGAAAGTCCAGTTGCCTCCTGAAAAAGCAACTTTGGGACCAGAGAGGATTGTTTGTTGTTACCACTGTATATGTGAACTTGTATTTGAACTGAGCCTCATGTGTTGTAATGTTTGCTCTGAAGTGTTTTTTTTCATGAAGGTTATTCTTATTTAATAGAGGTTAACCAGTTCTAGTTATGCACGTTACTATGCTGCTAGAGAAAGGTTTCAAAATATTGACCAGTGCATAATCTACAAGGATTGTAACACTAATATACACATATTATGATTATTATTTATTGGATTTGTATGCCGTCCCTCTCCGCAGACTCGGGGCGGCTAACAGCAATGATAAAAAAACAGCATGTAACAATCCAATTTATAAAACAACTAAAAACCCTTATAGTAAAACCAAACATACCCACAAACATACCATGCATAACTTGTATATGCAAATATACTCATGTATATGCTTCCCTGATCATAACTCTGTGATAGAAAATAATTGCTCATAGTCCATATCCTGATTTCCTTTCTCAACAATGTCATTCTTTCACAGTTGTTAATGTGTGGTCTTGGAGATGTGGATGTGAATGATTGGAGACAACACGCAATCTACAAGAACGGATATTGTCCAAACCATCCTGTTATTCAGTGGTTTTGGAAGGTAACAACGATTCATTCTGATGCTATGCTTTAACTCCCAACATTCGACCACTTTCTTTCTTTCTTTCTTTCTTTCTTTCTTTCTTTCTTTCTTTCTTTCTTTCTTTCTAGATCGCAGCCTGTCCTCAAATTGCCTTATCACTTGCAAAGTCTTTGTTAAAAACAGTAAGCCCGTGTGAGATTCACTGATAATTCATTCATCAGCTTTCATAATGATATGTTTTATAGGCTGTTTTACTGATGGATGCTGAAAAACGTATCCGGCTTTTGCAATTTGTAACTGGGACGTCACGAGTGCCTATGAATGGATTTGCTGAACTTTATGGTGAGTTACTGGGAAAGTGATTTTGAATATCTCTAATAATAATAATAATAATAATAATTATTATTATTATTATTATTATTATTATTATTATTATTATTATTATTAATTAGATTTGTATGCCGCCCCTCTCCATAGACTCGGGGCAGCTAACAACAATAATAAGACAATATAAACAAATCTAATATTTAAGTTTAAGTTAAATTTAAAAAACCTAATTTGAGAAACCAATCATACATACAGACATACCAAGCATAAATTTTATAAGCCTAGGGGGAAGGGAATATCTCAATTCCCCCATGCCTGATGACAGAGGTGGGTTTTAAGGAGCTTACGAAAGGCAAGGAGGGTGGGGGCAACTCTGATCTCTGGGGGGATTTGCATGGGATGTCTTGAAAATTGCTCTTTTTAAAGCAAGACCCTACTCTTTCCATGCTTATCCTTAAGGTCTCTTGGTGGTTCACAGGGAAAACTACACAAAAAAGCTACACAGTTAAAAGATTCACAAACCAATGAATAAAAAGATTACAAAGTGAAACTATAAGCCAACTAAGATGGTATCACAGCCTAAACTCCTCCAGAAGTTCTGTTTTGAACTGCTTTGGAAAGCTGCCAACATGGAAATCATATACCCAGACCCACAACCAAACTCTGGGCAGCTTACAAAATCCCCAGGAAACAGTTAAAAGTAAAACTTCACCAAAACAGGCAGTTTAAACTACAACAATTAGAATTACAGACACTACAAAATTATAATGAGGGGGGATGGATATCTACTGGTTCAGTAGATAAAACCCTCAAGCCTAGACATATTTAAACATATTTCTAATCAAAGCCACTCTTATTTAGAGTTATCAGCTGAATTAGAATAGCCTTGCTCAAGCCCACTGCAACAATATCGCCAAAAAGGCTTCTAGAGTTGTTAACTGATCCTACATAGCTTCTGCTCCGGCAATCTCACACTACTCACAAGAGCCTACAAAACTTTTGCCAGACCCATTCTTGAATACAGCTCATCTGTCTGGAACCCATACCACATCTCGGACATCAACACCCTTGAAAACGTCCAAAGATAGTTCATCAAAAGAGCCCTTCACTCCTCCATTCAAAACAGAATACCCTAGGAAAATAGACTAACAATACTGGGTCTAGAAAGCTTAGAACTACGGCGCCTAAAACACGATTTAAGTATTGCCCACAAGATCATATGCTGCAATGTCCTACCGGTCAATGACAACTTCAGCTTCAACCGCAACAACATAAGAGCACGCAATAAATTCAAACTTAATATTAACCGCTCCAAACTTGACTGTAAAAAATATGACTTTAACAATCGAGTTGTCGAAGCGTGGAACTCATTACCGGACTCAATAGTGTCAACCCCTAACCCCCAACATTTCTCCCTTAGACTATCCACGATTGACCATGTTTTTAAGAGGTCAGTAAGGGGCGTGCATAAGTGCACTAGTGTGCCTTTCGTCCCCTGTCCAAATTGTCTTTCCTTAATCTCATATATCATATATATTTTCTTCCTTTCATATATCTTCTCTATTTTTACAAATTATGTTTATATATATTACTTCATGTCTATTCTCTTCCATATGTATTGTGTATTGGACGAATGAATGAATGAATGAATGAATGAATGAATGAATGAATGAATGAATGAATGAATAAATAAATAAATACCTCTCTCCTCTAAGGCATACTGGGATTGCTGTTTGAAAAGTAGAGTCAAAGAGGTAGACAATGTTACAATGCAATCTTATTGTTCGTATGACCATCTGACCCATTTATGTCCTTCTCTTGAACCAGGTTCAAATGGTCCTCAGCTGTTTACAATAGAGCAATGGGGAAGCCCTGAGAAGTTACCCAGAGCTCACACCTGGTGAGTAATAAAACATCAAGCATTATATTTACAGTAATTAAATTTAAACATCTCCAAGGACTACACTTTCATTTGAGTGAGATGAGAGTTTCATATATTAGATGGGTGTATTTGTGGAAGCAGAAAGCAGTAATTAAAATGTTCTTGCTAGTAAGACTTGTTGTAAAATCTTGAAAAGGGAGACATTTTAGAAGACACAGCAATAAAACTTTACTGTTTTTCATTCCATAAAATACACTCCATAAAATTTATGGGCAGTAGTAAAAAAAAATTAGGGGAGATAATAGTACCATGCTCTCAGCACCAGTTGTTAAAGAGTACTTACTCCCTCCTTACAAACATATTTTGGTTAATACAATCTGGGCAATCCCCATTTTTAATATATTGTGGTTACAGTTAGAAGGAAATCCAATCATCTCCCATATGACAATCCTGAAGCTTTTGAGTGGCAAGTTTCTGGGCGAACGTTATTCCATATTTCCAGAGAAGTTCAGAAAAGGAGAAATATTAGCTAATGTTAATTCTAAGACAGCGTACCGAAACTCTTAAGAATAAAAATAGGCTATAGAAAGAAGTCAAATTGGATAAGTTTTTGTGGCCAGCATGATATTTCAGAGCACTGCTGTGGGAAGAAACTTTAACAAAAGTAGTACCTATTTATCTACAATGGTACCTCTACTTATGAACTTAATTCATTCCGTGACCAGGTTCTTAAGTAGAAGAGTTTGTAAGAAGAAGCAATTTTTCCCATAGGAATCAATGTAAAAACAAATAATGTGTGCGATTGGGGAAACCACAGGGAGAGTGGGGGCCTCCAGGAGATTCCTAGAGAGGACCCATGGAGGCTTCTCCCCACCTTTTCCGGCCCTGTTTCTTCCCAGGAGATTCCTAGAGAGGCCTCACAAAGGCTTCTCCCCGCCTTTTCCGGCCCTGTTTCCTCCCAGGAGATTCCTAGAGAGGCCCCACGGAGGCTTCTCCCTGCCCTTTCCGGTTATAGTTTCGGAGGATCAGGTTTGTAAGTGGAAAATGGTTCTTGAGAAGAGGCAAAAAAAATCTTGAACACCCGGTTCTTATCTAGAAAAGTTCGTAAGTAGAGGCCTTCTTAGGTAGAAGTACTACTGTACTTGCATTACCATGTTTTCAAATTGCTACGTGAACAGGACGAGAGCAGAATTTTCGGATCTCGAACCCGAACTGTTGGCTTTCCAGCCAACAAGCCCAGCATTATAATCGCCAATCCACAGCATGCTCCTCCTCGCCACCTCAGAGTCCCTCTTTTCTTTTCTTTTTAAAGCCTTAAAGTTTTGGATTTCTTTGTTTCCCTTCACATCACCTTCTTCCTTCGGCAGCGACTCTCCTCCTCCTCTTCTTCCTCCCACCCAAATTCCAAGCTTTTATTTTTTTTTCCTAATGGTTTTGCACGCATTGTTTTGATTCCTACGGGAAAAATTGCTTCTTCTTAAGAACGTTTCTACTTAAGAACCTGGTCACGGACTGAATTAAGTTCTTAAGTAGCGGTACCACTGTATTTAATTTGGAACAGAGACAACCCTGCCTTGACTCCATTCCCCAACCCTCTTCCGTTACAGCTTTAATCGCCTCGACTTACCTCCGTACGACTCTTTTGAAGAATTGCGAGAGAAGCTTCTTATGGCCGTTGAAAATGCTCAAGGATTTGAAGGAGTGGATTAAGAGGGCGCCTGCTCCTGCTTCATCTTCTTCTTGTTCTTCTTCTTCTTGTTATCTTATTAGTAAAACAAAGATTCTGTTCTCAGAGCAAGTTCTGCAAAGCACTTTTTTGATTTTCCAGCAGACTTTTTTCAGGAAATGGAGCAGAACGATTACACGGCGGAGCGAGAAGCTTCTGTCCGGAGCCGATGTCTGAATCCAGCAATGGGAAATAACTCTCTTTCACTTGTGGATAGTATTTCTGAAATTTCCACAACAAATTACCCACTGGTCGATGTATACTCTAATGACATTTCAGCAGGACTTGTCTATTTATGTCGTGCCTCTATAGGCAAAAGCCCTTAATAAATGTTTTACATACTTTTTAATGGAAATGAATGGAATTAATCATTTTACAGGTATAGTATTACAGTTCACGTTTACTTTGGAACAATGATTTTAAAGTTTTATTTCCTTGCAATTAAAAAAAACCCAATAATGTACTGGAAGAACGAACTCATTTTGTTTCCTTTTAATTTGTCTAGACTGTATGTATGCCATAAGCGTTCTGTTCTCCCCCAAATCTGCTATTTGTTGTTTTTAGCATCATGCTCTTCTGGTCTTTTACAATAGGTAATTTTTTTTTGTAAGATATTTTCTGCAATTGGAAATATCCTAAAGTACCAAATGCCTTTTTAAATGTGTGCGTTGTGGTTTCACAAACTGCAACAAAAGCAAAATTTGTGATGGGGTGGAGACAATATTTCTACAAATCGCCTGGATATTTACAGGAAAATCACGACATATTCCAGCATGCCAAATCTCTCCTTCAGTAATGAAGTTGCCACCCTGTTTCTTGATAATATTTATATGTGTTATAGCATTTTTTTGGTGATGGGTTTGGGCACTGTTGTCACTGGGGTGGGGGGTGGGGAATGTTTGATTGTTTGTTGTATAGTGACTTTTACCAATTCTTTCCTCTTGCAATGGAGGCATTTTGAATGAATCCTGAACTTGCTTGATCTCAAGGCTGTAAAAAGTACTTTTCTTTCTGTATGCATTCGTTAGTATCTAAATGAGAAGGATTTTTCCCTTTATTTTTGATTGCACCAATTCTAGAAGCACTTTATGTACCACATGGAGATCTTTTTTAAAAAATCATAAATATTAATGTGATAGTATGCCTTCTCCTTGCCCATGTCTTTTCGGTGCAATATCTTTCAGTTGTGAAATCTGGCAATGGCTGATGAAGTACGGAAAAAAAACGAGAGAGCGTCGAACGTAGAGATATTAGTTGTATTTTGTGGTGTTGGGCTCCACCGCCACCAAAATTTATTTAATAAATGCAGTTATCTAGCCACTTTTATAACGTATGACATGTTGCATGAATAAATGATAATGCTTGTCTTGTAAATGTTATGTAATAGTTTAAGAGGGAAAGAACAAACAGATTTTCTCTCATGCACAGGAAGTTGACTCGTAGGAGAACATATTTGATAACCTACAAAGCTTGAACAGCTTGCCATTGTGTGATTCTGCCCTCAAATGTAAACTCTGCCCATGGGTAACAATCCAACAAGGTTACAGACTTAAATAGGCTCCTAGGATAATGCTAGGTAGTATCAAAACATCTCTATGGCGTACAAGTTTTATATTTTTCAAGGGGAAAATAAATGGACACATTGCTAGTCAGCTACACCAGAGGTATTCAAACTTGGCAACTTTATTTGTTTGTTTGTTTATTTATTTATTTATTTATTAGATTTGTATGCCGCCCCTCTCCGTAGACTCGGGGCGGCTAACAACAATAATAAAAACAGCATATAACAAATCTAATATTTAAAATAACTAAAAAACCCTTATTAAAAACCAAACAAGCACACACACAAACATACCATGTATAAATTGTATAGGCCTAGGGCAGTGATGGCGAACCTTTTTTTCCTTGAGTTCCAAAAGAGTGTGGGCGCGCCCTATCACACATGCGCGAGTGCCCACACCCATAATTCAATTCCTGGGGAGGACAAAAACAGCTTCCTTTCCCGCAGGAGGCTCTCTGGTAGCCAAAAATGCCCTCCCAGAGCCTCTGTGTGAGCCAAAAATCAGTGGCCAGCACACACATGCTCATTGGAGCTGAGCTAGGGCAACAGCGCACGTGCCAGCAGATATGGCTCTGTGTGCCACCTATGGCACCCGTGCCATAGGTTCGCCATCACTGGCCTAGGGGGAAAAGATATCTCAGTTCCCCCATGCCTGACAACAGGTGGGTTTTAAGGAGCTTACGAAAGGCGAGGATATTCCAGCTATATTGGCTGGAGAATTCTGGGAGTTGAAGTCTAGCCTTAGAGTTGCCAAATTTGGAGACCCCTGAGCTAACAAAGGACAGGTATTGACATTGTTCACTGCTTCCTTGCACCCAGGGATATAACTGGTCATCACATAGGCTTCACAGTAATTTTAGAAACTCTGTGGTCATGGATATATGATGCTTTGTCCATGGATTTGGGAGAGAAGGAATACTTAAAGAAAGCAAAGGAGTGTTTGACAGCATCTTCAAAGGCCAAACAAGATGGAGGAACATTATATTCGCATGGTAGCCATTTTGTAAATACCCACCCAGTGGAAACTAGGTTATGACTACTTGCCATCAACACTATCTGAAAATTAGAAATGTACTGCCCCAAAATACATTGTTTGCTGAAGGTAATGCTCATGATTGAGTAATTACTTGTAGGTATTTCTACAAACAGATTCTTAGTTGTGGTGTTTCCCTTTTTCTTTCCCCCCTTCCTTAATTTTGTAGAATAACAGATGTCTTCTAATCCAACCCCCTGCTTGGATGTCTTCTAGTCCAGTGTTTCCCAACCTTGGCAACTTGAAGATATCTGGACTTCAACTCCCAGAATTCTCCAGCCAGAATTCGCTGGCTGGGGAATTCTGGGAGTTGAAGTCCAAATATCTTCAAGTTGCCAAGGTTGGGAAACAATGTTCTAGTCCAACCCCCTGCTTAGAAAGCAAATCTTACACAATTTCAGAAAAATGGTTGTCCAATCTATACCAGTGTTGGAGCACTTACAACTTCTGGAGGCAAGTTGTTCCACTGATTAATTGTTCGGTCAGGAAATTTCTCCTTAGTTCTAAGTTGGCTCTCTCCTTGATTAATTTGTCCTATCTTCAAGTGCTTTGGAGAACAGGCCGACCACCTCTTCCTTGTGGAAGTCCCTCAAATAGTGAAACACTGCGATCATGTCATCCCTCCTAGTCTTTCTTTTCATTAGACTCTTTCCAAAATGTTGGGACAACCTAGTTTAGTTCAGAAGCACCTTCTGTCTCAAAGTAAAGACAAGCATATTAACTGGATTTCTTCTAAGCTCAGCATACCTTTCAGGTGTTGCTATACCCACAGGTGCAAGGCTAATTGAATTTACTGGATATTCATGGTAGAATAAAGCATATTTTTTTCCTTTCTGTTCTTTCAACTCACCTGTGCATTTTGAAATGATTTGATGGCAGTCTGCAAGAGTAAACTGTCATCAGATCAGGGCTGGGTTCCACTTACCTTCACCACCGATTCACATCACAATGTTTTGCGCATGTGCCCACACTCCGTTTGTGCACAAGCATTCCCTTGTGTAATTTGGTTTCTGCTCATGCTTAGTAGCTGGAATCAGCCTGAAACACAGCTGAGGAACTGATCAGCTGTGCTTTGGGTGAAGGAATAAAGGTCAGTTTAAAAGCAGGGATGGGCAGAAGGCTACTTTTACAAGCAGCAGAACAGGAAAAACCTTCAAAACACTAAAAAAAATACCAAAAATTCTGTTGGGAAAATATTATTATTATTATTATTATTATTATTATTATTATTATTATTATTATTATGTCAGTACAACACAGCAAATGAGATCACTATGCTGGATTTCGTATTTCATCACCAGTCGGGCGCTTCCCAAGCACCTAGGACTGCGTGATGTAGCGGCGAATTATGTTTGCCGATCCCAGTAAAACGGCCTTTTGCAATTGACAGATGGAGATTTTGTCAATTCCAATGGTTTTCAAATGTCTGCTGAAATCCTTTGGCACTGCGCCCAGCATGCCAAGTACCACTGGGACCACTTTTATGGGCTTATGCCAGAGTCATTGCACCTCGATTTTTAGATCTTCTTCTTCTTATTATTATTATTATTATTATTATTATTAATTAATTAATTAAATTTGTATGCCGCCCCTCTCTCCACAGACTCGGGGCGGCTCACAACAGTGATAAAAACAATACATAATGACAAATCTAATAATTAGAATCTAAGATAACAATTATACATATAAAAATCTAAAAGAGAAACCCCCAGTATATAAAAGCATACATATTATGCACAGAAACTACATAGGCTAGGGGAAAGTGTCTCAGTTCCCCCAAGCTTGACGACAGAGATGGGTTTTGAGGAGTTTATGAAAGGCAAGGAGGGTGGGGGCAGTCCTAATCTCCGGGGGGAGCTGATTCCAGAGGGTCGGAGCTGCCACAGAGAAGGCTCTTCCCCTGGGTCCCACCAGACAGCATTGTTTAGTCGATGGGACCCGGAAAAGACCAACTCTGTGGGACCTAACCGGTCGCTGGGATTCGTGTGGCAGAAGGCGGTCTTGCAGATAACCTGGTCCAGTGCCATGAAGGACTTTATAGGTCATAACCAACACTTTGAATTGTGACCGGAAACTGATCTGCAACCAATACAGACTGTGGAGTGTTGGAGTAACATGGGCAAATTTAGGAAAGCCCACGATTGCTCTCGCAGCTGCATTCTGCACGATCTGAAGTTTCCGAATACTCTTCAAAGGTAACCCCATGCAGAGAGCGTTACAGTACTCGAACCTCGAGGTGATGCCCATGGACCAGAACTAAGGAAAGTGGATCTGTAATGCCATCATCATATCACCAATAGGTCGCTGATGGTTGGGGCGATCTGGTCCGAACTGGGAGGAACCCACCCAGGTGGGGGTTGCGCTACCGGTGCGCTGCATATGCAGCTTCAGGTCTCTGGCATGTGCACATGCATGTCCCAGTGAGATTTTGCTTCTGCACATGAACCTAAGAAGAGCCCTGCTGAATCAGGCCAAAGCCCATCAAGTCCAGCATTCTGTGTCACACAGTGGCCCACCAATTGTCCATGGGGATCTTGAGCAGAAAGAAAAGGCAAGACCCTCCCTTTCCCCTGACCCCCCCAACAAATGGTACTCAAGGCATGCACAGGGAGGGCATGCCGTGTGAGATTTTGGTGGCTTTTTTTCTTCCACACATGCTCAGAAGCAAAAAAATGCTGAAATTTCTTGTGTGCATCTCCTCGTGAGATTTTGCTTCCTACGCGCATGCCAGAGACCCAAAGCTATGCTCACAGCTCCAGTGTTATTCCCCATGCAGTGTCCTCATCCGTACCGGTAATGTTTCTGAATGTACAAAGATACCGAGCAGCATCTCCATTCCCTGGCAGCAAAAATAGACATATCCTGTGTAATCTTCCATCAATCCTATTCCAATGCCTGCCAAATTATTATTGTGCCTTTATTCTCATGCTTACCTTAAAGGAAGAAGACCCTAAATTTCATTGAGCCACAAAAAGGGGGAAAGCAGAAGTGAATTATAACCCCAGGCAAAAGTCCTGTGTGAGGCTTCCAGTCTTGTCAATTAAATATGCCAACTTCAGCAAAATAAATATGTTCCCTGAATAAATATGTGCCCCTTGCATTTGTGTGTGTTTTGTCTGTGTGCTCCTGCTAGGCGCTGAATAAACACAAGGGCAGACAAAGGCAACAAAATAGATTAATAATAATTAGAGTACCTCCGGAACCGCCTGCTACCACACAAATCCAGGCGACCGATAAGGTCCCACAGAGTTGGCCTTCTCCGGGTGCCGTCGACTAAACAATGTCGTTTGGCGGGCCCCAGGGGAAGAGCCTTCTCTGTGGTGGCCCCGGCCCTCTGGAATTATCTCCCCCTGGAGATTAGAACTGCCCCCACCCTCCTTGTCTTTTGTAAATTACTCAAGACCCATCTTTACCGCCAGGCTTGTGGGAGTTGAGACACCTTTCCCCCAGGCTTTTTTATATTTATGTTTGGGTATGTTTGTGTTGTTTGCTTTTTAAATATGATAGGGTTTTTATGTGCTTTTTTAATATTTAATATTTGTTTTCGCTAGAACATTGTTTTTATTATTGTTGTGAGCCGCCCAGAGTCTTCGGAGAGGGGCGGCATACAAATCTAATAAATAAAATAAATAAAATAAATAAATATGTGACCAAGTTTAGTTCTCAATAAAATAAAGGCTCCCATGATCACGTAGGTCTATATGAGTCTAAGTAATTCGTCGCCCTCTTTCCAGAGGAACCGGGGGGGGGGAAACAATCCAACCTAAATATAGGGTGGAGATGGTATGAAGGCAAATAAATGTAATACTGTATTAAAAATAAAAGGCACGGTGTAGCTGCTCCGGGATAAGACGAAAGACACAGGAGAACATAGAAACATAGAAGACTGACAGCAGAAAAAGACTTCATGATCCATCTAGTCTGCCCTTATACTATTTCCTGTATTTTATCTTAGGATGGATATATGTTTCTCCCAGGCATGTTTAAATTCAGTTACTGTGGATTTACCAACCACATCTGCTGGAAGTTTGTTCCAAGGATCTACTACTCTTTCAGTAAAATAATATTTTCTCATGTTGCTTTTGATCTTTCCCCCAACTAACCTCAGATTGTGTCCCCTTGTTCTTGTGTTTCCTATTAAAAACACTTCCCTCCTGAACCTTATTTAACCCTTTAACATATTTAAATGTTTCAATCATGTCCCCCCTTTCCCTTCTGTCCTCCAGACTATATATAGACTATGAAGCTACTATAATAATTGGACAGCGAAGAAATTCAGAAAGAGTTGATTTCACCCAGCAAACAAACTTTTCAGAACTGACTGCCCTTAAGATAATGAGCTGGTGTGCAGTTCTTTGCACTTCTAGCTTCTCCTTTTCTTTTAAGCATCTTCCTTGTGAATGAGACAAATCCCTTTCTAGTTCACAGATAGTTACTTTGAGAAAATTCGACAACGTCTCTAAGGAAATAACAATATTACATTTTAGAGAAACACTGTTATTCTCTTCCTGTGATTTCATTTGCCTGGAAATGACAGACGTATGTAGGAACAAATTCTGGAACTTTCAGATGTTCAATACAGATGTTGCTAGGAACAAAGTACACTGATAAGTACAGAAGCAGCCCAGAGTTTTGCTGGGCAGGGAATTGCAAACATTGAACTGAATTGCCTTTGAGATGAGTCAAAAGGTTCGTTTTACCATCTCTTCTGACTTTGAATCATAACTCAAAGTCAGAAGAGATGGTAAAGTGGCATATAACTTTATATAATAATAAAATATATGGCATATACAGTGTTCCCTCGATTTTCACGGGTTCGAACTTCGGGAATACCACGGTTTTTCAAAAAATATTAATTAAAAAATAATTCGCTGTTTTTTTCCTATACCACGGTTTTGTCCACCCGATGACGTCATATGTCATCACCAAACTAATAATTTTTGCAAATAAATAACAAAAAAAATAATTATTGTTAATAAATAATTATGTTTATAAATATCAGGATCACTAAGTGTCTTATTCAATGGTGAGTACCAGTAATAATGGTGAATAAAGGGTTGTTAAGGGAATGGGAAACGGTAATTTAGGGGTTTAAAGTGCTAAGTGATGGCTTGTGATACTGTCCATAGCCAAAAATGGTGTATTTACTTCCGCATCTCTACTTCGCGGAAATTCAACTTTTGCGGGCGGTCTCGGAACGCATCCCCCACGGAAATCGAGGGAACACTGTATGGCATATAATAAAATAAATAAAAATAAAACAAAATTAAACTGCCAGGTGTACCTTTAGAGCAGGTGGGCTACTGCAATTCATCTCCTTCCCAAATGGTATCATTTATTTGCATTTTTGAGAAATAAACATTTAACAGATCTCAGTTGATGGGGCATAGCAGTTTCAATGTCTTCTCTCCCTTCCATATCCAGCCTGGTGGAATCACAGGCTTTACCAGACCCAGAAAAGAAGTTAAAATATGATTTCCCCCCCTTCTCATAAAGTCAACTGCTATTATATGAAAATGAGCCATCTTCACAAGTGATGATATCTTGTGTTTGGGTAACGGCATGGAGCGGCCATGAACTACCAAAAGACAATGTTAGAAAGACAACTCATGATGGAAATAGGCTTTTAGTTTGATAGTTATGGGAAGCAAAACCATCTCCAGGTTTGGAATAACAGGTTAAATCCCAGTGTGCTGTTGTCGCAGTCAGTGGGTGTCAGTAATTTTCTGTGTCAGCACTGATACCAGTCACCTTAGGACAGTTGGCAGCCCAACTCCCACTTTCCATCAGGTATCATAGTGGACATTGAAAAGAGCAGCTAAAGTTAGGAATCTGGAAACAATAGGAGTAACATACCAGCGGCATAGTTCCCTCTAAGCTGAGCAGTGAGCAATCGCTCACTTAAAAATCATCATCAACTCAGAGTTTTCCAAACCTGCCCAGAAGCCGAGAGGGAAGGAGAGAGAGAGGAAGAGAGAGAAACAGATAGAAAAAAGAGAGGAAGGAAAAGAGAAAGAAAAAGAATGGGAGTAAGGAAGAGAGAAAGAAAATCAAAATCTAGTTTGAAACTAGCTCAACTATTTAAGTGGCATTTTGATATTGATAGAGTTGCCCTATTATGAGCTCACTGTTATAGACACACAGTACAGTATTTTATTTTGAAATTCTCTGAGGCAAAACAGGGTGGGTTTTTTATTTATTTGTTTGTTTGTTTGTTTGTTTGTTTATTATTTCTGTGCCGCCCCCCAAAGGGACTGCCGCTCAGATACTATACTTTTCCGCCCCCCCCCCCAAAAAAAAAATTAGAGGGAACACTGACCAGAGAACGTTGTGAACTCCAACACTCTGGACATTTTTAAGAGAAGATTGAACTGCCACTTGACTGCTGTGCTATAGGGTTTCTGCTTGGGCAGGGGGTTGAACTTGATGGCCTTCATGGTCCCTTTCAACTCTAACAATAAATGAATGAATGAATGAATGAATGAATGAATGAATGAATGAATGAATGAATGAACGGACAGAAAGACAGACAAACAAACAAACAAGTAGTGGGTTGTAAACCCCGTCGCTACAGGTTCGCTTGTGAGTGAGAAACTGGAAAAGGTGCAAAAAAGGGCAAGTATGATCAAGGGAATGGAGCCCCTCCCTTATGAAACCAGGTTGCAACGCCTTGGTCTCTTCAGCCTTGAAAGACGGTGTTTAAGGGGAGACTTGATCGAAGTGTATAAAATCATGCATGGGATAGAAAAGGTGGATAGAGAAAAAATATTTTCTCTATCACACAATACTAGGACGAGGGCCCCCTCCCTAAAGCTCATAGGTAAGAAAGCGAGGACAAATCAAGGGAAATATTTCTACACCCAGAGGGTCATTGGTTTATGGAATTCCCTTCCAGAAGAGGTCGTGACAGCTGTCAGCCTGGATAGCTTCAAGGCAGGATTAGACAGATTCATGGATGCCAGGTGTATCGGTGGTTATTGAAACAGATGTCCATGTGCCGCCTCTATTTTGGTTGAGGCAGGCAGGATTCCCTTGGGTACCATTTGTTGGTCAAGGGAAAAGGAGGGTTCTGCCTTCTCTTTCTGCTCAAGATCCCCATGGACAATTGGTGGGCCACTGTGTGACACAGAATGCTGGACTCGATGGGCTTTGGCCTGATTCAGCAGGGCTCTTCTTATGTTCTTATGAGTGCATGTGCACTTCTACATGCACACGCAACACTTCTGCCTATGTGCATGTACATATTCCGTGCTACCAGTGCGTTCCAGGAGACTGGCACAGGCATGCAGGTGTTTGGCAGGTGTGCACACGCACATCTGTGCAAGATTCAGCTTTCTGCACATGCACAGAAGCCAAATCTTGCACAAGGATGTTCATGTGCACGAGATTTCTCTGTTTTTTGGCGATTTCTTTGCTTCCGCGCATGCGTGGAAGCAAAAAACCGCTGAAAATTGATAAAATTCCATGCACATGAGCATTCTCGTGCATGTGAGCATCCTCGCATGAGATTTGGCTTCCTGTGCATGTGCATAACCTAAATTTCACACAGGAGCACATGCCCGCCGGTCACACACAGCTGCGCACACATCTTCATTTTTACTACCACTCTATAGAGTGGCCTGTACTTTCTGCAACCCATTACTGATCCTGGGTCAGTGGGCAGAACATCCTGCCGCTACCAGTTTGCAGAACCAGGTCGAACCGGGAACAACCCATTGCTGGAGTAAACGCAGTGAAGGGCTGCGAAAAATTTTCTTACCACGCTGTGGGCGTGGCTTATTTTGCGGGTGTGGTTTGCCAGCCATTTGAACAGGTGGGAGTGGTTTGACAATCATGTTACCAGAGGGTGGCTTAAAGGTCATGTGACTGGCTTAAAGGTGGCCAACTTGACATCACTCACATGAAGGGTTTGGTTAGGGTGCCTGGCCTCTCTTCACCTCAAAGAGATACAATTTCCCTATCTATTTACTATTACTAAATATCCAAAATACAGTGTTCCCTCGATTTTCGCGGGTTCAAACTTCGCGAAAAGTCTATACCACGGTTTTTCAAAAATATTAATTAAAAAATACTTCATGGTTTTTTCCCCTATACCAGTTTTTCCCGCCTGATGATTATATTAATAAATATTTTTTTAATAAACTTTAATAAATAAACATGGTGAGTAATAATCTAAATGGTCTAAATGGTTGCTAAGAGAATGGGAAATTGTAATTTAGGGGTTTTAAATGTTACGGGAAGACTTGAGATACTGTTCATATCCAAAAATAGTGTATTTACTTCCGCATCTCTACTTCGCAGAAATTCGACTTTCGCGGGCGGTCTTGGAACGCATCCCCGCAAAAATCGAGAGAACAGTGTACACTGTTTAATTCTATGTATATATGCCATATGTGTACATACATATTACACACAGGCACACAAAAATATACATTATCTAATATATAAACTGTATGTATATGTGCACACATGCACAGCTCTTCTAAAATTATACACATTCAACCTCATTTACTGCAATAGGAAAAATATACCCAGAGCCCAGAAGGGGGAAAAAGACAAAAATTCCAAATTTTACTACCGGTTCTGCATACCTGACCGTACCTGTAGGAACCCATCACTGAGTAAACTCCAGAAAAACTAGGAACTATCCTTTCCAGGGAATTGTCTTGAAGACTCTTCTTATTTCTTGGCTTTTTCCCCCCACTTAATTTTTTTGGGTTTTTTAGACCATTGATTGATCAACCAGTAGAGGATGGTGCTGTTCAAAATATTGGTGCCTCTCCTCGCCCAGTGCCCTTTGCTCTACACCCAAAGGGCAACTGATCTGATAAACTGGTTGTGTGTTTGCCCTTTCCACTCGTGTGTGGTGCCAGGACTGTCCATCTCCAAACTTGCTTTTTGTTGGCATTTTATCTGCAGTGAGAACTTTAACCTGTGAAAGAAGGTCGGATTTCTTCATCTGCATGCTTTGATGGAAATATAAGCAGCCTAGCACTCGGCTCTGCTGTTTTAGTCCCCTAGGAGTAACATGAAAACAAGCCGCACCAGCAAACTTTAACAAAGATTTGGGGCAGCTGCTTAGGTGTAAAATGTGCAAATACCCCTCACTCCCATCCCCAAAATCCTTGCTATTTTGAAGTTTTAGAAAGAAAACTACATTTAAAAATTAAAGGGTAAAATGCAGGGAGAGATTGTGGAAAAAATCAGTTTTTCAGCATTTTGTATGTAGTATGGTTGAGGTTGGTATGCATGCAGATAATTTTCCAATACAGTTATTAATAGCCTTGGAATTTCAGCTTCTATATAATCAAGAAATCTTCCACTCCAACACACCAAATTAATATATTGCAATTCAAATGTATACAATACATTTAAGCAGGTCAGATAGGTTACTGAGTGCCCACACACACAGTCTCATTGGTTAGTTTAGGATTCGAGGTATTGTTTAAATCTAAAATGTGGCATGATTTAGTGACCAACTAAATTTAGTGAAGTCCAATTTAGTGAAGTCCAATGTCTGAATTTCAGCTAACCAGCTCAAGTGTGTTGTCAGATACTTAGATTGTTGCTCCTTGAAGTTGTAGCCCAACACAGCTAAATATTGGAAATGCCATGGTAGGTTGTTTGATCCAATATTTTGTTCAGTTCAGGATATAGAGTGGTAAATCTTCAAATTTATGCTTGAAGATGTCAAGGGAAATAGACCCTTCTAACCCAGCAGTACTTTCTCCAATTGCTGAGCTAGATTTTTGTCCCAACTGCCCGTAATTACAGGGTAATTAGTCCAGAAAGACACACACCACACCATAGAAGGAAAACCAAAAGTCTTTATCAACAGAAAAGCAGAAAAAACTCCCTTTTTAAATGTCAAAGAGATTTTCTGGTACACACAAGGCACAGGTGAAATACAATCCAATTTCTCACCCAGTAACTGGGAAATTGAGTCCAAATTCCAAAGTCCAGAAAGTCTACACACAGTCTTGAACAGGGAAACAGCAAAACCACGATCTTGACGAACTATGAATCAGATAAACTTCCACAAGGCTAAACCAGCACGCCATTCTTTTTATCTGTAGCACTAATTACAGCAGCCTCACCCAACCACAGGTGGCCTCATTTATCTCCTGTAATACTCCTTCAGTTGTTCTCTCCTATGCATCACTCTACGCATGCTTGGGTCTGTCATAAGTTCTTGTTCAGAATCCAGGGATGATAAGTATGATTGATCTCCTCCTGGGCTGTCTGCCAAACTCCCCCCTTCTCTGCTACTCATGCTTCCTTCATCACAGGAGCCTTCATCGGTGTTGTGGTTGGCTCTGGCCCAGCTCCTGCCCCTAGGGAATGTGGAGGTGGATGCAGGGGAAACTTCAACATGTCATAGGTCTGTGTTATTGCCGACAGAGTCAGTTCAGAGTTTAGTTTCCTTGGACGAAGAAGAAGGTGGGAGTGACTTGGAAGAGGGGGGCTTGGCACACAGCCCAGGCAGTCAATCTCCATTATCTTCCATTGATTCAGATGAAGACGTCTTGGACCCACGCAAGCGCAGAATTATGCGTAGAAGAGGCCAAGTAAGGACATATTACAGGAGATAAGAGAGGCCACCTGTGTTTGGGTGGGGCTCCAGTAATTAGGGCTGCTGCTATAAATAGCAGTATGTGGGTTTGGCCGTTGTGGAAGAGTATTTGATCGCAGTTTTTCAGGAATCGTGCCTTGTTGATTTTTCACGTCTTTGAAACCAATGCAGAGCAAAGTGTGTGGGTGTTTCACTTCGTGGAAGAAGAAGGGGTGTGAAGTTTCTTCACAGCTGCTAGCTAAGTACTTAAAGACTTATTAAGGGAAATTGTACAGACTACCCAATTGTTTTGGGATGAGTGCTCTTTGCAATACAAAAAGAGTGCTCAGTTTATTTTGAATTTTGTGGTAAATAACATTGTTTTGAATTTTCAAACGTGTGTGTGTCTGAAATTTGTATCCTTGAATTTTTAGGAGGCTCCTATCAGAAAGCCCAGCAGAACAGTTGGAAGATTCTATCGGGAGCAAAACAGGCCTGTGGCATGTGGATGTTTCCCCCACATCCACCTCCACATTCCTTGGGGCAGGAGTTGGGCCAGAGCCAACCACAACAGATTTTATTCTCAAACAATTCTTATTTCCTGTACTATGAGTTCATATGAACTAACTCTCCCTCTGGAATGACAAACAAATAATTGATCTCAATAATTTTTTCATTTCCAGTTAAAACATCTGGAGCTGTCATCATAATTGTCCACAAGTCTTCTCCCTTCCATAATCCATAATCATCTGAACAACATTTTTTGTTATTTGAAATACCTTTGGTTTCCATACATTTACGACTTTAAAAATTATAATTTAGAAGCCATTACCACTGGCTACAAATTTGTATGCTAGATCCACCTGGACTGAATATAATGGAAGACTGGTTTCTTCTTTGTGATTTCTTCCTAGTAGATTTTGTGCAGCAAAATGAGAGTATGCAATTATGCATACAGTTCTTTCATTATGTGCAAAGATTACACCAATCCGTTGTCCTGGATTCCTGCCCCAATTTAATAGCACTATTGACTGGGACGGTGTATGAAGCATGAAATTGCAGTATTATCCTTACAGGCACCATTCTAAGCATTGTACAATTGAGTCCTGTTGTGTTCAGTGGTACTTTTAAAAGTATGAGTTAGATTGAGCTTTTCATTTTTAAATTAGTTGGGTGTTTGTCCTATTCAGTTCAAAACATTGTATTATTTCTTTACAGAATGGGGTTAGTAGAACTTTTGCTAACACTTTGAAGACAAATGATTACATTTCTGTACACGCTTATTGGTTAAAACCTGCACGAGTTATATTCTCATGTTTTACTACTCAATTTTAGCATATTATACTGCATTTTAACTTATTATTTATTCAAATTCCCGCTATTTTAGCCATTTTTATTGTATTTTAACCAGTCACAGTTTTATGACGACCGATGAGGTCCTTTTTCTCGCTTTGATATGGTCAATTGACTAATCAAATAAAGTTGATATTGATATTGGTTAAAACCTGTTTTTAAACTTAAAAGGGAAGTATAACCCTGCAATTATACGCAGCTCAAAAAAATAAAGGGAACACTCAAAGGACACATCCTAGATCTGAATGAATGAAATATTCTCATTGAATACTTTGTTCTGTACAAAATTGAATGTGCTGACAACATGTGAAATTAATTGTCAATCGGTGTTGCTTCCTAAGTGGACAGTTTGATTTCACAGAAGTTTGATTTACTTGGAGTTATATTGTGTTGTTTAAGTATTCCCTTTATTTTTTTCACCAATATACTTCTTAGACCCAGATTGTTGGGGGAAATATGCTTACGCTCTGTAAACCTCTTAGGGAGGGCTGTAAAGCACTGTGAAGTGATATATAAATCTAAATCTAAATGCTAAATGCGATATATAAATCCCAAAATTGAAATGATACTAATACATGTCAATACAACACAGCAAACGAGATCACTATGCTGGATTTCGTATTTCATCACCAGTCGGGCACTTCCCAAGCACTTAGGACTGTGTGATGTAGCGGCGAATTATGTGTGCTGATCCCAGTAAAGGGGCCTTTTGCAATTGACACATGGAGATCTTGTCAATTCCGATGGCTTTCAAAATTATTATTGTTATTATTATTGTTGTTGTTGTTATTATTATCATCATCAACAACAACAAGACAACACAGCAAACGAGATCACAATGCTGGATTTCACTCTCTACATTGGGCTACCTTTGAAAAGTGTTCGGAAACTTCAGATAGTGCAGAATGCAGCTGCGAGAGCAATCATGGGCTTTCCCAAATATGCCCATGTTACACCAATATTCCGCAGTCTGCATTGGTTGCCGATCAGTTTCCGGTCACAATTCAAAGTGTTGGTTATGACCTATAAAGCCCTTCATGGCACCGGACCAGATTACCTCAGGGACCGCCTTCTGCCGCACGAATCCCAGCGACCAGTTAGGTCCCACAGAGTGGGTCTTCTCTGGGTCCCGTCAACCAAACAATGTCGCTTGGCGGGACCCAGAGGAAGAGCCTTCTCTGTGGCGGCCCCGGACCTTTGGAACCAACTCCCCCCAGATATTAGAATTGCCCCCACTCTCCTTGCCTTTCGTAAGCTGATTAAAACCCACCTCTGCCCCCAGGCATGGGGGAACTGAGATACACTTCCCCCTAAGCCTTTACAATTTTATGCATGGTATGTTTGTATGTATGATTGGTTTTTATATAATGGGTTTTTAACTGTTTTTAGTATTGGATTTTGTTATATACTGTTTTATTGCTGTTGTTAGCCGCCCCGAGTCTGCGGAGAGGGGCGGCATACAAATCCAATAAATAAATGAATGAATGAATGAATGAATGAATGAATGAATGAATAAATAAATAAATAAATTTCATCACCAGTCGGGCGCTTCCCAAGCACCTAAGACTGAGTGATGTAGCGGCGAATTATGTATGCCAATCCCAGTAAAGCGGCCTTTTGCAATTGACAGATGGAGATTTTGTCAATTCCGATGGCTTTCAATATTATTATTGCTATTATTATTATTATCATCATCATCATCATCATCATCATCATCATCATCAACATCATTTAGATTTGTATGCCACCCTTCTCCAAAGACTCGGGATGGCTATATGTGTCATGTATTCACAGCTTCCAGTATCTTCAGAACAGAATTCCAACATCAGATTGGGAAGCAGAGCAAAGTGGCATATGATATGAAGTAGTACCATGGAATAATAGAAATATAGGCTGGAAAGGACCTTGGAGGTCTCCTAATCCAACCCCCCTACTCAAGGCAAGAACCTTATACTATCCCAGTCAAATGGTTGTCCGGTCTATTTTTGAAAACCTCCAGTGATCTTATTTATCAATTTGGCTGAATTTTTGGTCAGGATTGTGGATGCTGTCAAAGTCCCTGATGAAGACAATGTCTTCAATGGGACTAAGTGCAACCCAGCCATGTGGGATCACTCACGAACGCGAATCCTAGAAAGAAGACTTGGACACATTCTCTCTCTAGGTGAAGTGACACGGTATAAAGCCATGTACCTCTTTTTATTTGGGAACGTAAGGAAATGGGGATAATTACACGTACATGTCAAGTGATACACAAAAATAACATAACTTCAAACATGTCTTTGAGTTCTTCCTTTTCCCACAGATATCACAAACCAATTTCCTAGAAACTCTTCCTAGAGCAAATGTTTCTCACACCTAATTTCTCTGAAGCCTTCTGCCTTATCATAACTAATCTTCCTTAATCGCCCTCTCATCCTATGTATGCTTCAGGCAATGTAAATCTCCCCCTTTGATCGTATAACATCCTGTCCGGAGTGATGTAAACTTTGTTTATCAGTGAGATGTTTATTGAGCCCTTTTGTTTCCCTGTAGTAATTACCAGGAATACAGACTAGGTAAGTTAGTGCTGCCCTATCCTGGCTTCTAATAGAAGCAGAGCATTTTTATGCTAGAGGTCCAGATATATATAATTATGATATAATCCTATTCTAACATTATGCTGTACTGCAACACAGGATTTGGCTGTGATGCGTTTATAAAAAAGCCTGAGAAAGATTTGCTTCTTTTCTCTTGGCAGATAGTCTTCTGAAATTCAAAAGTCATAGCCTGTAGCACTCCAGCTCACTGTTCCATTAAATGCACTCTTGTAAACATTAATTTGAATTTGAATCTAGGATTTTACCAGTCCTACCTGAAGGGGTTTAATTTATAATTACAGGCTATCTTTTCACAGCAACATAATTAATTGTCTGACCAATTTGTACGCATGAGTATCCATGATATGGATCTTTAAATATTAATATCAATGCTAGTATTTTCTTTTAACAGAGCTTTTTCTCTCTCTTGGCGATCTTTGCTTCCGTGAATTAAAATCACCTTAGAAATTAATCTATGCTGCCAGGGTATTAGATGCCAAAGAGACAAGAAAGCAGTGTTTGCAAGAGCAAATATTTTGGGATTTTAACTTTCTTTTGGAGATAAAGCTCTCCCCTAAATTTAGAGAATGTCCATAAAAGTTTCGTTGTTTTTCTACTTTCTAGGAAATAGTTGATTTGGAGTCTTTAGGATTTCAGACAAAATCAGTAGGCAGTTCTTTCCACTGCTACAAAATTTTAATTTCAATTTTAATTGAATGCAGTAATTTCACTAGGTGCAGATAACAATCTAAATCTAATCCAGTTTTGAAAAGGTTTGAAAAACCCAATGCTTTAAAACAAAACAAAATATCTGAGAATTGAAACAAATGTAAAAATAACGCAAATCTGCAGTTAATTGAATGTAAGGTGGTAAGCAAATTCTTGTTCCAATTTATTAGCAAGTCATGATGTGATGTGATGGATAAAGAAAGGAGCACATTTTCTGAATTTATGGTGCCATTAACTGTTCTGCCGGTGTGTGCCAACCGCCCTTAATTACAGGTTAATTAGTCGAAGCAGACACACACACGATAGAAGGCAAATAAATGTTCTTTATCAACAGAAGAGAAGAAAAAACTCCCTTTTAAACTTCAAAGGGATTTCTTGTAGCAACAAGGCACAGTTGAAATACAATGCAAGAACAAAGTCCAATTATTAACTCAGTAACTGTGAAATTGGGTCACAGCTACTGTTGTCCAAACAGTGATAAACACTCACTATGAAGTGCAATCCAAAATCCAGGAATACAGGAATCCAAACACAGTCTTGAATCCAATCAGGAAACAACAATTCACCTTGACGAACTACGATCAGATAATCTTCCACAACGGCCAAGCTAGCACGCTGCTATTTTATCAGCAGCTCTAATTACTGCAGCCCCACCCAAACACAGGTGGCCTCTCTTATCTCCTGTAATATTTCTTCAATTGGTCTCTCCTATGCATAACTCTACGCATGCGTGGGTCTGTCATACATTCCTGATCTGAATCCAGCGAAGATAAAGATGATTGATCTCCTCCTGAGTTGTCTGCCAAACCCCCCTCTTCCATGTCACCCACACTTCCTTCGTCAGAGGATAATTCGGTGGCAGACACTGTCGGGAGCAAAACAGGCCTGTGGCATGTGGATGTTTCCCCCACCTCCACCTCCACATTCCTTGGGGTGGGAGCTGGGCCAGAGCTAACCACAACATTAACTGCTAGTCCTGTTTTGTGTTATCTTAATGGCTTAATGGCTTTATGGCCATTAAGCGAGTGCGGAGGGACTGACTTACTTTAACCAAAAATATAATTCAATGAATTTCAATTACAATTACATGTTCTGTATTTTAACCTTTCCCAATCTTTTTGTTACCTTTAAATTTAAAACATGATGGCAATTGTCAAATGATTTCAAGGCCAGATCCAATCATTTAGCTCATTTGTGTCTTATAGTATGTAGAGAATGAAAATATGAAAAGTCAGATTTCTGTCTGAATATATCTTGATTTATGCCACTGTTGATTAAGAAAATCAAGAGAATTGATTAGATGCATTCATTCTGTTTCCTTTACTGTTCTGATCTGAAAAAGACCAATCATTCTTTTCCACAAGTAATGAAACTTTAACTGAAGCTTAAATTCACTGAGGATATTATAATGGAGGCAAATGAGGCTTTGATCTTCCCTTGGTTGGCGTATCAACATAAAATCAGAATTATCTTCCTTTTAGTAAACCTGCCCAAAATAAATTAGAAGGACTAAGTCATGTACAATATGGAGTGTTTGTGTGTGTGTTTGTGTGTATGTGTGTATATGTAGGTAGGTATATACAGTGGTACCTCTACTTACGAACTTAATTTGTTCCGTGACCAGGTTCTTAAGTAGAAAAGTTTGTAAGAAGAAGCAATTTTTCCCATAGGAATCAGTGTAAAAGCAAATAATGCGTGCGATTGGGGAAACCACAGGGAGGGTGGAGGTCCTGTTTCCTCCCAGGAGATTCCTAGAGAGGCCCAATGGAGGCTTCTCCCTACCTTTTCTGGTTACAGTTTTGGAGGCTGCCAGAAATCTCTGAAACCTACACAGGAAGAAACCCGAATACAGTGTTCCCTCGATTTTCGCGGGGGATATGTTCCGAGACCGCCCGCGAAAGTCGAATTTCCGCGAAGTAGAGATGCGGAAGTAAATACACCATTTTTGGCTATGGACAGTATCACAAACCATCCCTTAACACTTTAAGCCCCTAAATTACCATTTCCCATTTCCTTAACAACCATTTACTCACCATTATTACTGGTACTCACCATTGAATAAGACACTTAGTGATCCTGATATTTATAAACATAATTATTTATTAACAATAATTATTTTTTTTGTTATTTATTTGCAAAAATTATTAGTTTGGCGATGACATATGGTGGGAAAAACCATGGTCTTCGGAGAGGGGCGGCATACAAATCTAAGTAATAAAATAAATAAATAAATAAATAAATGACGAAGTTTTTTTAATTAATATTTTTTGAAAAACCGTGGTATAGGCTATTCGCGAAGTTCGAACCCGCGAAAATCAAGGGAACACTGTATACCAAGACCTTCATACCTATATAGTATATTTATATACTATATTTATATATATATATACCATGTATATATATATTTCCCGTGTAAGATTGGAGACCCGAATACACCAAGATTTACATACCTATACACGTAAAAACCTATGAAAACATACGCACACAGACACAGACACACACACAGAAGGAACAAACCCCACACCCTCTTGCATGATTATGTAAGAACTTCTAGTGCTAAATTACAAATTATGGGATCCTTGGTGCTTTCTGAGTATCGTTACTTTATTGCAGATGTTTCATTATCCAACTAGGCACTGATGAAGTTACCTAGTTGGGTAATGAAATGTCTGCAAGAAACCATATATGTAGGGAAGGGTGGCATAGAAATCCAACCAAATAAATAAATAAATAAATAAACATCCAAGCTATTCTACTCTACTCTACTCTATTCTATTATTATTCTTTTCAAGCATGTAATATCCAAAGCCTAGTCAGTGAAATCTTTCTCTCCCTCCCCCCGCCAAAAAAATCCTGTTTTAGGAGTTAGATAAAACAAGAACGTAAGCAATATCTGTTTTTGCTGCGTGAAACCTTCCGAAGGTCACCCATGTTTAAAATTTTGAAACAATCGGTCTGAAGAGAGGGTCAGAGCAAACGGTTACAGTCGTTCCCGATAAAATTTGCCACGTGGCCTGACTTTTTGGGATGGTAAAACTGCTTCGGAAAGGAGAAGCAACCTGAAATAATTATTTTGCAAGTTGTTTGTAGTTCCAAAAGTCAGACGGCAATACGTGTCCCCTGAATTCTTTGTAGATGTAATAGTGATCTATAAATACAGGTGTAAGTAAATTAACGGATTAACAGATTTTAGTTTCTATCCAACATTGCTGGCTGTGGGTAGGCCTTGATTTGCAACCATTTTGTTTAGTGACTGTTCGAAAGTTACCATGGCAGCAGTGAAGGCCTGCTGTCTTTGATGCTACCAGTGCGCCCTCCAAGGCCATTGTGGGCATTCATGCATCAGGTGGGCGCATGTGTGTGCCCATCGGCATGAGATTAGGCTGCTGTGCATGCGTAACAAGAGAAATATCACATAAGGACTCACACAAGAGTGAGATTTCGGCAAGTTTTGCCAATATTTTTGCTTCCACGCATGCGCAGAAGAAAAAATTGGCAAAAATCGCCAAAATCTCACTCGTGTGGGCTTCTTTACATGAGATTTCACTTGCTGTACATGCGCAGCAGGCAAATCTCAGGCGGTGAGGGCATGCACACATCAGGGGGGCACAGCTGCGCATGTATCTCCAAAATTGCTACCAGAACACAGCATCTTACCATTCCGGTAGCAGACCATCACTGAATGGCACTGAAAAAAGTGACCTATGGCTGTTGTTGTTTTTACATTTTATTATTTATTATTTTTTATTTTATTAGATTTGTATGCCGCCCCTCTCCGAAGACTCAGGGCGGCTCACAACAATAATAGAAACAATATAACAGTGAAACAAATCTAATATTAAAAATAAAACATATATAAAACCCCAGCAATGAAAACCATACAACACATACATACCAAACATAAAATATAAAAGCCTGGGGGAAGATGTCTCAGTTCCCCCATGCCTGGCGATATAGGTGGGTCTTGAGTAATTTGCGAAAGACAAGGAGGGTGGGGGCTGTTCTAATCTCCGGGGGGAGTTGATTCCGGAGGGCCGGGGCCGCCACAGAGAAGGCTCTTCCCCTGGGGCCCGCCAAATGACATTGTTTGGTTGACGGGACCCGGAGAAGGCCCACTCTGTGGGACCTTATCGGCAGCTGGGATTCGTGTAGTAGAAGGCGGTTCTGGAGGTATTCTGGTCCAATGCCATGAAGGGCTTTAAAGGTCATTACCAACACTTTGAATTGTGACAGGAAACCGATCGGCAGCCATGGAGTGTTGCAGAAACGGGGCGAATCTAGGGAGCCCCACGATGGCTCTTGCGGCCGCATTTGCGACCATGACAGCATCCCCATGGTAACCTGATCAAAATTCAGACACTTGGCAATGGACTCACATTTACAACAGTTACAGTGTCCCAAAATATAGTCATGTGATCCCCTTCTGAAAAACTCTGTCAAGCAAAATCAATGGGAAAGCCAGATTCATTTAACAACCATGTTACAATTTAATGACAATTCTCTTAACAACTGTAGCAAGAAAGGGGCAAAATCCATTTAACAACTATATTACTTAGCAGCAGAAATTGGGGATTCAACTGTGGTTGTAAATCAAAGATTAGATAGACTAGACTAGACTAGCATAGATTAGGATAGACTAGGACTAGACTGGACTGGACTGGACAGGACTGGACTGGAGTAGACTAGACTAGACTAGACTAGACTAGACTAGACTAGAATAGAATAGAATAGAATAGAACAGAGTTAAATTAGTGAAGATTGGACTTAATCCCTGGATAGTTCAGTGGATTTGAAGCTGGCTGAAGTGCAGACATCCGAGAGTTATTGTTAATGGCAAGTATTCTGAGCAGAGACAGGTTACAAACGGTGTGCCACAAGGGTCTGTTCTGGGTCCTATTCTTTTTAATATGTTTGTGAGAGGAATACGGGAAGGTTTGGTAGGGAAGGTGACTCTAAAGTGTGCAATAGGGTTGGTATTCCTGGAGGGGTCTGTAATATGGTAAATGATTTAGCTTTACTAGATAAATGGTCAAAGCAATGGAAACTGCAGTTTAATGTTTTCAAATGTAAAATAATGCACTTGGGGAAAAGGAATCCTCATTCTGAGTATTGCATTGGCAGTTCTGTGTTAGCAAAAACTTCAGAAGAGAAGGATTTAGGGGTAGTGATTTCTGACAGTCTCAAAATGGGTGAGCAGTGTGGTCGGGCAGTAGGAAAAGCAAGTAGGATGCTTGGCTGTATTGCTAGAGGTATAACAAGCAGGAAGAGGGAGATTGTGATCCCCTTATATAGAGCGCCGGTGAGACCACATTTGGAATACTGTGTTCAGTTCTGGAGACCTCACCTACAAAAAGATATTGACAAAATTGAACGGGTCCAAAGACGGGCTACAAGAATGGTGGAAGGTTTTAAGCATAAAATGTATCAGGAAAGACTTAATGAACTCAATCTGTATAGTCTGGAGGACAGACGGAAAAGGGGGGACATGATCGAAACATTTAAATATGTTAAAGGGTTAAATAAGGTTCAGGAGGGAAGTGTTTTTAATAGGAAAGTGAACACAAGAACAAGGGGACACAATCTGAAGTTAGTTGGGGGAAAGATCAAAAGCAACATGAGAAAATATTATTTTACTGAAAGAGTAGTAGATCCTTGGAACAAACTTCCAGCAGACGTGGTTGGTAAATCCACAGTAACTGAATTTAAACATGCCTGGGATAAACATATATCCATTGTAAGATAAAATACAGGAAATAGTTTAAGGGCAGACTAGATGGACCATGAGGTCTTTTTGTGCCGTCAGTCTTCGATGTTTCTATGTTTCTATGTTGAAAGGGACCTTTGAGGTCATATAGTCCAACCCCCTGCTTAGATAGGACTATCTATAGTGGGAGAGTATTTTCATTCTAGCATTTCTACTTCCACCTCAATCAAATCCTTTTTCTTTTCACATCTTGAGGAAGCTCTTCAGATCATAGTAGGAACCAGGCAAGTAACAGATGAGGGAGGAGAGTAAAAAAAAGGTCAGCTATATAAGTTAAAATTCACATGCACCATGTTGAATGTCATCTTGTAGACAAGTCCATTTTCTTCAATGGAATCAGTTTAATTATATGGCTATATTGGTACCAAAAAAAAAAAGTTCTTTCATTGAAGATTGTTCTTTACTTCCCCCTCACTGTATTTTCTTACAAGAAAAATGGCAAAAGATCGATACGACAAAATGAAGTGTTGTACCACAATGATCCAACCTGTTAAAAAGGTTAATAAAGAGTTATAGAATTTGACACATTTTGTACTTTAAATGATGTGGTCTCTTTCTTTTCTCCCCCCCCCCCAATGAAACAAACTTTAATAATGCAAAAAAGAAAGTTTTTTAAAAAATACAAACGAAGGCAGAGGTCTCCAACCTTGGCAATTTTAAGACTTAATTTAATTTAATTTTTAATCTAATTCAATTTATTGTATTTCTATGCTGCCCAACTCCCGAAGGTCTCTGGGTGGCTTACAACAGGATATAGAAAATATGTTTTAAAATATCATAAAAGCCTGAATGAAGCTTTTCTAAAATCTAGATTTTTGCTGAAGAACTTTCTTCTGTGTTGAAACCGTATTGAAATGACTAAAACTCGCACCTTCCGGGCTTGATGCACGTTTGCACAGACAACAGGCAATGCACATTGGAGCAGGACTGCTGTGAACACTGGAAACATGACTTTGCAATGGGCATCTTCCACCAACATGCCTTTTATTGTGCCACTTATTGTGAAAGCCTGTTGGCCCCCATCCAGACCCATACAGCTTCCAGGCACATCACATCCACTGCTTCACTTAATTCCTATAATGTATAATGTCCTCATTTTAACTAAGACTTAATGAACTCAATCTGTATAGTCTGGAGGACAGAAGGAAAAGGGGGGACATGATCGAAACATTTAAATATGTTAAAGGGTTAAATAAGGTTCAGGAGGGAAGTGTTTTTAATAGGAAAGTGAACACAAGAACAAGGGGACACAATCTGAAGTTAGTTGGGGGAAAGATCAGAAGCAACATGAGAAAATATTATTTTACTGAAAGAGTAGTAGATGCTTGGAACAAACTTCCAGCAGGCGTGGTTGGTAAATCCACAGTAACTGAATTGAAACATGCCTGGGATAAACATATAGCCATCCTAAGATAAAATACAGGAAACTGCCCCTATTCTCCTTGCCTTCCGTAAACTCCTTAAAACCCACCTTTGCCGTCAGGCATGGGGGAATTGAAACATCTCCCCCTGGGCATGTTTAATTTATACATGGTATGCTTGTGTGTGTGTCTGTTAGTTTATGGTTTTTTTAAAAAATTTCTAAATATTTTAATTAATTGCATTATTTATGATTTGTTTCACTTGTTGTGAGCCGCCCCGAGTCTTCGGAGAGGGGCGGCACAAATCCAAATAATAAAAATAATAATAAAAAATAAATAGTATAAGGGCAGACTAGATGGACCATGAGGTCTTTTTCTGCCGTCAGTCTTCTATGTTTCTATGTTTCTATGTTGTTTCTATGTTTCTATGTTGTTTCTATGTTTCTATGTTTCTATGTTGTTTCTATGTTTCTATGTTGTTTCTATGTTTCTATGTTTCTATGTTTCTATGTTGTTTCTATGTTTCTATGTTTCTATGTTTCTATGTTGTTTCTATGTTTCTATGTTTCTATGTTGTTTCTATGTTTCTGTGTTTCTATGTTTCTATATTTCTATGTTTCTATGTTGTTTCTATGTTTCTATGTTGTTTCTATGTTTCTATGTTGTTTCTATGTTTCTATGTTTCTATGTTTCTGTTTCTATGTTGTTTCTATGTTGTTTCTATGTTGTTTCTATGTTGTTTCTATGTTGTTTCTATGTTTCTATGTTTCTATGTTGTTTCTATGTTTCTATGTTCTATGTTTCTATGTTTCTGTGTCTAGGAGCCCAATTGTAACATATGTCTGTTTCTGTGCTGGTATGCAAGGTAATTCCACTTAGTTGGTTTTGCCTGATTTCTCTACCCTCCATCTCCCTCCTTTTGGCACTCGGTCATCTGTTAGATTAGGTGGAGGACATGCCCCAGCCATCAAATCAGTTTTGTAAACAGAAGGACAGAACTTTGAACCTGAGCTCCTAGTTAAAGAGTAACAACAAACGAAGAGGGATCGATGGCTGGCAAATATTGGTTGTGTGTGACCTGTGGACATTCCATTTTGAAAACTGCCATTTCCCCCATGAAGAACTATAGCTTTAAAGTAGTGAAAATCCTCATGAGAGTCTCCATACATTTTATTATTATGGTAGCCCTCAACTTACATTAAAATCCACTCATGGGTTCTAAAACCCGCTGCTACCGGTTCGCATATGTGCTTGTGTGCACAGAAGCATCCGGAGGCAGGTGGGCATAGTGTCCTGAGTGGGTGGGTGTAGCATCCCAGCAGGTGAGTGTAGCATCCCAGGTGGGTGGGCAGACCATCCCGGGCATAGTTTCCTGGGTGGGTGGTGTAGCATCCTGGCAGGTGGCAGACCATCCCAGGCAAATGGACATAGCATCCCAGGCGGGTGGGGGTAGCATCCCAGGTGGATGGACATAGCATCCCAGGTAGGTGGGCATAGCGACCTAGGCAAGTAGGCGTAGCATCCCAGGCAGATGGGCGTAGCATCCCAGGCAGATGGGCATAGAGACCTAGGCAAGTGGGCGTAGCATCCCAGGTGGGTGGGGGTAGCATCCCAGGTGGGTAGACATAGCATCCCAGGCAGATGGGCATAGCATCCCAGGTGGGTAGACATAGCATCCCAGGTGGGTAGACATAGCATCCCAGGCAGATGGGCATAGCATCCCAGGTGGGTAGACATAGCATCCCAGGTGGGTAGACATAGCATCCCAGGTAGGTGGGCATGGCATCCCAGGTGGATGGACATGGCATCCCAGGTAGGTGGGCATAGCGACCTAGGCAAGTAGGCGTAGCATCTCAGGCAGATGGGCGTAGCATCCCAGGCAGATGGGCATAGAGACCTAGGCAAGTGGGCGTAGCATCCCAGGTGGGTGGGTGTGCATAAAGAAAATATACATTTGTTAAGAATCATGATGTACAACACTTAATGATTGTCACAGGGTCAAATAAAGCCTTCTGAGCCTTGGTGGCGCAGTGGTTAGAGTGCAGTACTTCAAGCTGCTTCTGCTGACTGCTGGCTCTAGTTCACCAGTTCAAATCTCACCCGGCTCAAGGTTGACTCAGCCTTCCATCCTTAAGAGCATTTCATCCAGGCAGCCTTCATTGGCAACATCTTGGAGAGATTCATACCGCTTCCTAGTGCTTTTACAGCCCTCTCTAAGTGGTTTACAGAATCAGCATATTGCCCCCAACAATCATTTGGAAGGCTTTAAGGCTGCGTCAATCTTGAGCCGGTGGTGAGATTTGAACTGCTGAACTACAGCTAGCAATTAGCTGAAGTATTTTTATTTATTTATTTATTCATTTGTCCAATACACAAATACATAGGAAGAAAAATAGACATGTAGTAATATACATAAGGGTAAAAGTGAACTTAGAGGAGAGGATATATGAAAGAAAGAAAATATATATGATAAGTGAGAGAAAGGAAAGACAATTGGACAGGGGACGAAAGGCACACCAGTGCACTTATGTACGCCCCTTACTGGCCTCTTAGGATCCTGGAGAGGTCAATCGTGGAGAGTCTAAGGGAGAAATGTTGGTGGTTATGGGTTGACACAATTGAGTCCGGTAATGAGTTCCACGCTTCGATAACTCGATTGTTGAAATCATATTTTTTACAGTCAAGTTTGGAGCGGTTCGTATTAAGTTTGAATCTGTTGCGTGCTTTTGTGTTGTTGCGGTTGAAGCTGAAGTAGTCATTGACCGGTAGGACGTTGCAGCATACGATCTTGTGGGCAATACTCAAATTGTGTTTTAGTGCTGCACTCTAACCACTGCGCCACCCTGGTTCCATGCAGGTAGTCCTTAACTTATGACACAATCAGAAATCAAGCATAGCACTTTTCTGCCACTCTTTAAAGTAACTGCATCTTTTCCTTGAATTGTAAGGCAGCTGTAGGCTGCTGCCTCATGATACAGAAGTACAGTACAAAACTCTCTAAACTCCCAGAACTGAGGAAGCTTCTTGGATGAGAAGCGAAACGTCTTCAACCCTTGAAGAGTGTTCGGAGACTGCAAAGACCTGGCTTTGCTGGCAGGCCTGGGGGTCATAAAATTGACGTCTATCATGGCCGAATTGTGTTGAATGGTATGCCTGCGTGTTGATTGGATAGTTGAGTTGTGGGTTTTAACTGGGGTTTTAGACTTCTATATTTGACTTCTTTTTATTGTATTTGTATCTTTTTTATGTTATTATAAGCCTCCCAGAGTCCTTCAGGATTGGGCGGCATAGAAGTTTAAGTTTAAGTTTAATTGGATTTGTATGCTGCTCCTCTCCGAGGATTCGGGGCGGTTCACAGCACATAATAAAACAGTAGAAAAACAATCCAATTAATAACATAAACAATCGTTAAAAAATTCTAATTTTAAAACTTCAATTAACAATTCATACAACAGTCATACTAGGAAACATTCATTGGTCAGGGGGGAAGATCTAGTAACCCCAGGCCTGAGTTATAAACTCTTTCGGAAGGCAAGGAGGGCAGAGGCAGTATGAATCTCCAGGGGGAGTTGATTCCAGAGGGCTGGGGCCCCCACAGAAAAGGCTCTTCCCCTAGGTCCCGCCAGCTGACATTATTTGGTCGATGGGACCCTAAGGAGACCAACTCTGTGGGACCTCACCGGTTGCTGGAATTCGTGTGGCAGAAGGCGGTCTCAGAGAAGTTGAATTAAATTAAAAGTTGAGTCCTCGGAGAGGGGTGGGATACATATGCAACAAAGAAACAGTGAAGGGCCGCTCGTCTTTGGTAATACCTGTGCACCCTCCAAGGCCATCACAGATGTGCTCGCATCCATCAGCATGAGATTTGGCTTCTGCACATGCGCGACAAGCAATATCTTGTTGGTGGATGCACATGGGAGAGAGATTTTGGCAATTTTTGGCAACATTTTTGCTTCCACACATGTGTAGAAGCAAAAAAGCAGCGAAAATTGCCAAAATCTCACTCACAGAAGCGTTCTTGAGTGATATTTCGCTTGGAGCACATGTGCAGAATCCAAATCTCACACAGGGTACATGGGCGTGCATCGGGGATGCTGTCCTGGAATTTCCTACTGAGACGGAGCACCTGACCACATCGGCTGCTGCCCGCCACTGGTCTTCAAAGAAAGCCCACTTGGATGATTGCAAATCTTCATAGGCAAAACTCTTTAAAATGCAACCACTGCCTTTTTCCTGGAGTCATGAGGTAGCTATGCAATTTCACTTTGAATTTGAAGTGATGCAAAGGTTGAAATGTTTGTACTTCTGTGGGTGACCTGTTCGGAACAAAATCTACTTGTTCCAAAAGGTCATAGGTCAGATGGAGGAACAGCAGATGAAAGAGCTGATGTGATAATCAGAAACATTGAACTCAGACATACTAGGAGCCAGTGCTAGTGATTGATAGACTCAAAGCTAAATGGATATACCCCTATCATTTTATCATTCATTGGTTAACACATGGCACACCCAAAACCACGTTGACACGTATCCATTTAAAAAAAAAAATTAATGGAAACTTTGTACCTGGAATTGGGATTTAGCACAATTTAACATACTTAAATGGGTTGACCAAATAAATAAAAAAACCAGTTTCACTGGAAAAGTGTTCAGTTCTCTAGATTCTTAAATACAGTGATCCCTCGAGTATCGCGAGGGTTCCGTTCCAAGACCCTTCACGATAATCGATTTTTCGCGATGTAGGGTTGCGGAAGTAAAAATACCATCTGCGCATGCGCACCCTTATTTTCATGGCCGCACATGCGCAGATGGTGGAGTTTGCGTGGGCGGCGGGCGGCACCCAGGGAAGGTTCCTTCGGCCGCCCAGAAGCTGATCTGCTCCGCAGCGCGGCAGCAGCAAGGAGCCGAAGATGGGGTTTCCCCGTTGCCCAGGCAAAGGGGAAACCCCAAGATCGCTTGCCGCTTGCCGCTTGCCCGTCACCCGCCCGCCCGGCTGCTCGCTTGCCGCTTGCCCGTCACCCGCCCACCCAGCCGCTCGCTTGCCGCTTGCCGCTTGCCCGTTCACCCGCCCGCCCGGCTGCTCGCTTGCCGCTTGCCCGTCACCCGCCCACCCAGCCGCTCGCTTGCCGCTTGCCGCTTGCCCGTTCACCCGCCCGCCCGGCTGCTCGCTTGCTGCTTGCCGCTTGCCCGTCACCCGCCCACCCAGCCGCTCGCTTGCCGCTTGCCGCTTGCCCGTCACCCGCCCACCCAGCCGCTCGCTTGCCGCTTGCCCGTTCACCCACCCGCCCGGCTGCTCGCTTGCCGCTTGCCCGTCACCCGCCCACCCAGCCGCTCGCTTGCCGCTTGCCCGTCACCCGCCCACCCAGCCGCTCGCTTGCCGCTTGCCGCTTGCCCGTTCACCCGCCCACCCAGCCGCTCGCTTGCCGCTTGCCGCTTGCCCGTTCACCCGCCCACCCAGCCGCTCGCTTGCCGCTTGCCCGTCACCCGCCCACCCAGCCGCTCGCTTGCCGCTTGCCGCTTGCCCGTTCACCCGCCCACCCAGCCGCTCGCTTGCTGCTTGCCGCTTGCCCGTTCACCCGCCCGCCCGGCTGCTCGCTTGCCGCTCGAGAGCAAGAGGGGGAGAGATAGAGAAAGAGAGAGAAGGAAAGAAAGAGATGAGAGAGGGAGAAAGAGAGTGTGAGAGAGGAAGAAGCAAGATAGAGAAAGAGAGAGAGAAAGAAAGATGAGAAAGGAAAGGAGTGACGTCATCGGGTGGAAAAATCGCGATATAGCGTTTCGCGAAGATTGAGATTGCGAAAATCGAGGGATCACTGTATATTGTTGATTAACACTGGCATAAAAAATAATTGGGGAAGAAAAATTAAGCAATCTTTGCAGTTTGTTTATTAAGTATAAACATACAAATTAGATTGAAATCACACTTTTAACATGAAATAGTTTTGAAGTAATTTATTTATTTTTATTTTATTTATTTATTTTGTCCAATACACAATAATACACAATGAAGGTTATAGAGGATATAGTAGAGAAGAGATACGAGATATAGGAGAGACTATAGGACAGGGGACGGAAGGCACTCTAGTGCTCTTATGTACGCCCCTTACTGACCTCTTAGGAATCTGGAGAGGTCAACCGTGGATAGTCTAAGGGTAAAATGTTGGGGGTTAAATTTGATTTATTTCTGAAAGTTTTCCTGCTTCATTGATCTGTTGAAAGGAAAATATCAAAAGAAGAACCAACCAAATACGTGTATAACTCTTCTTCAGACCTCTCAGATCCTGGACATAAATTGTTCCAACTTCTACCCTCAAAACAACATTATAGAGCATTGCATACCGGAACAACTAGACATAAGGACAATTTTTCCCTGCATGCCATCACTCTGCTAAACAACTAATCCCGACAACACTGTCAAACTATTTACTAAGACTGTATTATTAATATTATTCTTACCTATCTCTTCCCAATTATGCCTATAACCTTGTTGCTTGTGTCTTTTTGATTTATATTGTTTTATTTAGTTTCCTAGTATGATTTGATTGCTTATTTAGTATGACATGACTATCACTAAGTGTATCTTATGAATGAATTTTATGATTCTGTGATTACAAATTTGTCTTGCTCCTAACTCCTGAAATAATCCTTTGATTTTGGATTGGGCAGATAAGATTATACCTTCCTTAGCCGCCCCGAGTCTGCGGAGAGGGGCGGCATATAAATCCAATAAATCTAATCTAATCTAAATCTTTCCTTATGCAGGCCCCTTTGAATAAATTTATGTCTTGAAGGTAAAGGTACTCATTTTCATTATCTGAAGAGTTATATTTATATGTTTGTTTGTTTGTTTGATTGATTGATTGGGTGGCTTACAACATATTAGCAATAGCACTTTTTAACAGAGCCAGCATATTGCCCCCACAATCTGGGTCCTCATTTTACCTACCTCGGAAGGATGGAAGGCTGAGTGATGAAATTTGAACCACTGACCTACAGATCTAGCAGTCACCTTCGGTGGCCTGCGGTACAGCACTCTACCTGCTGCGCCAGCCCGGCTCTATATATTTTAATTGCATTAAATATGTGTTTTCTTTGGGCAGATAATTCCCATTTTGTAAGATCATTAATGTATTAATGGGATCAACAAGGCAGGGAATTTAAAAAAAAACGCCCCCCCCTCCACTCAAGGAGGGCCTTGTATGTTGAAAAACTCAATAGATCATGAATAACAATGTCATCTGGGACTTTTGTTTTGCAAATAACATTCGTGCTTTGCCATGCTTTCTCAAGCAAACCTCTGGAAAAGAAAAACTTTAATCCATCTCAATGGATTTGAAATGTTGAAGCCTTCTGTTACAATTCTTCGGAGAGGCTGCATACAGATGGAAAATGTTAATGGATTTCTCTTCTGCTATCAATCCTTGCCGATTATGAGCCTGGACTTTTCATGCATGCTACAATTAATTAATTAAACGGTCTTAAGTTTGAGAACTTGTCCATAGCTGAGGAAGCATCAAGCATGAATGCGGTGATGGAGAATAATTGGGTGGAATAATAGACTTGGCACATTCCCAATTCACATTGGCTTGGAACTTCAGAATGAAGTGCCGACATCAGATTGGGAAGCTGAGCAGATGTAGGTATTCAAGGAAGAAGTATATGGAGTTATAGGACTTCAAGGGACCTTGGAGATTTTCTAATCCAAGCAGTGTCCAAGGTAAGAATAGACAGCCATGGAGCACAAGGACATTCTTACAATTTAAGACAACTTAACATTCCAACACTATGTATCTACATCTGTAGGGATTGGGAAGTCCAGAAGGAGACAACTCAACACCCTCCAGTTCACTGCATGACGGGTGCATATGGAGGAGACAAAGGCAATCTTGATGAGCAACTTGAGTCAAAGACAGGCCTCTGTTTCCTGATGCCTGTAGAGGTGTCTACATTCATGCCAGACAAAGGCCAGACCAGGGTCTTGGTACCTTCTGCCACTTTTGTTCAAGGACAATGTGTGTTCTGTCGAGCTCTCTGGTAGAATCCTCCCAAAAATGCACAGATACAATTTCAGACACACACACGTTTGAAAATTCAAAACAATGTTCTTTATAATGAAAATTCACTTAAACCAAGCCCTCTTTTGGTATAGCCAAGAGCACTCATCTCCAAACAACCTGGTAATTTGTACAAGTCCCTTATCAATTCTGAGATACTTAGCTTGCAGCTGTGAGGCAATTCACAGTCCTTCTTCTTTCACAAAGTGAAACACACTTTGCTCTGATTTAGTTTCAAAGCGGGGAAAAATCAGCACACAAAAGGTCCATGTCAGTAAAGCAGTCACGAAACACAACGATCCTCCACAATGGCCAAACCCACAGGCTGCTATTTATAGCAGCCTCACTAATTATCACAGCCCCATCCAACCACAGGTGGCCTCATTTTCTTTGATAATAATCTCTCAGTTGTTGTTGCCTATGCATCGCTCTCCGCATGCGTGGCTGTATCCAAGGAGGAGCTAGATAATTGATCTCCTTCTGAGCTGTCTGCCCCAATCTCCTCCTCCCTGTCACTCATGTCTTCTTGGTCAGAGGAGCCTTCATCATCAGATTCCACCAGGGGCAAAACAGGCCTGCAGCATGTGGATGTCTCCCCCACATCCACAGTCCTTGGGGCAGGAGCTGGGCCAGAGCTAACCACAACAGTGTGGAAGCTGCAGTTGCTGATATGACTGTTTACATTCCCAGAGGTCTCCGACCTTGGCAAGGTTAAGATTTGTGGATCTCAACTCACATAATTGCTCAGCCAAGTTGAAGTCCACAAGTCTTAATGTTGCTGAAGCCAAAGCAGTCCAGAATGGCTTCATGCCAAGTTCAATATCTCCTTGCTTGATTGATTGGGCCAACCACATCAACGATCCTTTTCATACACCACGCTCCCCTCTCTGTGACAATACAAGGAACAGGGACATTGCAAACATTTAAGGATTTCAGAGTTTTTGATCAAAGAAGTTGAATTTAGTGATTTAATGCTATCAACCTGTCTGCTCTGGGCTACAAGGCATCTTCTCTTCAGGGCTAAATATCTGTTTGCTCTCGGAAGGCCTTCCAAGGTCTCAAAACCTGAATAAATCATAAAAAGGATGAGAATTCTACATGGGAACACAACCTTGAAAACTGGAGATAAAGACAGAATAATGATTGACATAGTCCCACAATGGTGAACCTATGGGGTAGTGATTTCTGACAGTCTCAAAATGGGTGAACAGTGCAGTCAGGCGGTAGGGAAAGCAAGTAGGATGCTTGGCTGCATAGCTAGAGGTAAAACAAGCAGGAAGAGGGAGATTGTGATCCCGCTGTGAAGAGCGCTGGTAAGACCACATTTGGAATACTGTGTTCAGTTCTGGAGACCTCACCTACAAAAAGATATTGACAAAATTGAACGGGTCCAAAGACGGGCTACAAGAATGATGGAAGGTCTTAAGCATAAAACGTATCAGGAAAGACTTCATGAACTCAATCTGTATAGTCTGGAGGACAGAAGGAAAAGGGGGGACATGATCGAAACATTTAAATATGTTGAAGGGTTAAATAAGGTTCAGGAGGGAAGTGTTTTTAATAGGAAAGTGAACACAAGAACAAGGGGACACAATCTGAAGTTAGTTGGGGGAAAGATCAAAAGCAACATGAGAAAATATTATTTTACTGAAAGAGTAGTAGATGCTTGGAACAAACTTCCAGCAGACGTGGTAGATAAATCCACAGTAACTGAATTTAAACATGCCTGGGATGAACATATATCCATCCTAAGATAAAATACAGAAAATAGTACAAGGGCAGACTAGATGGACCATGAGGTCTTTTTCTGCCGTCAGTCTTCTATGTTTCTATGGGTGTCATAGTCCCATGTGCCACAGATGGCATGCTGAGCCCTGCCCACGCCACGCCTCTCCTCCCAGGTGTCGCCACGTGGCCTGTTTTGGATGCCAGGTTAGTACAAACCTTGCACAGAGGCTTTGTGAGGGTGAAAAATGGGGCACCCAGAAGTCCAAAAATGGGTCATTTCCAGGCTCTGGAGGGCCATTTTCACTCTATCAGGCTCCAGGAAAGCCTCCGGAACCTGGGGAGGGCAAAAAACAGGCCTCCAGAGGCTTCATGGAGGCCTGCTAGGCTGAAAACAGGGCACGGGAGGAGACTTCCAAAATAATCCACAGTTTCTACCCTGTGTCTTGCCAGCCTCATTGTGCCTATCTTTTGTCCTGAGATTCCCTGGACCTATTTATAGATTGCAAACTTAACCTGTCAAACCTGCTCTTCGTAAAGAGCTCTGAACGCAGATGGTCTGTATAAATAAATCACTAGTATTCATTATCTGAGTGATTTTTCTCTGCTGGGTAACTAGCTGGAGGGAAAAGTGCAGAGTACTTTTGAGAAATAAAAATAAGAATGAAAAGAAGTCGAATCCTTAGAAGCACTTGAAACATCAGAATACCAAACTCCAGTGGTTTCATCCCCTAGAAGCCTGGGTGAATTGAACCAGCTTTAATTTTCCATTGTAACTTGGAAGGTATAAAAACTGCCCCTATTCCTTGCCTTAGCAAGGAGGGTAATAAAGAGGAAAGAAGGGAGGGAGGGAGGGAGGGAGGGAGGAAGAAGGAAGAAAAAAAACCACTAGGTGAGATCATCCAAGGGCATGGGGTGAGGTATCATCAATACGCCGATGATACCCAGTTATACATCTCCACCCCATGTCCAGTCAACGAAGCAGAGGAAGTGATGTGCCGGTGCCTGGAGGCTGTTGGGGCTTCGATGGGTGTCAACAAACTCAAACTCAACCCAGACAAGACGGAGTGGCTGTGGGTCTTGCCTCCCAAGGAAAATTCCATCTGTCCGTCCATTACCCTGGGGGGGTGGTTTCACAACTTGGGCATCCTCTTCGATCCACAGCTGACATTGGAACATCATCTTTCAGCTGTGGCGAGGAGGGCGTTTGCCCAGGTTCGCCTGGTGCACCAGTTGCGGCTCTATTTGGACAGGGAGTCATTGCTCACAGTCACAAATGCTCTCATCACCTTGAGGTTTGATTACTGCAATGCTCTCTACATGGGGCTACCTTTGAAAAGTGTTTGGAAACTTCAGATCGTGCAGAACGCAGCCGGGAGAGCCATCGTGGGGCTTCCAAGATTCGCCCACGTTTCCACAACACTCAGTGGCCTGCATTGGCTGCCGATCAGTTTCCGGTCACAATTCAAAGTGTTGATTATGACCTTTAAAGCCCTACATGGCATTGGACCAGAGTACCTCCGGAACCGCCTGCTACCGCACGAATCCCAGCGACCGATAAGGTCCTTCTCCGGGTCCTGTCGACTAAACAATGTCGTTTGGCGGGCCCCAGGAAAAGAGCCTTCTCTGTGGCAGCCCCGGCCCTCTGGAATCAACTCCCCCCGGAGATTAGAATTGCCCCCACCCTCCCTGTCTTTCGTAAACTACTCAAGACTCACTTATACCGCCAGGTATGTGGGAGTTGAGACACCTTTTCCCCCAGGCTTTTTTTATACTGTACTTTGTTTTATGTTTGGTATGAATGTGTTGTTTGGTTTTTAAAATAATGATAGGGTTTTATATGTTTTTTAATATTAGATTTGTTCTACTATAATATTGTTTTTATTATTGTTGTGAGCCACCCCGAGTCTTCGGAGAGGGGCGGCATACAAATCTAATAAATAATAATAAAATAATAATAATAATAATAATAAAAATAATAATAAAAAATTCAGGCTGTACAAAACCTTGTGAGGACATCCAGTGAAAGCACACAATGATTTATCATATACATGAAATCACTGCTGTAATGATAATTTCTTATAATTTCAGAATCCTTTGCTACATATTTGATAGTATGTCTGCCTTTGTCTTGTGGGGGGGGGCTTATCTTAAAAGACATATGGAGCTGTGGCTATCTGGATAGAGACATTTATAGGAATTATTCATGACAACATGAAACATGCCTCTAGCCCTGATAGCTTCTGACAAATGAGGCTTGCTTCTCAATCAATACAGCTTCTCTTGACCTTCCCCAGCATAATGGACCATGAAGTCAGAGTGCAAGAATCCAAGCACTCATTGCTGATGGGAGAAAGCACAATGGCATCATAGAAACCGGGTCCTCATTGCACAAATGATGCAAATACAGATGTATGTATCATTTCTGCTTGTATAACGATGCGTACAATATCTCTGTCCCACAACAGACATTTAGGCAATGGATCTCTCTCTCTCTCTCTCTCTCTCTCTCTCTCTCTCTCTTTCTTCTTCTTTTCTCTCTCTCTCTCTCCCTCTTGCATACAAATCTAATAAATATATAATATTCTTATTTGTGCAAAAGAAATCAAAGGTGCTTATTTCCTTCCCTTTCACTTTTGCTTCCCCCTCCCTCCCTTTCTCCACTGAGCTCGAAGAAACCAATGGTCCATTCCATAAGGAATTAGTGGAGAGAGACAGCAGTTCTTCCCAGAAAATCAATTCGTCCCAAGCAATTCATCCCAAGTGACAGGAGAGTTTCAATGGCTCTGAGAACCAAAGCTTCCAAGTTGAAGAAGGGAAGGGGAGGGGAGGAGAAGAGAGGAGAGGGGAGGAGAGGAGAAGAGAAGAGAAGAGAAGAGAAGCGGCATACAAATCTAATAAATAAATAAATAAAAAATAAAGAGGAGAAGAGAAGAGATGTTTCTTTAATGGCGAGGTTCACATGTTATAACAAGCGACTGTCTATTTTAATCACAAGTGGCTGGCTTTGTATATCATGATTCGGTATAAGTCATGATTCACATTATGATTCCCAAACTCCATTTTCACTGGCAGAGGGCTGCAAAAGATCATTGCAACCGAAAATAGAGCTTGTGAGGGTTGCAGGTGGCCTTCCCAAGCTCCGTTTTTGCTGGCCGAAGAGCCTCGGGTCGATTGTTTGCTGTTTCCAAGGCGGCCTTGCAGGCCAGATTTAAGCCCCTGCAGGCCGAATCTGGCTCCCAGGCCTTGAGTTTGACACTCCTGCTATAGGTGATAGGCAGAAGAAAATGAGATGTCTCAGCATTTGGGTGAAAATATTTCACAAGAAGAGTCCTTCACTCCTCTGGTCGCAACAGAATACCTTATTCCACCAGACTGGAAATACTGCAATTAGACAATGTACAACTACGTCGCCTCCGATCTGATCTAACCATAGTTCATAAAATCATATACCCAAATGTCCTTCCTGTTAATAACTACTTCACCTTCAACCGCAGCAATGCATGAGCACCTAATAGATTCAAACTAAATGTAAACCGCTCTACACTCAACGGCAGAAAATACGACTCCAGCAATGCCTGGAATGCACTGCCTGACTCTGTGATTTTCCCCCCTAAACCCCAAAAACTTTAACCTTAGATCGTCTACAGGCAGCGGTGGGCTACGAGCCGGAACGCTAAATTGCGCTTGCCGCCGTGGCTCGTAAATTCTTGCATAATTTTGCTCCTGCATCTGTGGAGGAAGCAAAATCGCTCAAGGAGCCGCAGGTGCGCCCGTGTTTCACCTCACCGAAAATCGCGCTGGTCCCGCAAGAACGTATGAGCCACGGCGGTGAGTGCAATTTAGCGATCCGGCTCATAACCCACCACTGTCTACAGTCAATCTCACCACATTCCTAAGAGCTCTGTAAGGGGCGTGCATAAGTACACCATTGTGCCTGCCATCCCTATCGTCCTTTCTTTATCATTACTTTTTACTTATGTTTACCTACTATCCTATACATGTTTGACAAACAAGCAAACAAACAAAATTTATTTTAGCTGGGTTACTAATCTCTCTTTTTCCCTTATCATTTATTTATTCATTCATTCATTCATTCATTCATTCATTCATTCATTCATTCATTTGTCCAATACACAAATACATAGGAAGAAAAATAGACATGTAGTAATATATATAAGGGTAAAAGTGAACTTAGAGGAGAGGATTTATGAAAGAAAGAAAATATATATGATAAGTGAGAGAAAGGAAAGACAATTGGACAGGGGACGAAAGGCACATCAGTGCACTTATGTACGCCCCTTACTGTCCTCTTAGAAACCTGGAGAGGTCAATCGTGGAGAGTCTAAGGGAGAAATGTTGGGGGTTAGGGGTTGATACTATTGAGTCCGGTAATGAGTTCCACGCTTCGATAACTCGATTGTTGAAATCATATTTTTTTACAGTCAAGTTTGGAGCGGTTCGTATTAAGTTTGAATCTCTTGCGTGCTCTTGTGTTGTTGCGGTTGAAGCTGAAGTAGCCATTGACCGGTAGGACGTTGCAGCATATGATCTTGTGGGCAATTGGCACTGAGAGTGTAAGATACATAAGATGATCTCAGTGCCAATTATAACTCAAAAAGAAGAAAGTAGAAGAAAGTAGAAGAAGCTCCTAGATTAATTCTATAAGTCTTGCGCAGTAATAACTCTTACATAAAAATGTTTCATTTCAGAGAAAGTGAGCTTTGCAGGCCTGATCCCGTTTGATTGTTGGGTCTCTTTGTTTGCTGTTTGCTTTGTATTTGAAGGTTGTCCCTTAGCGCATACCCATTTTTTTCTCTGTGGCCTACTTGCGGTCTGTCGAGACCTCATTTTTATGCAATGGTTCCCTGCCAGACTTCAATATATAACCCGTTGGGACGGTTGAGCCTCAGATCCTGACAAGCCGTCATCAATTATTGAAAAGCTCTTTCCCTGTTTGGCTGCTTCTGGTAAGAAACCAGGCTGGGATAATCCAATACCAATTTATCTCCCTCTCCCTCTGTGTGTGAGTGTGTGTGTATGTTTGTGTGTGTGCTATATGTCACTTTCACAGCCGGCATCTGTTTGAATAGTTTTATTTGAATAGCTTTGTCACAGAGGTCTGGAGGCTGATGACCGAATGGCCAGAGGAGCTGGTCATCCTTTCTTTCTTTCTTTTCTTCCTCTCTTCCTTGATTTCTTTTTGGAGCCAGCACCTGTCCCCTTTGCTATCAGTTGCAAGCAAATAAAAAGAGCTCTTTCCTTATCTATTTCAACATAGGGCCTTGGCGCATTTGGGAAAGTTTTGCAACGATGCGCTCCTGGAATGCGGCAGGGATCATGTAGGTCCCTGAACCCCTTCCTGCTTTGATGCTTTGGGCATGTTGGGGTCTGCGAATTGCAGAGGCGTCCAAACCAAATGCATCTGAATAACCACAACTTGTGTATTATATTCTAACATCAATGGGAAGTCTGCTGCATGAGAAAATAACCTGGTGCCTTCCATATCTGTTGGGTTAGGATTTTCTGAATTATTGAGGTTGCCCATTCTGACTTGCTTCTTCTGAAAAATATATATTGTACTATGGGCCTGAGTCTCAGGGGTGGGTGTTGTGATTCAGCCTGAGGCTCCTCAGGGACCGACTGGAGCTCTGCCGGATCCATGCCCAGAGGAGGAGGACAGTGAACAGGAGGGGGAGGACCAGGCAGACGGGGGAGAGGAACGTCAGGAAGAGGAGGAGGGAGAGCAGCCTGAGACCACCGGGGGGGGGCTCTCCCCAGCTAGTAGCCTGGAGTCATTGGATGAAGACGCACAGGCTATAATAGACATGAGGCAGCGACGAGCAGCTCAAAGACGGGGCCAATTAGAAAGGTATTTCCATCCCTGAATTGGCAACAGCTGGGTTTGGGTGTGGTTCGCCTCAGCAGGGTTGAAAAGGCAGGCCCGCCCTTACAGTCTTGTGGAGAGTTATCAATTGGGAGTCCTGTGACCTTGCTTCGATTCTCGGCGTCTCTGATCTTGGCTTGTGGCCTAGAAGTCTGGAAGACTTGGGGGAGGCATGGGTTTTATTATCTCCAGCGTTGTTTTTGCCAGCAAGAATCCTGTTTTATTGCCTGGCCTTCATGAAACCTCTGTGAAGCTTCATAGTGTTCCTGTCTGTAAGAACAGTTTGTGTTACCTGTGTTTGCTTTGAATTATATAAACTGCCTTTGCTTTTTACCAGTGTGTCTGGATACTCTTTTTGGTTGGTGTTGGCATCTGGGGGGACCCAGACAGAACAGTGGGCTGCTGGGGGTTCGCAGCCTGATCTTCTGATCTTCCCCATGAAGGTATAGCTGGCCCCTTTCTTGAGAAAAAAGTCCAAGCGGAGGGTGGTGGCTTTGGCGGCATCTGCAGGGAGCCTCAGGGCCCCTGTCTTGTAGGCGTCGCTGGAGAGCTTGGAGGGCTGGAGGGAGACCTGCAGTGGGAGTTGTGGGTCTTGCTGCATCAGGACAGGTTTGGGCCGTTGGTTTGGGGCAGAGAGGCAGCTTGGGTCGGCTTGTCGGCTTGCTTTGAAGTTCGGGCTTAGGGGGCACTGCAGGCTTCCTGATGGCCTGCGTGCACTTGGAGCCCAGGACTACCGGGACAATGGGCTGGGCCCTGTTCTGCCGGCGTGTTTCAGCTGCCCGTAATTACAGGGTAATTAGTCCAGGAAGACACACACCACACGATAAAAGGAAAACCCAAAAGTTTTTATAAACAGAAAAACAGAAACAGCTCCCTTTTTAAATGTCAAAGGGATTTTCTGGTACACACAAGGCACAGGTTAAATGCGATCCAATTGTTCATCCAATAACTGGGAAATTGAGTCCAATTCTAAAGTCCAGAGAGTCCAAACACAATCTTGAACAGCACACAAACCACGTTCTTGACGAAACAATGAATCAGATAAACTGCCACAAGGCTAAACCAGCACGCTGTTCTTTTTATCTGTAGCACTAATTACTGGAGCCCCACCCAACCATAGGTGGCCTCATTTTCTCTTGTAATAATCCTTCAGTTGTTGTCTCCTATGCATCACTCTACGCATGTGTGGATGTGTCATTAATTCTTGTTCAGAGTCCAGGGACGATAGGGATGATTGATCTCCTCCCGGGCTGTCTGCCAAACTCCCCTCTTCCCTGTCACTCATGCTTCCTTGGTCAGAGGAGGCTTCATCAGCAGATTCCATCGGGAGCAAAACAGGCCTGCGGCATGTGGATGTTTCCCCCACATCCACCTGCACATTCCTTGGGGCAGGAGCTGGGCCAGAGCTAACCACAACAGGCCCTGAGATCAGAGACAAACTGCACCAGGATCTTGTTACCATCTGAGCGGATGGAGCTGGGCGACTTGTCTATGCAAAATTGCCTGTGCAAGTCCAGCAGCAGAAGGGTTGGGCGGGTGAGGGGCATCGCGGCAGTGGTGGCGGGGTGCATGGGAGCCGGAGTGAGCAAGCCCGCTTCTGCAAACTGGCCACCCGAAAAAATCGGGACTTTAAAAAAACACTGTGGAACGCGGGACAAATTCCTAAGAAGCAAAACGTATGGTCACTAGTGATGGGCGAACTGAACCCGCACAATTTGGGTCCGTACTAAATTTTGCAGTGTTCGGTATGCCGAACACGAACACAATTTTTTTTCAAATTTCAGGCAAAGTTCGGGGTCATGTTCAGCGTTCGGAGCTTTGATATCACTGGCAGGTTGCTAAGGACACCAAGGTGATCACTTCCTGGATTCCATGGAATCCAGGAAGTGGTCACCTTGGCGTCCTTAGCAACCTGCCGGTAACGTCAAAGCTCAGTCTCCAGAATTTCTTCGTGAGAGGGATTCCCCATTTGGGTTCGAGTTCGGGTTCGGCCGAATTTTGCTTAAAGTTCGTCCGAACTTGCCGAACCCGAACACCATTGGGTTCGCCCATCACTACTGGTCACCTTACTTTTAGAGGAGGAAATGTTGCATCTTATACTCTGAAAAAAGGAGTAATTCTTGTATTGTTGGCATCTAGGACCTGTAGATGTTTCCCAATGCTGCAATTGAGGTATTCTTCAAGATCCTTAAAACCAGTAGGCCTCCTCTCTTAGGGCTCATTTACGCATTCCTCTCCTGGCTTGTCAAAGGTGCTTTGCTCACCATTCTTTATGGCCATGTTTCTCAAATTTGGCCACTTGAAGGTGGGTGGACTTTAAGTTACAAGGTTGAAAAACAGTCATTTAAGGACGTATCCTCAGATTGCTACCTTCAGCTGATCCTCGGTGCATGCCAGGGGCGGTATAACTTCATTTTTAGTTAATGTCATATTGATCTGATATTTTCCACCTCCCAATCCCAACCTTGCTGAATGCACAATTTCTGGCATTTTGGTAGCAATGATGGTTGTGACATAGCAACTGCCCAGCTACTATTGGCTGATAAAATGCCTCCTCCAATCTGTTTGTTGGGGCCTACTTTCTGATGACCAAGTTGGGCAAGCTCTTTATTAATATTTCTTTCTCTTTCTAGTGGAACATTGTTAGATCTTTTTTAAAAAATTGGTGTTCAGTGCTCTTGTGAGAGACCATTTCTCCAAATCTTTTTCTATTTAGTTCAATGTAATTATTATTATTTTTAATTGTTGAGCATTTGGCGGTCAGATTTATTCCCAAATATTTAATTATTTTAACGACTTGGATTGCCAATTTTCTTTCTAATTCTTGAATTTGTTTATTTAATAGGTTTTGGGTTATTATTTTAGTTTTCTTCTTGTTAATTTTTAAACCTGCTACTTTTTCAAATTTGTTTATTTCTTCTAATTGTTTTGTCCCTATTTCTAGGGGATTTTCTATTATAAATACCAATTCGTCCACAACGGCTTGTAGTTTGTATTCTTGTTGTTTTATTTTAAGTCCTTCAATATTTCAAGTTTGCCTAATTTGTTGCAACAATGTTTCTATGGTAAATGTAGAAACATAGAAACATAGAAGACTGACTGCAGACAAAGACCTCATGATCCATCTAGTCTGCCCTTATACTATTTTCTGTATTTTATCTTAGGATGGATATATGTTTATCCCAGGCATGTTTAAATTCAGTTACTGTGGATTTACCAACCACGTCTGCTGGAAGTTTGTTCCAAGGATCTACTATTCTTTCAGTAAAATAATATTTTCTCAAGTTGCTTTTGATCTTTCCCCCAACTAACTTCAGATTGTGTCCCCTTGTTCTTGTGTTCACTTTCCTATTAAAAACACTTCCCTCCTATGTAAATAACAAATGGGACAGTGGACATCCTTGTCGTACTTCTTTTTGAATCTCAAATTGTTATTTATGATTATCCTGGCCACTTGTTTCAAATATAATGTTTTAATCATTTAATGAAGTTTGAACCAAAATTCACCATTTCTAATTTATTTATCTTGTGAGAGACCATTTATAGCAGGGGTTCCCAACCCCTGGGCCGCAGCCCACTATTGGGCTGGGCCCAATGAAGGGCTACCAAAATTTTTACTACCACACTGTGGGCGTGGCTTCTGCATTTTCCTTCAGTATCTTTCAGTGCAAATTATGCAGGGCATCCTGCATAAGCCACGCCCACAGTGTGGTAGTAAAATTTTTGGTAGCCCTTCACTGCATGGAACTCACTACCAGACTCTGTAGTTTATTATTTTATTTATTTATTCATTCATTCATTCATTCATTTGTCCAATACACAAATACATAGGAAGAAAATAAACATAAAGTAATATATATAAGAATAAAAGTGAAAATAGAAGAGAAGATATATGAAAGGAAGAAAATATATATGATATATGAGATAAAGGAAAGACAATTGGACAGGGAACGAAAGGCACACTAGTGCACTTATGCAGGGCCGCTGATAGGGCGGTACTACTGGTAGTGGCGTCAGGGGCCTGGCCAAATTGACAAATAGGGGGGCCCCGGATGGTTTTGCCAGCCCCCTGGCACCCGCAGTAATTTGTGCCCAGTGAGCAGCGCCGACGCCGAGCTCCAGCTCCTCGCTCGCACAGGCGCAGTACCGGCCCTCTCTTGGAGCGCGCGGCGAAGGTAGGAGCCCCTTCGGGGTGTCGGCATTGGGGAATGAGGCTTGGGCAGCTGGGGCATTCCCTGTAGCTGTAGGCTGCGCACGCCTTAGCCAGCGCACCCCAAAACACCCCCCCGGCCCCGCACACCCTTTTCCAAGGGCGCGCACGCCGTGGCCACCCCCAGCCACCCCGCTCCTCTAGCCCCCTCACGCCCCTGGCTACTCGCCGCTGCCCCCCGCATGCCCACCCACCCACCCGATCCACCTCTCTTTCTCCTCCACCAGCCAAGGTTTTTCTTGCTGAAAAAAAAAGAAAGAAAACCTTTGCCGGCTTTTTTTTTTCTTAATTTGAATGTTCCGGGCGGGCTGACAAGGACATTGAAAATCACTTTCGCCAGCATCCGGAGAACAAGAGAGAGTGAGAGCGACAGAGCAAGATAGAGAGAAAATGAGAAAGAGAGAGAGAGAGAGAAAGAGGGGGGGGAGAGAAAGAGATAGCAAGAGAGAGAGAACAAGAGAGAGAAAGAGTGAGAGAAAGAAAACAAGAGAGAGAAAGTGAGAAAAAGAGAGAGAGAGCAAGAGGGGGAAGAGAGAGAAAGAGAAAGAAAGAAAGAAAAAGAGAGAGAGATGAGAGAGGAAGAGAGTGAGAGAGAGGAAGAAAGCAAGATAGAGAAAGAGAGAAAGAAAGAAAGAGATGAGAGAGGAAGGAAGAGAGAGAGGAAGAAAGCAAGATAGAAAAAGAGGAAGGAAGAGAGAGAGAGAGGAAGAAAGCAAGATAGAGAAAGAGAAAGAAAGAAAGAAAGAAAGAAAGAAAGAGATTAGAGAGGAAGGAAGAGAGTGAGATAGAGCTGTGTTTGACCTCAGAGGGCCGGGGGAGGGCTTGCCCAGGGTGTGTGGCAATGGTGGGCATGGCACGGATTTGGGGGCAGTAGTTTTAAAATGGCGGGGGGGCAGACACTTAGGCTGATGGTGGCCCTGCACTTATGTACGCCCCTTACTGGGCTCTTAGGAACCTGGAGAGGTCAATCGTGGATAGTCTAAGGGAGAAGTATTGGGGGTTAGGGGTTGACACTATTGAGTCCAGTAATGAGTTCCACGCTTCGACAACTCGATCGTTAAAGTCATATTTTTTAAAGTCAAGTTTGGAGTGGTTCGTATTAAGTTTGAATCTGTTGCGTCCTCTTGTGTTGTTGTGGTAGAAGCTGAAGTAGTCATTGACCGGTAGGACGTTGCAGCATATGATCTTGTGGGCAATACTCAAATCGTGTTTTAGGCGCCGTAGTTCTAGGCTTTCTAGGCCCAGGATTTGTTAGTCTATTTTCGTAGGATATTCTGTTTCGAGTGGAGGAATGAATGGTTAGGGTTAGGGTTAGGGTGAAATATCTTTGGACGTTTTCAAGGTTATTAATGTCCTGAGATGTGGTATGGGTTCCAGTAGTATCATCACCTAACCCCACCAAACTTTACCCTTAGACTATCCACTGTGGACTTCACCCGCTTCCTAAGAGGTCCGTAAGGGGCATGCATTAATGCATCAGCGTGCCTTCTGTCCCCTGATCTGATGTTTCTTTTTTTACTAGTATCAAGTATATTTTATTTATTTATTTATTTATTTATTAGATTTGTATGCCGCCCCTCTCCGAATATCATTAGATCTTTGTATGCCACCAATATGTACTTGACAAAACAAACAACTAAAATAAAAATAAATAAATAAAGTATAAGAAATCCAGTAATTAAAACAATCTAAATTTAACTTTAAAAAAAAATGCAATAATCCAATTTATCTAAAACCCCAATTATCTAAATTTATCTAGAACCCCTAGAGTCTTCGGAGAAGGGCGGCATACAAATCTAATAAATAATAATAAAAAATAATAAACACAATCAGTCACATTCATTCTGCTTACACTAATGGTCGCAGCAGAGTATTCATGGTCATTGGCCCCTAGCTTACCATTAGAGATGTAATATACAGGTATTTGAAGATTCAGGTTACCTTGCTTGGAAGTACTTATGTAATCCCTTGCTTTATCTTTTATTTTTTAATTCCTTCCCTTAAGTTATTCTGAATCTGCCCTGAGTTAAAGAAAGGGAATATCATTTTCACTGTTTTTGTTACTGCTTGTGGGTCTGTCCATGTCTCTAACTAGCAGTCCTCATTTATGTAGAGAACCGAGAACCATCCCACAAGGATCAATATTTTAATGTGACTTATCAGAGTGGTTTGTTTATTTAAAAGCCCTGGATCCCATAAAGGCCAGGCAGAGGGACTTTTTAGACCCAGACACTCCGAACTCCTGCCCTAATACTGTAAATGTACAGCCACGTGGATGACGGACAGACCCTCGCTTGGTTTTGGAGAGGACCTTTAATAATGGATGAAAATCACAGGATGGTACAGTGTTATGGGGAATGGTGAGTGATTTCTATGGGTATGTTTCCTTTAAAAAAGGACTTATAGGCTAAACAACTTACTCTTCAAGAAAACCTCTGGTAGAGAAGAGTAGCAAAATAATATTGAGATATTTATCGAATTGTACTCTATGGTTTTATAAGGTTGTTTATTGTCCTGATACCAATTGCTTTAGGGCAAGTTGATTTTTAATGGGGGGAAATTGATTTTTAATGGGGGCAAGTTGATTTTTAATGGGGAAATTGGAAACTTCCTTAAACCAAGTTAATGGCCTTTTAGGCTTCCTCCCCGTGAGTAGGAGTTCACCCTTTGAATAGTTAGAATAATTTGTGGGGGAGGGGGGATCAGGATTTTAAAGAAGCTTTTTTGGCATGGCCAAAAAAGATTGGGAACCACTACATGTACAAGCAGTAGAGGAGGGAAGGAAGGAAGGGAGGGAGGGAGGGAGGAAGGGAGGAAGGGAGGAAGGGAGGAAGGGAGGAAAGAAGGAAGGAAGGAAGGGAATATTCTCATTCCAATTTCTCAGTGGACCTTTTGTCAATGAAAGAGTGATTAAAGAAAGAAACAAAATTAATTCCTTAACCCTGCTGTTCTGTTTAAGAAAAGTAACAAATCTTCTGTTCCCGGGTCACCCTGACCCGGACCGAAAACTCTTCATTTGCAGTGCTTATGTTTGGTCTTTTTGAAAGCTTTTTTCACTTGGAAAGTAGTCTGAACATTTCTGCACACAATGATATGAAAATTGAAATGAAAAAAGTAAATCTTATTGGTTTATTTTGCGGATATAATGCACGCCCCCCCCATTTTTGTGAAATTTTTTTCAATTTATGGATAGTTTTGCTTGCAAAATGCATTCTATTTTACTAAAGTTGGTATGGGATTGGTAGCTTGAACATTTCTGAACATAATGATATGAAAATTGAACTTGAAAAATTGATGCATATTGGTTTATTTTGTTGATGAAATGCATGCCCCCCCGTTTTTTTAAAATAGTCTTCACTTTATGGATAGTTTTGCTAGCAAAATACATTCTATTTTACTAAAGTTTGTGTGGGATTGGTAGCTTGAACATTTCTGAACATAATGATATGAAAATTGAACTGGAAAAATTGATGCATATTGGTTTATTTTGCACATAAATGTATGCCTCCCCCCGTGTTCAATTATTTCAATTTATATAAAAATTATGCTGTTAATTTCAAACTTACATACTTTTTTTTAGTAAAATGGATTTGTTTCATAAAATTAGTCCTCTGGCTACAATGTGGTTGATTTTCAAAAGGATATTCCAAATATTTCTAGACAAATATGTATAAACAGTGACAATAATGGCACATAGCAAGGCCGGGGGTGGGGGGTGGCCTTTTTGTGGCAAAAATAAACCAATAAGAACCATTTTTTTCAGTTCATTTATATTTTTCTTATATTCAGAAATGTTCAATTTAGTATATCAAACCTTTTGGGGGGAAATTCCTTAGGGATTTGTAGCCTTAAAAAAATAGAAATTGACACGAAATTAAAAAAGGATGGGGGGGGAGGGGCTTTTTGATCAAAATAAAAATATAAGTCTCAATTTTTCCAGTTCAATTTTCATATCATTATGTTCATAAATGTTCAAACTAGTTTTCCAGTTGAAAAAGTTTTCAAAAAGATCAAATTCAAGTACCTAAAAAAATTATTTTTGGTCCGGTCATATACGAACAGAAACAGACTCGAAGTTATGATTTTTTTTTGCCCAGAAAACAATTAGCCACCACCCCAAAAATATTTTTTGATGATCAGCATTGTTAAATTGAGTAAATGAATGCCTAAGATTTTAAAGAATATTTCGGATTTGGAGGATAAAAAAATAAAAAGTGAAAATGGTTGCAAGCAGCCGAGGGGGGGGGGAGGCCTTATTTCTGATATTAAAAAACCAATAAGAATCATTTTTTTCAGTTCCTTTATATTTTTCTTATATTCAGAAATGTTCAAGCTACCAATCCCACACCAACTTTAGTAAAATAGAATGCATTTTGCAAGCAAAACTATCCATAAATTGAAAAAAAAATCACAAAAACGGGGGGGCGTGCATTATATCCGCAAAATAAACCAATAAGATTTACTTTTTTCATTTCAATTTTCATATCATTGTGTGCAGAAATGTTCAGACTACTTTCCAAGTGAAAAAAGTTTTCAAATTGACCAAACATAAGCACTTCAAATGAAGAGTTTTCGGTCCGGGTCGTATGTGACCCGAACAGAAGATTTGTAACTTTTTTTGCCCAGCAAAAACTAAGCCCCCCACCCCCCAAAAAAAATTCTCATAGAGAGAACCCCTGAAATGATGAAAAGTCATGAAATTTCAAGTTTCAGATATGCAGGGAAAATTTTTTACAGGGACTCAAACTTGGCTTCGGGTCGCATACGACCCGAACAGAACAGCAGATATCAGGGATGTGAACTCTTGCAAGAGCACAGATTTTCATCTACAAACAAAAAATCTCAAATTGGGATTTCCCGTGTATGAAAGAAAAAGGAGAATTTTGTATGAAGTCTCAGCAACTCTTCCTGCTAGCTGCCAGTATTATGGTAGAACTAAACCTTAAAGCCTACTTGGGGGGGGGGGGGGGTCATGCTATTAACAAGCAATTCAATTGATTGGTCATTGTCAGAATTAAAGGGATAGGCATATTCTGATATTTCCATTGCAGTCTACTGTCTAAATGACAGCAAGAAACTTTTTGAAATATTTCCTTCTGTACAGTCCAATCAGTTTTGTCTCCAAGGGATTGAGCAGAAATTTTTATTCTGCATTCACATAATTCCTTCAACCAAAATTCCACCAGAGGGAAATTAAGAACCTGATGAAAAGATTCTTTTGATGTCCAGAAATAACCAGCAATAATTTTCAGTTTATACATATATAATCTTTCTTTAGCTGCACATCTTGCCGCCACACCGTTCTAAAATGACGAAAAAGTATCAGAACACATTTTATCCTTCTTTTATTGCTTGCTTTCCTTTGAATAACCAATACACAACAGCGGACCCATGATTTCCACACCAGTGGAGGAATTCTCAATTTTTAAAGCTTAATTTCATAGCTGGTTCAGCCTTCTGTCCTGCCCCTCCAAAAAAGCATGTTAGTATTTTCATTTAGATAATTTACTATGATATAGCAGCAACAAAGTGTAGTTCAGTTTAGTTCATTTTATCAATTTGACAGGGCAACCAACCATGGATTTTCTTATTGCGCTACGGCTAGCGAATGTACATTCTTCCTATTTTCCATAATCCAAGTTATTTGAGGACAGCAGGCTCCAGCAAATGGATCTAATCCCTGTTGATCCCTGGATTCTGTAATTCTTGATCTTAATTTGTACATTTCTTTAGACCTCTATTTAATATCGCTGTGCATCCACTTTGTCATTAATTGAAGAAATATTTTCTGATAGCCATTCAATGGTTTCTGGGATGGCATCACACTATAAATAACAACATCTTCTGCTCTTGGAGAATCTGCAGGTTAGATTATTAGCTATTATTCAACTCAATTCCCTGTGCACATTTTCTAATAAGACATTTTTGAGAGCTAATCTCTAATCTTCTGTCTTAAGACCTCTGTGAAACTTGATTCCCAGATTTCATAAAAAGGTACCCAATTTGGGGAATAGTTTTGTGAACATAAAATGAGTAATTCTGTTTATCTCTTGCATTCGTGTCATAAGAACATAAGGAAAGTGTTGTGAGATCAGGCAAATGACCACTCCACAGTGCCAGATAATGCCCAACCAGATATGTATCCTGGAAGTTTAAAAAACTAGTTATAGCCAAGCTCCAATGAAATGTCCAGTAAGTACCAGTGATTACGGGGGTAGTAAGAAGCAATCAAAGATAGTAGTTATTGGTAGCCAAATCTCCCACTAATTTTTCTAGCCATATTTTGAAAATGGCATAAATAAATAGCCTCCCCTCCTCTGGTGGCAGTAAATTCTACAGGTTATGTATCCCCCCTTATTCCTGTCCTCCATCTTATTCAAACTACCAAGCTAGAACCTCTGCATGTGCTCAAGCGCACACATATACATGATTCCAATGCATAGATCCTTGTGTTTGGCTACTCCTTGATTCCAAAAGGACCACAGATATTGCGCCAGTTCAGAGAGACGGCACAAATGAACCCAGGCAGAAAAGATTCATATAGTGCTGAATCTGGATTTCATGAATGCCTACATAAAGGTCAATTTAACATCCATGCTTGGCAGAATCATTCATCTCAAAAAACTAAGCTATGCTTGCTATGACCTTCTACCAGCTCACATGCTCCTTTTTATGGTCCAGATTTCCATAGGAGAAAAAGGAGACTTAATGTAGCTTCCTGTTTTAATTTCTTTTTAAGCAATTAATTAATTATTAATTATTAATTAATTAATTAACAATTCTGCCGCACGAATCCCAGCGACCAGCTAGGTCCCACAGAGTTGGCCTTCTCCGGGTCCCATCAACTAAACAATGTCGTTTGGCGGGACCCAGGGGAAGAGCCTTCTCTGTGGCGGCCCCGACCCTCTGGAATCAACTCCTCCCAGAGATTAGAATTGCCCCCACCCTCCTCGCCTTTCATAAGCTCCTTAAGACCCACCTCTGCTATCAGGCATGGGGGAACTGAGATATTATTTCCCCCTAGGCCTCTACAATTTATGCATGGTATGTTTGTATGTATGTTTGGTTTTATAAATAAGGGTTTTTTAGTTGTGTTAGTATTGGATTGTTACATGCTGTTTTTATCACTGTTGTTAGCCGCCCTGAGTCCATGGAGAGGGGCGGCATACAAATCAAATAAATAAATAAATAAATAAATAAATTAAAGCCTCCAGTGATGAAACTTCCTGAATGTCTGAAGGCAAGCTGTTCCATTGGTTGGTTGTTCTCATTTTCGGAAAATTTATTTCTAGGTTGAATCTCTCCTTGGTCAGTTTCCATCTATTATTCCTTGTCTGGCCTTCAGGTGGCTTGGAAAATAGCTTGACCCCTTCCTCTCTGTGGCAGCCCCTCAAATATTGGAACACTGCTATCATGTCTCCCCTGGTCCTTCTCTTCATTAGACTAGCCATGCCCAGTTCCTGCAACCGTTCTTCATATGATTTAGTCTCCCGTCCCCTAATCCAGTGATTTTCAACCTTTTTTGAGCTGCGGCACATTTTTACATATACAAAATCATGGGGCACATTGAGCGGGGGGGAGTGAGGGGGCTAAAAAAGTTTGGACAAAAAAAATTATCTCTCTCTTCCTCCCTTTCGCTCTATTTCTCTCCCTCTTTCTCTGTCTTCCTTCCTTCCCCTCTCTGTCCATCCCTCTTTCTTTCTCTCTTCCTTCCTTCCTCTCTTTTTTGCTATCTTTCTATCTCTCCCTCCTTTCCTGCCTCTCTTTCTCTTACTTTCTTTCTTTCTCTCTCTTTCTCTCTTGCTTTCTCTCTCTCTCTTTCTCTCTTTCTTTCTTTCTCTCTCTCTCTTTCTCTCTTTCTCTCTCTCTCTCCCTCTCTTTCTCTCTCTTGCTTTCTCTCTCTTTCTCTCTTGCTTTCTTTCTCTCTCTCTTTCTCTCTTGCTTTCTTTCTCTCTCTCTTTCTCTCTTGCTTTCTTTCTCTCTCTCTCTTTCTCTCTCTTGCTGAACTTTGCGGCACACCTGACCATGTCTTGCGGCACACTAGTGTGCCACGGCACACTGGTTGAAAACCGCTGCCCTAATCACCCTGGTTGCTTTTCTCTGCACTTTTTCTAGAGTCTCAGCATCTTTTTATAGTGTGGTGACCAAAACTGGATGGAGTCTTCTAGCTGTGATCTTACTAAGGCTTTATAGAGTGATTATTACTAGAAAGAAACATGCTGAGGGGGTGAAATAAGAGAAAATTTTTGAAAGGCAACAAGTGGAGAACTTCAAAGTTTGATCCTCAGATTGGAAAAAGAAAACCTTAAATAAGGCTGAAGGATTGCACTGTAATCTTCTTATCTGGAAGTTGAATCTGACAGAAAATTTATCCTCCTTGCCCCCTATTATTTAATAAGTACAGACTTGTTGGATGCTATTAAAAAAGAAAAGAGCCGGGGTGGCGCAGCAGGTAGAGTGCTGTACTGCAGGCCACTGAAGCTGACTGTAGATCTGTAGGTCAGCGGTTCAAATCTCATCACTGGCTCAAAGTTAACTCAGCCTTCCATCCTTCCGAGGTGGGTAAAATGAGGACCCGGATTGTGGGGGCAATATGCTGGCTCTGTTAAAAAGTGCTATTGCTAACATGCTGTAAGCCGCCCTAAGTCTAAGAAGAAGGGCAGCATAAAAATCGAATAAACGTAGGTCATAATATATATATAGAGGAATGGGAACAGATTTGGAAGAGAAATATTAAATTAACAAAATCCACAATATATAAAGAAAACCAATATAAAATGCTATACCGTTGGCATCTTCCACCCAAAAGACTAGCTAAAATGCACAAAAATTACAGCCCAATGTGTTGGAAATGTAAAAACACTCAAGGCACCTTCTTTCACCTATGGTGGTTATGTCCAGAGACAAGAAAATACTGGAAAATAAATAAATAATTGGTTGTGTCAAATAACAAATACAAAAATAGAATATACGCCAGAATTTTTTCTATTGGGTATTATGAGAGGTAACTATTCTAAAAATGTAAAATATTTAAGCTTGCATATTACAACAGCTGCAAGGATTGTATTTGCACAGAACTGGAAAAATCCGCAAATACCTGAAGACAATGAGATTATCAAGAAAATATACGACTGTGCAGAGATGGACAGATTGACAATGGAACTTAATAATCGAAAAGAATCAGACTATTATGAAACCTGGACAAAATGGTACCAATGGACAAAAAAAAGAAACTTAAAAGAAGCATTGAAATAAAACATCAAGAAATCTAAAAGTAATTAGAAGACAATGTTGATAGGAATGTATATGCGATGTAGATTCATCTGTAAATATGACTATGTACTTAAAAAAAAAAGGAAAAAATTAATAAATATATATATTTTTTAAAAATCAAATAAATAAATAAATAAATAAATAGATAGATAGAGACAGACAGACAGACAGATAGATAGATAAATATATATATTCTCCAAATGCTTTGGGTATATATTCCAGGAACCAAGGGTGTCTTGTTGATCAGGAATTATGGGATTGACAGAACTCAACTGAAGGTTACTAAGTAAGGGAGATAGAGAAGGCTGGATTGATAGACTATCTTTGCAATTTTTGACCCCAGGTTTTGAATGCCAACCAGGGGCTTTAAAAAGCCAGGAACACCAGATTTTTCACTGACTTTAACACAGGGGTCCCCAAACTTGGCAACTTTAATACTTAAGCATAACTAGCTGGAGAATTTTGGGAATTAAAGTCCCCATGTCCTAAAGTCGCCAAGTTTGAAGACCTCTGCTTTAACATTACATATTAGTGGTGGCTCTTCAAGAGAAAAGGATCTTCTCTTGTTTGAAACCCGTTTCTTTTTACCTGGATATCCTGAGAATTGAATCTGGTATCTTCGGCATTCAAAGTAAGTGATCTTCCTAGTTTTGTGAGTAATTTCATTACAAGTGATTGCTGACAGTTGCAAGCAAAGACTTGTATGCGTACATGCCAACCAATGATTGTTTTGGGTGAAACATTTTTAGGGCATTCTCCTCTGAAAATGAAGTTGAATGTCTTCATTATTTCAGTCTTTCATTCTCAAGCAAACCATTTTCAATTATCTTGATTTTTCTTTCAGAAGCATTCAATCAAATGTGGCGGGCAAGGAGAAGAAAGACTTTCCACCTTATTGAAAGCCAAGCTTTCAACAATAGCAAGATAACATTGCCTTTCAGTTCCCTGATAAATTCTCTATTTTATTTCTCAAAAGGTGGACAAAAAACCCCCCTCCTTTCACTGGGTTTTCTTCCGCAAATAATAGGATAAAAAGTGGTCCTTTACTAAAAGGAAACTGCTGAAAACTAATTATTTTCGAAATGGCCTCTCCTCACAATAGCACTTGAATCAGCCTGGTTAAAGACTGTTCTTTATTATTATTATTTTTTCCAAAGGAACTATTGAAATTCGAATGAAAAGCTGCAGATGGCAAAAGCAAAAAGAGAACCGCTCAGTCTCCAAGTGTTTCTTTTTTAAAGAAAGTAAAAGTAAAAAGGATAGTAAAGATTTTATCTTCAGTTTTTTAAACCCCCTTTATTTTTCCTTTTGCAGAGCCTGTGGGTCAAGAGAATTGAGGATTACCCGTTCAAAGCAAAAATCTTGGAAATTTCCTTAAATGCATCTTCACTTTTATTGATTATCTATGCATACAGAGTTGATATTAAGGTCAGAGACGAAAGAAAAACCCAAACCAATAATGAAAGAGAGAAAGAAGGTAATGACGATTGATTAAGTTCGGTGTTTTAACACGAGGCTTTTCATTTCCTGCATTCTAGGATTGAGAGAGAGAATCTGGGCCAAGGTCACCCACCTGACTTCCTACCCAAAATGGGACTAGAACTCACACTCTCCCAGTTTGTAGTCCAATGCCATAGCCATTATGCCAAACTGGTTCTCTAGGTAGTAAACTTTATAAACTGTAATTCTGTTTCCAAAAGCTAAACTGCCTGCTATTATACATACAGGGAAGTGTTTTTAATAGGAAAGTGAACACAAGAACAAGGGGACACAATTTGAAGTTAGTTGGGGGAAAGATCAAAAGCAACATGAGAAAATATTAGATTAGATTACATTTATTGGATTTATATGCCGCCCCTCTCCGCAAACTTATTTTACTGAAAGAGTAGTAGATCCTTGGAACAAACTTCCAGCAGACGTGGTAGATAAATCCACAGTAACTGAATTTAAACATGCCTGGGATAAACATATATCCATCCTAAGATAAAATACAGAAAATAGTATAAGGGCAGACTAGATGGACCATGAGGTCTTTTTCTGCCGTCAGACTTCTATGTTTCTATGTTTCTATCTCTTCAAACCCAGAAATAGTACACTGTTATCCTTGATTCTCAACTTTGACAACATTAAGAGGTGTGGACTTCAACCCACAGATTTCCCCAGCCAGCTATGTACATCTTAATATTCTTAAGATTAAGAAACAGTGTTCGGAAATAAACAAATACAGTGGTACCCCTACTTATGAACTTAATTCATTCCATGACCAGGTTCTTAAGTAGAAACGTTCTTAAGAAAAAGCAATTTTTCCCATAGGAATCAATGTAAAAGCAAATAATGCGTGCAAACCCATAATGGGTGCAAACCCAAACCCACAAGGCTACTTCCCATACACTGCCTCCCATACACTGCCTGCTGCTGCTGCTACCTGCTGCCTCTTCCTTCCCATGCTGAAGGGCTCCCCTCTCCTCTCCCTCGCTTTGTAGACGGCGCCTTTCCTTCGCTGTGGTGACTCCTCGGCTGCCCAGAGCGAAGGGAACGTTTCTGTTCTCTGGGCTCTGGCAGAGGTTTATTCCCTCTCCAAGTGCCTAGAGAAAGGAAAATGCTTTATTCAGTCTGGATTGCCATAGCCTCCTTAAGGGCCATCGAAAGGCTCCTCTGGCAGCCCAGAGAAGCCCGAGATGGCCGGGATGAAAGGGGGAATGGCAGGAAACTGGCCAGGCCTTCGTGCCGCTCTCAAATTTTCTGGGAAATTTTTCTAGGCTCGGGTTCTTAAGTAGAAAATGGTTCTTAAGAAGAGGCAAAAAAATCTTGAACACCCGGTTCTTATCTAGAAAAGTTTTTAAGTAGAGGCGTTCTTAGAGGTACAACATCAACACCTAACAATATATATACAGTATATATTGTAGATATAATTTTCTTATCTACTAAAACATTTTTGCCAAAGCCTTTTAAATTTCTATTTTTCTTTAAGCTATCATATCTTCACCGCTCCAACAATTAAACTAATTAAATCATAAATCATATGTATTTAAAATAGTATAAATCTTGAACTACTTTAAATTTGTGTTTATTATTATTATTATTATTATTATTATTATTATTAGTAGTAGTAGTAGTAGTAGTATTTAGATTTGTATGCTGCCCTTCTCCAAAGACTCAGAGAAGACTATAATGCTACCACCAATTCTTTTTTCATCATTTCATTTACCATCTCATTTCTAATTTTTTTACATCACTTCCAAAATACTTATTTATTTTAACCATTTTTAATTTCTATCCATTCTTTATCTTTAATCTTCAGACAATCATTATTAGGTTGATATATAATCACTCAGTGATGGCTAGCAATTGGGGAACTAAAAATAACTATGGCACTTTTATAAAAGACTGAAAAGTTATTTTTTTCTTTTTTCTTTTGGCTGAAAATGGACAAAAATGAATTGGTGCTTTCAAAATTTACTGATTAAAAGAGTTGTTTGTAGCAAGAAGGGAAGAAAATATATAATTTGGGAGGTTGCAAAGGTTAATAACCATTTTTTGGTAACTGCTGTAAAGATCAGAAGTCATGTCTTCAAATATTTCTTTTTTCTTTCCCTTTCTTTGACTTTTTCAAAATTTTTTCCTACTTTGTTGTATTTCCAATCATATCTGTATCTGTTACTGTAACTTTAGTATAAAAATCTTTGTCAATAAAAATTGTACGACCCAAGAAGATCCAGTATCAGTAACTGCCAGATTTTATTTCTCTGACTGAATGAAATTGGCTGAATCTGATTAAAAGCATGCCTGCTCTGATTAAATCTGATTAATCTGAATCTGATTAAAAGCATGCCACCTCTATTTCATGATATTTTCTTTTTGTTCTGTACAAGCGTCATTTCTGCACCAGCAATTTACAGAGATTTCTTTTAGTGCTATCATTATAACAAAACAATGCTTGGGTGATGTTAGGAATGTATTACAGGTAGCAATACCTCAACTTACGACCACAGTTCAACCCACAATTTCCATTGCAAAGCAAGACAGCTGTTAAAATGAATTGCACCCCATTTTACAAGCCTGCAATATAATCCATGTGACTCTGGAGGGTTGAATTAATCTATATGTACAGTATATAAGCCAAATATCACTCACACATCATCATGAAATCTCCAGAACCGTAAAGTGTACAAACTTGAAACTTAGCATATATGGCTTCCAGGTCCTCATTAAGAACTGATTTTTCGAAATGACCATCAGATCATTAGTTATTTCTTATATTATTATTAACACACTCTGATGCTACGGAGTTAGATGTTCTACTCCCCCTCCCCACCTGAAAAGAACTCTGTTCTAACTACCAGTGGACTTGTGGAAATGAAAGTCTCAAACCAGGATTTCTCATTATTTTCAGTTTCTTCTTCCAGGGCATCTGCAATCACTTTGGTTCTCCTTTTGTTTCTAACATAAGCAAATAAGTCATTTGTAGTTAGGTACCTCTTGCAAACTTAAAATCATCTTGAATGCTTAGCTTTCTGGCATTGTCCTTACTCTTTCTGAAATCTCTCTCATATTCTTCTTTAGTTATGTTTTTGTCCTTCCATTTCTTATATGTGTCCCTTTTCCATAACATTTAGGGAGTTCTTCATGTATTCATACATTTCTTCCATTTCCCCCTTTTTGTTGGAATTATTTATAATAGCCTCCTCAGTATTGCATCTCATGAGACCTCTGATTCAACATGGACAGACATTTAAACATTTAAACATTCAACATTTAAAGATCTTGCATAGACCTCCTTTCCATCAGAGTTCTTTGAACTCTCTTGTTCTGAGATCTAGCATGCAGCTCCGAATCTTCTTAGAATATAGTGAGTTTTAAATTGCTGTGTTCTAGTAATTTAGTAAGTAAGTTAAAAAGTGCAATAGAAAAGTTGAAAAAATAGTTGACTAAGCAGAAATGTTGACCGTCATACCATCATTTACTTCTTCAACAGTTATAAAGTGACTTTGATCAGAACAGTCGCAGGAGCCGTTTAGTCCCCGGCAAATCCTAAGTCATTGAAGAATTTGTTTGTTTATTTATTTGTTAAATTTATTCACTGCCTGTCTTGGTGTGGGTCTATTCTAGGCGGCTTACAACAATAAAAAGGAAGAAATGAAAGAATGCCAACAAAACAGAAGTAAAAAAGTTTACCAACATTGCCACTAACGTTAAGTTTCTAATTTATTCGAAACCCCTCCACAGCTATTACTCTTTAAAAAATTGGTATCATTTCTGTTGATATTTTTTCCCATTTATATTAATTTCATTTAATAATTCAATAATTCACAAATAATTCCCTCAACACTGTCAGACTTTCTACTAAATCTGCACTTCTATTTCTACTAGTTTTCCCCATCATTCCTATCATCCTTTTCCTCCCACTTAGGACTGTATGACTGTAACTTGTTGCTTGTATCCTAAGATTTTTATTAATATTGATTGTTTCCTGATTGCTTATTTGACCCCTATGACAATCATTAAGTGTTGTGCCACATGATTCTTGAGTATCTTTTTCTTTTATGTACGCTGAGAGCATAGGCACCAAGACAAATTCCTTGTGTGTCCAATCACACTTGGTTAATAAAATTATATTCTATTCTATTTGTGATTGTTAACCCCTTTTATCCCTCTTTCTTGCAGGTCTCTTTGGCTGTTTTTCATAAATCTAGCATTATGAATATTTCATTCCTCCAAGATTTCTCTCCTGCTGGAGCTTTGGAGTGTGACAATGGTGTTTGTATCCAATCTGTCAAACGCCATTATCACACTAAACAGCTACTGTTAGATAAACCATCAGGTGCAGGGAAAGAAGGAGGAGGAGAGGGAGTTGATGTTAACAGAGGAAGATAAGAATATTTGAGAAATCCATTATCTGGCAGCTATGAGAGAATACCACAATGACATGTCATGACAACCTTGCTTTTCATTACCAAAATGTCAAGCAATAAATAATATATTCTGTTTCTTAAGAATGTACGTGGTGATCCAACTAGTTTTGCTGAGATGGCATGACTTAAATGTACGTTCATCAATTGTAATACTGCTCAAAAGCAAATGGTTATGTAAATTAATGGGAACAAACAGCCTACGTACCATGGTCTCTCTTTTTCTCCCCTCCCTCTCCAATCTCAATGGCATTATTAAATATTCATTGTATTTATTAATAAGTTAATACATATGGCTATTTTAGCCTGAAGCAGTAGCTGTATTGTTGCATTGATCTTAAATAAATAAGCTGGATCATGGAAGCATAATTATATTTGGGTCTCAGCTGCAAGCCACTCAGCTGTGAATATGTTAATCATTTTGCCAAATGTTAAAGAAAATAGCAGCCAACTTCTCACGGTGTCTGAAATTTGGCAGAAAATTAGCCAAGATCCATTCCCATAACTTCAAAATAAACATTCCATTATTGTGTGGCCTATTACTTTGAAATAAAATTTGGGCTGCAAATACAGTTAACTGGGAATGTTAATATTCAATCTTTAATTTCCACTGTTGGTTATACTATTCCAATGTGATTTGGAAATTTCATCAAAAACACCTCTGACATCACCATCTTATATATAGGCAAAATGCCTACTAAATGTCTAACAATAACTCACAGTGCTTTTTATCAATTGGTCGCACTGTAAAGTTTACTCTGTAATCAAATTTATGTATGTACTTGCTAGGTTTTTATCCTGATGTAATCATAGCTGTCTCTGAACAATGTTATCAAAATCAGTTTTTCTATTAATTTATCTTTCTGCTCAAGGGAGAGCCCAATTCATTCATTCTTTGGCTTCCCAATTCATGTGGTTTAATAAAAGTGTTTATAAAGTGTGTGTGCCATATTTGCAGTGTCTACATTTAAAGAAATTCTTCCAACGTCTTAAGCTTGCATTTAAAAACCTATTGTGCAACCTGGACTTCAGATATATATCCATCCATTCATTCATTCATTCATTCATTCCAAAATACCTCTCAAGTCTTTGATTTACCCTGCTTAAATATATCATCCCATACTTTATAGCAAGAAGAACCATTTGGTATGTTCTGTCGAGCTCTCTGGTAGAATTCAAAACAATGTTCTTTATACCAAAAATGCAAATAAACAGAGCACTCTTTTTGTATAGCAAAGAGCACTCGTCTCCAAACAAATTGGTAATTTGTACAAGTCCCTTATCAGTTCTGTGATACTTAGCTTGCAGCTGTGAGGCAATTCACAGTCCTTCTTCTTTCACAAAGTGAAACACACTTTGCCCTGGTTTAGTTTCAAAGTGGGGGGAAATCAGCACACAAAAGGTCAAAGTCAGTAAAGCAGTCATGAAACACAACGATCAGATAATCCTCCACAATGGCCAAACCCACAGGCTGCTATTTATAGCAGCCTTACCAATTATCACAGCCCCACTCAACCACAGGTGGCCTCATTTTCTTTGATAATAATCTCTCAGTTGTTGTTGCCTATGCATCGCTCTCTGCATGCGTGGCTGTATCATTAACTCTTGTTCTGAATCCAAGGAGGAGCTAGATAATTGATCTCCTTCTGAGCTGTCTGCCCCACTCTCCTCCTCCCGGTCACTCATGTCTTCTTGGTCAGAGGAGCCTTCATCAGCAGATTCCACCGGGGGAAAAACAGGCCTGCAGCATGTGGATGTCTCCCCCACATCCACAGTCCTTGGGGCAGGAGCTGGGCCAGAGCTAACAACAACAGGGTATATGAGATAAATCATTTTAATGCAAAGGATCATGATATAGCCAACTAACAATCATCTTCTAGATCAGACCTGAGCAAGGGGCAGCCTGCGGGCTGCATCCGGCCCACCCGGTGTCTGTGACCAGCCCGCCTGCTATCTGTGACCGGTCCACAGAGATCAGGGTCTGCTCCAGTGCGAGGATGAAAGAGCTCACCGCGTCTGCTGGGACTCCTCCGGTTCCTGCTTTCCTCATGATTCATCAGGAAAGCAGGAACTGGAGGAGTCCCGGCAGACGCCATGAGCTCTTTCATTCTCGCACTGGAGTGGACGCCGACCTCCTACCAAGAGCAGCCGAGCACAGAAACCACGCAAACACTCCAGCGCAGTGACTATGGTGCAACATGTTGCCGTAAAGCAAACAATTAGGGTTCTGTAGAGTGGGTCTGGGTGTTTAGGTCAGGCCAGGGTCTGGGTCTTTACAGTATTGGGTAGAACTGAGTTAATTATATTAGTCCGGTCCTCTAAAACCCTCCCAATTTCTCATGCGGCCCCATGGCAAAATTAATTGCCCACCCCTGTTCTAGATGATATGCAAGTTCTCTATTGGAACTGGCCCTGCTCTTCCCAGAGATCCAGCTGGTTCCTACCCTCCTGGCCTTCCAACAAGTCTTGAAGACTTGGCTTTTCCTCCAGGAGTTGGGTAATGTCTGGATGAACCCAATATAGTTGGTGGTGGATATATGCAGAGCTGTGTTCAGTAGTGGGCTGCTGCTGGTTCGGATGGGGTTCAGGCAAACTGGTATTTCTGACCAGCAGCTGGGCCCGCCCACCTATATTGGCGCTATCCTGTCCTATATAATTGCCGTGTGTTTGATGCTGTGCACATGTGTGAAAGGTTTGCTCGCTCACATTTCTGTTTCTGGATGAACTGGTTGTTACATTATGTCACACCCACTTCTGGTTGTGTTGAGCTGAGGAGCACCAGAAATCTTTGCAATTTTTTTTGCTGTTTTCATTGTTGTTTGTAAGCAAACTATAAATTCATTGGCCCATCTATAACTAGTTCATTAAGAATATTCAGATATTTAGCTGAGGGCTGCCCGCCACTGGCGTTAACAGTGCACTCCTGGTGGTACGCGGGTGCAAGATTCGGCTTTCTGAGCTGGTGCATGCATGATTTCACCAATTTTTGCCGATTCCTTTGCTTCTGTGCATGCACAGAAGCAAAAAAACCTGGCAAAAATTGCTGAAATCTTGCTTGGGTGAGTGTCCTCATATGAGATTTGGTTTCCTGTGCATGCGCAGAAGCCAAATCTCACACAGGGGCATGCATGCCCCACTGGGTCTTGCACAGCTACACACACATCCTCGATTTTACTACCACTCTATAGAGTGGCCCACACCGGCAGCTGCCTAACACTGGTAATGTAAAATAATGTAAATGTAAAATAATGCACTTGGACAAAAGGAATCCTCAATGTGAGTATTGTATTGGCAGTTCTGTGCTAGCAAAAACTTCAGAAGAGAAGGATTTAGGGGTTGTAATTTCTGACAGTCTCAAAATGGGTGAACAGTGCAGTCAGGCAGTAGTGAAAGCAAGTGGAATGCTTGGCTGTATTGCTAGAGATATAACAAGCAGGAAGAGGGTGATTGTGATTTCCGCTGTATAGAGCGCTGGTGAGACCACATTTGGAATCCTGTGTTCAGTTCTGGAGACCTCACCTACAAAAAGATATTGATAAAATTGAAAGGGTCCAAAGACGGCTACAAAAATGGTGGAAGGTCTTAAGCGTAAAATGTATCAGGAAAGACTTAATGAACTCAATCTATATAGTCTGGAGAGCAGAAGGGAAAGGGGGGGACATGATTGAAACATTTAAATATGTTAAAGGGTTAAATAAGGTTCAGGAGGGAAGTGTTTTTAATAGGAAAGTGAACACAAGAACAAGGGGGCACAATCTGAGGTTAGTTGGGGGAAAGATTAGAAGTAACGTGGGAAAATATTATTTTACTGAAAGAGTAGTAGATGCTTGGAACAAACTTCCAGCAAACGTGGTTGGTGAATCCACAGTAACTGAATTTAAACACGCCTGGGATAAACATATATCCATCCTAAGATAAAATACAAGAAATAGTATAAGGGCAGGCTAGATGGACCATGAGGTCTTTTTCTGCCATCAATCTTCTATGTTTTTAATATTTCTCATATTTGTGGGTTTAATCATTGAGCAGATGCTGAGGTAAATTAACTTGTTTTATTAACGGATAACAGAATAACCATAACCAACATGTCTGACTAGAAACTGGCTGTCACTAGCTGAGAGCTCCCTTTTATATAGCAGCCTCTTACTGATTAACCAATCACGGCTTATATACTTCCAGCTCCTGTCACTGCCCTCTAGTGGCCTCTCAGTACACTGCACCCCTTTCCACCGAAAAGTTTATTAAGAAGATTGGGAAGATATTTTCTGGTACTATGGAACAGAGCTAGGAAATAAGTAATCTCCTAATGTGATTGTTTTTAGAAATCCAGAGGTTTAATCTAGATCAGACAGTCAGGAAGAGACAGTCACAGGAATGTTTTGATTATTTGTTCAGATGGAAATGAAAGATTCTTCTTCCAATGGGTGTGGGGGTGGGGTTAGCAGGTTTATGCACTGTTTATTGAATACTTAATAGTTTTTTAAATTGTCCTTCCTTCTCTTGTACCTTAGTATGATCCTTAATTACTTTTAAAATAGGAAATAATTAAACGGTATGTTTTTATCCATAGACACTTTAATCATTGTAATCATTATCTAAAACTGCACTTTTATAGAAATTAAAGAAAATTGAGCTACTTGACTAATCTGTTATCATACTGAACCTTGTGGGTTCAGGACAAAACCTTAAAATGTTACTGTGCTCCTCAACAAATAACGCTGACTATCATTTGTCCTTTTTGTGGCTATTCAAATAATGTGACTTAATCAACTGGAAAAGAGTCCAAGCACCTATTTGAAAACTTATCTTGGTCTGTAAGCCACTCCCTCTAGTAACATGACCTTTAAGCCACCCTGGTCACGTGATTGTCAAGCCACTCCCACCTGGTCACATGGCCAGCAAGACATTCCTATCCGGTCACATGACCAGCAGGTCACACCCACAAAATAAGCCACGCCCACAGTGTAGCAATAAAAAGTCTGACAGCCCATCATGGGGCACACAAGACATTGCCCTATGGCAGCGCCAGCTGATTTTCGGCCTTCATTTTGAACATTTTGCTCTCTCCAGGCTTCAGGAAAGCCTCCTGAAGCCTGGGAACAGTGAAAAATGGCCCAATGGCCCAATGTGAAATTTATTTCCAAACTTCTGGTTGGCCCGTTGGGCTGTTTTTTGTCATCTCCAGGCTTCAGGAGGCTTTAGTGAGGTCTTTAGTGAGGTCTGTGAGCATGTGTGGGGAAGAGGCAGCACAGGGGTGGTTTTGCGCATGCATGGGGTCAGCATCTGAGGAGGGCATTGCATTGTGGGTTTGGCATGCACATTCATGCTATCGCACACACAAGCACCCTTTTGGCATCCAAGCCAAAAAAGATTTGCTACCACTGTCCTAAAGCGTAGTTTTCCTTTTTAAAAATGAAAAACTCCCTATTTGGACAGGGAGTCACTGCTCACGGTCTCCTCGAGGTTCGACTACTGTAATGCTCTCTACATGGGGCTATCTTTGAAAAGTGTTTGGAAACTCCAGATCGTGCAGAATGCGGCTGCGAGAGCTATCATGGGCTTTCCTAGATATGCCCATGTCTCATCAACACTCTGCAGCCTGCACTGGCTGCTGATCAGTTTCCGGTCACAATTCAAAGTGTTGGTTATGACCTATAAAGCCCTACATGGCATCGGACCAGAATACCTTTGGGACTTCCTTCTGCCGCACTAATCCCAGCGATTGATCAGGTCCCACAGAGCTGGCCTTTTCTGGGTCCCGTCAACTAAACAATGTCATCTGGCGGGCCCCAGGAGAAGAGCCTTCTCTGTGGTGGCCCCGGCCCTCTGGAATCAACTCCCCCCCCCGGAGATCAGGACTGCCCTCACCCTCCTTGCCTTTTGCAAATTACTGAAAACCCACCTATGCCGCCAGGCTTGGGGGACATAACTGACCCTTAGCTGTTTCATTTTTTGTATGGTTTAATTGGATGGTATGACAGTTTTTTATAATGGGTTTTTTATAATTGTTTTTAATATTAGATTTGTGCTTTGTATTTTGTAGTGAGCCGCTCCGAGTCTTCGGAGAGGGGCGGCATACAAGTCTAACAAATTATTATTATTGTTATTTGTTGTGGTTCAGCCTGAGGCTGCTCAGGGACTGGCTGTGTCTCTGCTGGCTCCATGCCCGGAGGAGGATGACAGCGAAGAGGAGGGGGATGAACAGTCGGACGGGGGAGAGGAAAGTCAGGAATGGGATGAAGGAGAACAGCATGAGAGCCCCGGGGGGGGGCCCTCTCCCCAGCCAGTAGCTTGGAGTCATTAGGTGATGAAGCACAAGCCGTCATTGACATGCGACAGAGACGGTCAGATCAAAGAAAGGAGCAATTAAAGAAGTATTATCAGCACTGAATTAGGAACAGCTGGGCTTGGGTGTGGTCCTCCTTAGCAGGGTTTAAAAGGCAGGCAAGCCCTTGAAGCCATGTGGAGTGTTATCAGTTGGAATTACGGTGTCCTGCTTTGTTCTCGGCGTCTCTGTTCCTGGCTTGTGGCCCAGCAGTTTGGAAGACCTGTGGGAGGTGTAGGTCTGCTATCTACAGCCTTGTCTTGGCAGTAAGAATCCTGTATTACTGCATGGACTTTTGCCTTCGTGGATATATCTGAAGATACAGCATTTTTCTGTTTGTAAGGACATTTTCTGTTACCTGTGTTTTTCTTGAATTTTATAAACTGCCTTTGCCTTTTACCGGTGTGTCTGACTTCTATTATTGGGTTGGTATTGGCTTCTGGAGTGACCCAGACAGAACATTGTTGTTGTTGTTGTTGTTGTTGTTGTTAACTTGTTATTATTATTAATGGCTGGGAAGGTGAGTTGATCAGGGATCAGGGATGCCATCTTCCACAGAATTAGAATCACAAATGAGGTGATTTGTATTCGGTCCCATGTCTCTCCTGCATTCACACAGGGATGATGACCTCTCTTTGACGACCTTGTAAGATCAGCTTCTTGGAAAAGGCCATCTCTAAGGTAACCTGGCACCGTAACATGTAAAGCTTTAGAGGTAATAAACAGTACTCTGAATAGGGCCTGGAAGTCCCAATGTGATGATCCAAGAACAGGTGTTTTTCTAGAGTGATGGGATCCACCTACCAGCCATCCTACTCTTGCATTCCGAACCAGTTGTACCTTCTGAGTTATTTTATGTATTTCAGTACAGGTAGTCCTCAATGTACAGCCACAGTTGAGCCCAAAATATCTATTGCTAAGGGAGACATTTGTTAAAACATTGAAACTCCAGAGAAAGTGCAGAGGAGAACAACCAGGGTGATTAGAGGACTGGAGACTATAACATATCCCTCATCACCTCGAAGTTTGATTTACTGCAATGCTCTCTACATGGGGCTACCTCTGAAAAGTGTTCGGAAACTTCAGATCGTGCAGAACGCGGCCGCGAGAGCCATCGTGGGGCTCCCTAGATTTGCCCACGTTTCTGCAACACTCCATGGCCTGCATTGGCTGCCGATCGGTTTCCGGTCACAATTCAAAGTGTTGGTAATGATCTTTAAAGCCCTACATGACATTGGACCAGAATACATCCGGAACCGCTTTCTACTGCACGAATCCCAGCGGCCGATAAGGTCCCACAGAGTTGGCCTTCTCCGGGTCCTGTCGACCAAACAATGTCATTTGGCGGGCCCCATGGGAAGAGCCTTCTCTGTGGTGGCCCCGGCCCTCTGGAATCAACTCCCCCTAGAGATTAGAACGACCCCCACCTTCCTTGTCTTTCGCAAATTACTCAAGACCCACCTTTATCGCCAGGCATGGGGGAATTGAGACATCCTCCACCAGGCTTTTATATTTTATGTTTGGTATGTATAGTGTTGTATGGTTTTAAATTGTTGGGGTTTTAGATATGTTTTATTTTAATATTAGATTTGTCTCACTGTTATATTGTTTTTGTATTACTGTTGTGAGCCGCCCCGACTCTTCGGAGAGGGGCGGCATACAAATCTAAATAATAATAATAATAATAATAATAATAATAATAATAATAATAACAACAACAACAACAACAACAACAACATATGGTAGTGATGGCCAACCTTTTTTTTCATGCATGCTCAAGTGCCCATACCCATAATTCAATACCTGGGGAGGGCAAAAACAGCTGCCCTCCCTGGAGGCCCACTGGTGGCCAGAAACAGCCTTTTTCCCAACTTCTGGTGGGCCCAGTAGGCTCATGTTTTACCTTCCCCAGGTTCCAAAGACTTCCCTGGAGATGGAGAAGGGTAACAACATCCTCCCCATCCACCCACCCTGGGAGGCTCTCTGGAAGCCAAAAATGCCCTCCCAGAGCCTCTGTGCGAGCCAAAAATCAGCTGGCCAGCACACACATGCACATTGGAGCTGAGCTAAGGCAATGGCTCACATGCCAGCAGATAGGGCTTCGCGAGCCACCTGTGGCACCCGTGCCATAGTTTCGCCATCACTGACATATGAAGAGAGTTTGCAGGAACTGGGTATGGACAGCCTGGTGAAGAGAAGGACCAGGGGAGACATGATAGCAGTCTTCCAGTACTTGAGGGGCTGCCACAGAGAAGAGGGGGGTCAGGCTGTTTTCCAAAACACCAAAGGGCCAGACAAGGAATAACGGATGGAAGCTGACCAAGGAGAGATTCAACCAAGGAGGAACCTTGTGATGGTGAGAGCAATCAACCTATAGAACAGCTTGCCTGCAGAGGTTGTGAGCGCTCTAAAACTTGAGACGTTCAAGAGGAAATTGGACTGTCCTTTGTCTGAAATGCTGCAGGGACTCCTGCTTGAGCAGGGGGGGTTGGACTACAAGGTCCCTTCCACGTCTAGTAATCTAATCTAATCCAAAAGTGGCATCTGGATCATTTTTACAACCTTTCTTGCTACCCTTGTTAAGTGCATCACTTCAGTTATTAAGTTGGAAGGAATCTGGCTTCTCGGTGGACTTCGCTTGTCAAAAAGTCACCAAAGGGGATCACACGACCCCTGGACACTGTAACTGAACTGTTGTAATCTGAAGACTACCTGTAGAAGCCGAATCTCATGTGCACGGCCGGACATGAGGGACCCCAGGATGGATGGTTCCACGCCATTCTACTTCTTGCCCACCCCTGCTTTTGGTATGATAAAGAACAAATCTTCCCAGATACTTTTCAAAGCAGAAAGCAGACCACAAAAGAGTCTTAAACCAGAATCTTTTTTAAAAATCACATCTCTTTCTGATATGTCATGGTGTTCTTATGAGACTGATGAGTTCCTGCACAGTTTTTTTTTCATTAGTATTCCGTTTAAATAATGGGTACAACGCTGCCAATTGTCATGGCAACTGATTGCAGCACTTGTTGACAAGGACACTTGTTAGACATTTGATTAATGAATCAAATGTAGCGACAGCCCATGTTCTGCAAAGGATCTTTTTCCAAAGGAAACTTTCTTTAGATTTTGGTATCAAACAAAGGATCCCAATAGAATAGAATAGAATAGAATAGAACAGAACAGAATTTTATTGGCCAAGTGTGATTGGACACACAGGGAATTTGTCTTGGTGCTCTCAGCCTACATAAAAGAAAAAGATTCATTTGTCAAGAATCCTGCGGTACAACACTTAATAATTGTCATAGGGGTCAAATAAGCAATGAAGAAACAATCAATATTAATAGAAATCTTAGGATACAAGCAACAAGTTACAGTCATACAGTCACAAGTGGGAAGAAAAAGATGATAGGAATGATGAGAAAAACTAGTAGAATAGAAGTACAGATTTAGTAAAAACTTTAATAAATTCAGGCAGTTACACTGTGAGGACTGCAATGGTGGGATTCAGCCAGTTTGGGCAAACTGGTTGCTGGCTGGTCCTGTGCCTCTCCACCCTGCCCTTTCCAGGAGACACCATGCACCCCATTTTCACTCCCAGGAGGCTTCAGGGAGGCCTCCTAGGCCCAAAGTGGGATGTGGGGGGCTGGCCCATTTTCACTCCCAGGAGGCTTCAGGGAGGCCTCCTAGGCCCAAAGTGGGATGCGGGGGGCTGGCCCATTTTCACTCTCAGGAGGCTGCAGGGAGGTCTACTAGGTCCCAAAACAGGGCCTAGAGTAAACTGAAAATGACTAAGAATCAATGGTAGATGTCATCTAAGGGAAAGACATATATGTCAGCCTAATGCTTTACTTGGAATTGTGCCCATCTTTGCAAGAAAAGAAGGACAAAACTAAGATGGTATTTGGGGATTCTGGGATAGGGGTGGTAACTTCACATTTTGTGAATAGATACAATCATAAACATGGCAATGGCTTTGTAAGATGCTCATGTCCACATTTTCCAGCTTCCAATGTGCCATCTCACAAAAGTTGGGAACACTTAGTATAAGTGATACATAGAAGATTGAATGTATTTTTGTGCAAATAACAGTGAATGTAGTGAATGTCATTTAGTTAATTGGTAGGGAAGAGACAGCAGGACCAAGGGGAACTCTGAGTAATTTTAAAAACATAGCAACACAGAGTTGCACCTATAAGACACAATCCAGAAATCTCAGGATAGTAGTATACTGTAGATTGTAAAACCAAAACCAAAATAAAAATAATATCATATGCTGCAACGTCCTACCGGTCAATGACTACTTCAGCTTCAACCGCAACAACACAAGAGCACGCAACAGATTCAAACTTAATACGAACAGCTCCAAACTTGACTATAAAAAGTATGATTTCAACAATCGAGTTATCGCAGCGTGGAACTCATTGCCGGACTCAGTTGTGTCAACCCCTAACCCCCAACATTTCTCCCTTAGACTCTCCACGATTGACCTCTCCAGGTTCCTAAGAGGCCAGTAAGGGGCGTACATAAGTGCACTGGTGTGCCTTTCGTCCCCTGTCCAATTGTCTTTCCCTTCTCTCACTTATCATATATATTTTCTTTCTTTCATATATCCTCTCCTCTAAGTTCACTTTACCCTTATACACTACATGTCTATTTTTCTTCCTATGTATTTGTGTATTGGACAAATGAATAAATAAATAAAATAAATAAAAAATACATCAAGAAGAGAAATATTTAATAACTTTTATATCTTAACAAGAAGAGTACATGGATACAGACATGTAGGTATCAGAAGTCAAGGTCGCCTTGAGAAAATCACTATAATTTAAGGGCTATTTTAGATACTGTGGAGAACTTTTTCTTAGTGTGGATAGCAATTATGGAAGATATGTCTGGTTCATATATCTCAATCACTCATCAAATGGAGCAACATTTTAAATACCTGGTTCAAGATTAATCATCATTGGAAATTATATAGTGAACAATGTATAAAGTATCACCCTTCAAATTTTTGAAAAGGGTTTGAATTCCTTAGAATGATTTAGATCAGAAATCTGTCCCTTTAGGCACTTTGCAAATTGCATCAGTTATTGTGAATTATTATAGTGGATTCAGAGACAATTTCTCCATAAAATACAATTGACATAGTTTCTATTTTGACTGAATCATTTTATTGCAGGCACATTTTCACTCAATCATTACTAGGAGCTGTGCTTCAATTGCTTCAATAGATGAGTGATTCCTTCCCATTTTCACAATTTTGTATAAATATAAGAAGAAACCATGCCTCTTAATATAAGAGTTTGCAACTCAAGTACCCTTATATGATGCCTTTTGAGCACGTTGGTTTTTAATATATGCAATTTGTACATTTTTAAGACTGCCCATTGCATCACAGCATTCAAAAAATATAGTATATACAGTATTATCGTGTCCCAGCTAGCTAATTATTTTCATGCATCTTTTAAATTACTCATAATTACTATCTCAGACTCTATATATTGACTTACTTAGATATGCAAAAACGCCCACAAAAACAAACATATCTAGTCATATACTGTATTAATAAAATCTAGTCATACATACATATATTTTTTATAATTGTATAATGACATCAACATTTAAATATGTTTCTCTTAACAATAGAAAAAAATAAATAGGTAATTGTTCTGCCGGGGTGTTTCAACCGCCCGTAATTACAGGGTAATTAGTCCAGGAAGACACACACCACACGATAAAAGAAAAACTCAAAAGTTTTTATAAACAGAAAAACAGAAACAGCTCCCTTTTAAAATGTCAAAGGGATTTTCTGTTATACACAAGGCACAGGTTAAATGTAATCCAATTGCTCACCCAATAACTGGGAAATTGAGTCCAATTCTAAAGTCCAGAGAGTCCACACACAATCTTGTACAGCACACAAATCACGATCTTGACAAAACAATGAATCAGATAAACTGCCATGAGGCTAAAACACCAGGTTGCACTTTTATCTGTAGCACTAATTACAGCAGCCCCACCCAACCACAGGTGGCCTCATTTTCTCTTGTAATAATCCTTCAGTTGTTGTCTCCTATGCATCACTCTACACATGCATGGATGTGTCATTAATTCTTGTTCAGAATCCAAGGATGATATAGATGATTGATCTCCTCCTGGGCTGTCTGCCAAACTCCCCTCTTCCCTGTCACTCACGCTTCCTTGGTCAGAGGAGGCTTCGTCGGCAGATTCCATCAGGAGCAAAACAGGCCTGCGGCATGTAGATGTTTCCCCCACACCCACCTGCACATTCCTTGGGGCAGGAGCTGGGCCAGAGCTAACCACAACAGTAATTAAACATATAACTTAGTAAATGGGGAGAGAACTAAAATAATCAAGATGGCAGCTAAATCTCTCCAGTTAAAGCCCTTTTAAAAATCTGTGACACATATAAAAAGCAGCTGGGGCTGTAATTATACCCAGTCAAGGATGCCATTTTAACTTTTTTGATTTCCATCTACAGATGCTCAGAGACATTGTGGTGTCTTTCAGCAATGTTAAGATATGGGGAGTTCAACTCCTAGAATTTCTCAGCCTACATGAAATCACACATTTTCAAGTTGTTGAGACTGAGAAACATGGAGCCATTATACAATTACGGAGAAGGGGTATTTTTCTAACCCTCTCATACGAATCATTTTGTGTTCATCAAAGCGTGCAATGTCCACTGTTGCTCACCTCTCATTAATTGAAAAGTACATGAGCATCTACGAAAAACCAATCGGCCATTCAATAGAAAATTTAAAAGTGCTTCAGATATCTTTTAGTGTGTGCTTTATAATAGCATAGATCAAATAAATCAATGTTGCTTTTGGAACACCATTATATTCAACAATTGGTTGAATTCATCTCTTTTGTCCTGCACACATACTTGTTTAATGTTGAAATAATTATCATTTTAAACTTGCAGAATAGTGACATACAGATATTAAAATAGCTTTCCACTTGGTATCTTTTTCTCTGCACATCCTTATATTGCTGAATAGCTGATTTATTACAATGTAATTGTTACAGCTAAAACTATAGCTGATAATAAGTTGAGTTAGGTTTATTACCCTACATTCATAAATGAAATATTTTACTATGGCTACACTTAAGATTTTTCTGAAACTAATCAATATGACGACTGAATCGTGGTTAATATTTGTTTTCCCAGAAGTAACTGCTTTAAATATCAAAATGACTGAATTTAATAATGAATACATTATCAAAGGCCATAAATGTTTGCAGAGGAAACAGAAAATATTGTTACAGTCTTGCTTCATATAAAGTGAAATCCTAATTAACTGGAGGAAAGAATTTAATTGGAAACATAAGCATAACAGTAACAAGTATTACTCTGCAAACCATTAAGAAAGAAAGAAAAACAGAGATGGTTAAGACTGAAGATATATATAACAGATGTAGTAAAATGATTTAGTCTCTTTTGAAATCAGTTTAGTCTCTTTAGAGATTTGTGAAGAGTCAAAATAATGCTAGATTTATACACTATATGCTGATATGATACATAATTTGCTTTGAATTGGGAATCTCCTCTATATTGAAGCTCCATGTTTGGTTTCATATTTTGGTTGTCAACCTCTTAGACCTTTCTTGTTTATGGCACAAAACAGGATATCAGATTGAACGGAACTTCTGTTGGATCTAAAAGGGTCCCAAAGATTCCCCTGCCCCCCAAAAAATTTGATTTTTTTAAAATTGAATTTTGAATTTTCTTGGCATTTTCTTTGAAAACATTTCACTTCTCCTCCAAGAAGCTTCTTCAGTTCAGAGAAGTGAAGTTCCAAGATTTCAAAACATCAAGACTGTCCAGTTGCCTTTTGGAAAACCACGAAACTGGATGATTGACTCTCCAAAGACAGATCTAATGGGATTTAAAGTATATTTACTGCAGATATATTTTAGAGTCCTCACACTTATGCCTGCACCACCTGCTGGTTGAGCCTGATTGGCTCTGACGCAAGCAGCCGGCAAGCGGGAAAATAGAGCCCTGCTATTGGTTTGGAGTTTGACAGCTCTATTACCAAAGAAGCTGTCAAACCGCTTGTTTCCCTGTTCCGTCTGTTGGTGCTGAAATAAATTTAGTTACTGTTAGTTACTTCTGAGTCTGCCTCTGTTCCTGTCACCCTGACCTACCAACCGAACACATACCTTCTTCTGTGCAGCTGTTCCTACAGCTGTTGTTCTTTTTCTCTTTTCTTCATTTACATACTTGCCATCAATGAGACAGGAAGTGTCTGGACCTACTAAGCCTTACTATGCTACATTAAAGTTAGTGGCAGAATCTGCAGCAGGGAAGGGCTGCTTGTTGCCGGTGCTCCTGGTGCACTCCCGGCAGCGGGCACGGGTACATGCACATCCAATACATGTGGGTGCATGTGTCAGAGTAAGATTCGGCTTCCTGAGCATGCGCAAAAGTCAAATCTCATGTGAGGATGTTCGCGCCCATGAGATTTCACCAATTTTCGGCCATTTCTTTGCTTCCGCACATGCGAGGAAGCAATTAAATACCAAAAATCGGTGAAATCTCTTGTGAGCTAGTGTCCTCGTGTGAGATTTGGCTTCCTGCACATGCACATAATCAAATCTCGCACTAATGTGTGTGCCTTCCCACTGGTCAGCTGGAGTTGCATGTGCAGCTTCATCTTTCCAACTGAGCACCTGACTGTACCAGCTGCAGCTCAATACTGATCTTCAGGTGCCAGGACATGTATCCGGGGAAGTTAGGGATATGAGGTTACAAATGACAGAGCCTGAACTGAGCAGGGTTAAACTAGCTGCCATCTGAGGTCACTGCCAACTCTAGGACTCTATAAAATAACATGATCATGGTCACGAGTTCCATGCAGCTCTCAGATCACTCAGGACAACTCTGTTATATAAATACAATTATTACATATTTGACACAGCTGGCAATTACAAGTAGTGCAAAATAAAACAAAATGCATATGAACTCCAGAGTTATATTCCTCTTCTACGTACAGTTTCAGCCAATTTTTTATCTTACTTGGAGAGGCAAGCATTTAGAAAGACCTAGAAATGTATCAACAAATGTAATGAAAATAGTAAATAATATAGATCTAGGAAGTATGGATATATGTCTGTACGTATATATATGTAAAGCTAGAAGAAGTAATATTGTGAAGTGTAAATATATCTGGAAATGAAATAGTTGTAAAAGTGGTTAGTATTTATTTTATCTGTTTATATTTCATGTATCTTATTTAGATGTGGTTGGTTTATAACTAAAACTCAATAAAGATTAAATAGTAAAAAAAAAGATCTAGAAAAAGCAAAAATACCCAAAGATACAGCAAATCTACAAGAAGAAAATCCTGGAATATACAGTATTTATCACAAGTTTTTTTGAAACACCTTACATGTATGTCTCTGGTTTTGTAGCAGCTGACTTACATGGAAGGAATACATTAAACTCTATTTTTCCCAAGTTTAGCGCCGCCCCCAATAGATGTGGTGTAAATCTTCTCTGGTCTATTTATGACCATCCACCCACATACTGCAAAGGTTGCTTGGAAGAAGGGCCATCATTGGCACCTTGCAGAAAAATAACACAACCAAACCAATATACATTTCCAAAGATGTCCTGCGGCAAAGATAAAAGTCATCAATATTTCCTTGGGGGGAAAAAACAACGATCTTATGTTTTTTTGGAAGTCTGCACCAATCTTTTCTTAGCCATAGTTGGGTTGGGTTGTGTCTTGATTCTGGAGACTGTAGATTTCTTCTGTTTCAAACCACTGCTTTGAAGGGGTTTCAGTCCTAACATTTCACAATATTTGTTGCACAGGTGAAGAACCTTAAACTGATCGATAAAAGAGATGGAGCAATTGCCTTTGAAACCTTTGTACCTGCAAAAGGAGAGACAGGGAAAAAATGGATTTAAATCCTCTAGTTTCATGGTGGTTTTTTTAATCCACTAAAATGCTTAATCTTCTTAGATTGAAATGACAAAATTGTGTGTCTTCTATATTCACCCATATAAGCAATTGCTGGTATCATCACCCAAGTGAAAAAGAATGCCATTAACTTGATCCTCAGGAAAATTGATTTGTGTCATTGCAGGTACAATAAGTGTTGTCCTCTTAATGGGGCTAAACAGGGGTGGACAATTACTTTCCCCAAGGGGGTTTACATGAGAAGCTGAGTGTTAGATTGTGCAGAAACAAAGAGGCGAGACGTAGGAGCAGTTTAGCACCTGTATTTAGCAGTAGCAGAAAATAATTCGGGATGCCGGCGGGCTACAGGGAAGCTGTTTTTACAGGCTTTCCTGTAGCCGGCTGGCTACTGACAGCAGTTTATTTCTCCCACCGCTAGACTGTCCAATCAGTGGCAGTTATGCAAATCCATGCCACATACAACCGTATATAATACCGGGACTATTGTAGAGGGCCAAATCAATAGGGCTGTGAACAGTAATAGGCTGCTCCATGGACGGACCAGTGGGCAGTCCCGGTTGGGAAAATTGGGATGTGCACACAGCTGCGCATGTGTGCCCCAGTGCAAGATTCAGCTTCTGTACATGCGCCAGAAGTGAAACCTTGTGTGAGAAAGCATGCACGAATGAGATTTTGGTGATTCTCGCTGATTTTTTTTATTCTGCACATGTGCGGAAACAAAAATATTGCCAAAAATCTCCGAAGTCTCACTCACGAACACATTCTCAGATGAGATATCGCTTGCGGCGCATGCACAGAAGCTGAATCTCATGCCAACATGTGCCTGTCCACTGCCTGGGTGGGCCTCCGGGAGCGCCAGCGAAGGGCAGCTCTTCACTGGCTGTGAAGGTGCAGAGGCCTGCATGAATGCGCATTTGTAAATTGGGGGGGGGGAATACCATCCCTATTGAAAATAAAAGCAATTCACATGGACAAGACAGGGACAGCCAAAGGGCTGAATGTGCGCCAGGTGTCATAAGATGTGCAGGTCTGCACTAGAGCAAAATAGAAAAAAAGCAATACCTTTGACAAAATACAGAGTGAGTAACTAAAGGCAGTGGTTTCCTGTTTTATCATTGTACTGCCTGGCTCTATGGTAAGAGTCTCCCAAAAATTCAAGGGTACAAATTTCAGACACACACGCTTGAAAGTTCAAAAACAATGTTCGTTATCGCAAAAATTCAAAAGAAAGAAAGCACCCTTTTTGTCTTGCAAAGAGCACTCGCCCCAAAACAACCGGGTAGTCTGTACAATCCCCTTAATCAGTCTTTAAGTACTTAGCTAGCAGCTGTGAAGAAACGTCACAGCTCTCCTTCTTCCATGAAGTGAAACACACACACTTTGCTCTGCTTTGGTTTCAAAGTCATGAAAAATCAACAAAGTCCGGAAACAGCAAGGCACAGTCCTGAAGAACAACGATCAGATAATCTTCCACAATGGCCAAACCAACATGCTGCTATTTATATCAGCAGCTCTAATTACTGGAGCCCCACCCAAACACAGGTGGCCTCTCTTATCTCCTGTAATATTTCTGCAATTGGTCTCTTCTATGCATAATTCTGCGCATGCATGAGTCTAATACTTCCTCATCCGAATTAACCAAAGATAATGGAGATTGGCTTCCTGGGCTATGTGCCAAGCCCCCCTCTTCCAAGTCACTCCCACCTTCTTCTTCGTCCGAGGAAACTGCACTACCTGCCTCTGTTGGCAATAAAACAGGCCTATGACATGTTGATGTTTCCCCTGCATCCACCTCCACATTCCTTGGGGCAGGAGCTGGGCCAGAGCCAACCACAACAATCATTGTCTACAGTAAATGATGATGGTTACAGGAAAACCAATAATAGATGGGCTTTTGGGGGGGGGGTCAGTGTGAGTTCTGGATTCTTTTTCTGCCAGTTTGTTCAGGGTCGTGCTATGCGCATGCACAGCAATAAAATCCAAAGATGGCGGCACCCAGGGCGTGCGCAGAAGCAAAATCAAAGATGGCGGCACCCATGGAGACACCAACAGAACCAGCTCTATGACATCGGGGTTTCTACTTCTGCAGAAATCTCACACACTCATCCCCTCACAAGGTTTTTTCAGTTTTTCAACTGAAAAGTTGAAAAAAAGATGGTGGCACCCATAGGATTGGCACCATAGCGGCCAAGTGCAAATTATGCAATCTGGCAGCTGCTACTGGTGCGCTGTCCCCTACCATACCGGTAGTAACCCACTACTGAACTAACACTGCCGCACGAATCCCAGTGACCGGTTAGGTCCCACAGAGTGGGTCTTCTCCGGGTCCCGTCGACTAAACAATGTCGTCTGGCGGGACCCAGGGGAAGAGCCTTCTCTGTGGTGGCTCCGACCCTCTGGAACCAGCTCCCCCTGGAGATTAGGATTGCCCGCACCCTCCTTGCCTTTCGGAAACTCCTTAAAACCCACCTCTGCCGTCAGGCATGGGGGAATTGAAACATCTCCCCCTTGCCCATGTAGTTTCTGTGTATGATTCGACTGTGTGCTTGTTTTTTATATATTGGGGTTTCTTTTGGATTTTTTAACCTACAACTGTAATTTAGATTGCTAAATATTAGATTTGTTACTATGTTTTTTACCATTGTTGTGAGCCGCCCCGAGTCTACGGAGAGGGGCGGCATATAAATGCAATAAATCTAATCTAATCTAAATCTACTGTCATCTCATTTTTATCTAGGTTAACTTTTCATTCAACCATTTCCCTCTTCCAAAAGAAGTCTTTATTCAAGCATTGGGGTGACTTTGAAAGCAGGAAATCTGTTTTTGTTTGCTCTTTTTCCCCTCTTTTTCAAACACATTCCAGAAATGTGGGGAAAATAACAATTATTTTGGAAAGGTAACAATAGTAGGAAACCACTTCTTAGAATGTTGTAATTGCATTTACAGTGGTACCTCAAGATACGAACCCCTCATCTTACGAACAACTCGTGATACGAACCCGGGGTTCAGCAAAATTTTGCCTCTTCTTACGAACTTTTTTCGAGTTACGAACCTGCGTTTGGAGACAGCTGGGAAGCCGCGCGGCTGTTTTAAAAGGTAACAGCCGGGCGGCGGGGCTTCCCAGAAGCCTCCCGAACGCCGGTTCGTAACTCGAACAAAGTTCGTAAGAAGAGGCAAAATTTGGCTGAACCCCGGGTTCGGTTCGGGAGGTTCCTGGGAAGCCCCCCAGGCCGGCTGCGACCTTTTAAAACACCCGCGCCACTTCGCAGCTGTCTCGCGAAGCCGAACGCGGAAGTTCGGCTTTGGCGTTCGGCTTCGGGAGACAGCTACGAAGCGGTGCGGGTGTTTTAAAAGGTCGCAGCCGGCCTGGGGGGCTTACCAGCACCCCCCTGAACCCCGAACCCGGAAGTTCGGCAAAAGTTCGGGGTTCGGGGGGTGCTGGCAAGCCCCCCAGGCTGGCTGCGACCTTTTAAAACACCCGCGCCGCTTCGCAGCTGTCTCCCGAAGCCGAACGCGGAAGTTCGGCTATCACCTTTTAAAACAGCCGGAAAGCCGGTTTTTTGCGGGGGGTTTTTGGTTGCACGGATTAATTGACTTTACATTGTTTCCTATGGGAAACAATGTTTCATCTTACGAATTTTTCGTCTTACGAACCTCCTCCTTGCACCAATTAAGTTCGTATCATGAGGTATTACTGTACTTTTCTTTTTAATATTTCTTTCTCTCTCTCTCTCAGAAATACTCATAGCACTTTATGACAAAAACAGACGATGCCGTAAAGAAATCAAGGGAAAACAAAAGCTACAAATGTGGTCTGATGTTAACAGCTGTAAGAAACCTCCCCCCCCCCAAGTTCTGCCAAGACATATTAAGAAGATGCCTGTCATTTTGAGCAATCTCTTATGAAGGCAGCTCTCCAACGGGACAGGTGCCATAAAAGAAACATCTGTACACTCTGCAGACTCCTGGCACTTCCACAGACCTAAAGTAAACTCCAGCAGTTTTCCTGCTGTTATAAAACTAGATCATGCAGGGAGCGTTTAATCAAAGAAACCAAAATTTGAAATAATTCTCATAGCTTAAAAGAACTGAGCTGAAAGCTATCGAATGAAATCTAACCAAAACACGTGTCAGGTTTTTTCACATAAGAAAAATAAATAACTACGCTAATTGAGTGTTCTGTCTGACGGATCAATTATATTATTAGAAAGCAAACCCACATGCTGGAAACATGGATCGAAGGTAAAGGATATACAGTGGTACCTCATCTTACGAACGCCTCTTCTAACGAACTTTTCAAGATACGAACCCGGTGTTTAAGATTTTTTTGCCTCTTCTTCCGAACTATTTTCACCTTACGAACCCAAGCAGCTGCTGCTGGGATGAAGGGGTTTCTTTTCCCCCCCTTTTTTGAAGAAAGAAAAGGGAGGGGCAGCTTGGAGGAGTAAAGATTTTGCATGCTTGCAAAAGCACTGAAACTGTGTCTTTTTAAGAAAGAAAAGGGAGGGGCAGCTTGGAGGAGTAAAGATTTTGCATGCTTGCAAAAGCACTGAAACTGTGTCTTTTTAAGGAAGAAAAGGGAGGGGCAGCTTGGAGGAGTAAAGATTTTGCATGCTTGCAAAAGCACTGAAACGGTGTCTTTTTAAGAAAGAAAAGGGAGGGGCAGCTTGGAGGAGTAAAGATTTTGCATGCTTGCAAAGGCACTGAAACTGTGTCTTTTGAAAAAAGAAAAGGGAGGGGCAGCTTGGAGGAGTAAAGATTTTGCATGCTTGCAAAAGCACTGAAACGGTGTCTTTTTAAGAAAGAAAAGGGAGGGGCAGCTTGGAGGAGTAAAGATTTTGCATGCTTGCAAAGGCACTGAAACTGTGTCTTTTGAAAAAAGAAAAGGGAGGGGCGCCCCCCTTGCCTTTCTTCCTTCCCACTCACCCTTTAGCCTAGCCTTGCTTCTTCCACCCGCCCCCTTTAGCTGCTCCTCCCTGCCCTCTGTTCGCCTCCCTTCTAAAGTTTGGGATTTTCCTGAAGGATTTGCACGCATTATTTGCTTTTACATTGATTCCTATGGGAAACATTGTTTCATCTTATGAACTTTTCACTTTACGAACCTCCTCCTGGAACCAATTAAGTTCGTATGATGAGGTACCACTGTACTAGATGTATGCCAGGCCGGTTGAACCAAATGAAATTAGCTGGTAGACATCTTTCAGTATATTCATGTCACATTTTCAAAAAGAATTGATTCATGAAAAACAATATTCTTCCTACAGGATAGTGAATATTACAAAGGGCTATTTTACAAAGTTTTTCAAGAAATCATTCAAGTCTAAAGCGTTTTCAAGTTGTCAGAGTCCGACTATGAATCCTAGATAAGGCTCCAGGAAGCACTAAAAACTAAAAGCATAAATCTTCACTAATTAGCAGTGTCTGGTTTTCTTTTTACTTCACTCACTGTTCAGAGCTACAAGAACTTCTGTAAACACAGGAACAGAGATCCAGGGATTCTGGAGCAGTCTCTCAGAGCACTATCTTAAAGCTGAATGTTGCTTGCCATGCCTCTTTTCCCAGCAGCCTGTTCTATATATAGACCTCTGTTTATAGAGATATTCATGTCTGTCTCTCATTCTTCTGACCCTAGTGTCTAATATTGGGTCCTCAATGTCCCCATCATCCTAGGACTCTGACACTACCCTAACTGGGGGGGGGAGAGATTTCTATAGTCTCTGGTGGTTCCCCAGTCTCCAACTCTCCTTCACTCTCACTCTCAGATTCAGATGGTAAGAACACTGATCTGCGATGCCAGTATTACTCCACCTCCTGGTCCTCGAAATCTGTGACAAGCTGAGCCGGACATGGACCACTTACAACACTGGGTAGATAAGGGAGTCTGTGCAAAGTCCTTGAAATTTAGCTGAGCATTATCTTAACAGGAGTTGGCTATGGTATAAGATTGTTTAAAAAAACGGAGCATTTTTAGAGCACAGTACATCCTGGTCATGTCCATATATAGTGGTACCTTGGTTCTCGAACGCCTTGGTTTTCGTACATTTCGGATACAGAACAAAATTTTCTGCAAAAATTTGCTTTGGTATCCGAACAAAAATTTGGATACTTAACAGAAAATTTTGTTTACTATCCAAAATGTGTGACCAGGGCAGCTTTGCAAAGCAGCTGCCACAAGATCTGAGGGGACGGGGTGAGAGGGAATGGGAGTCGGGATCTGACATGCCCCTCCTGGCCGCCCTCTTAACAGCCTCCCAGTCTCTACCATCTAACTGCTCCAAGCTGCAGGAAGGGTAGGGCTGGCTGCAATACCGGCAGCTTTGGGGGGCTCCTTTCCTCAGCGGTTCACTTCATTACCTCCAGGCAGCTGCACCAACTTTTTCTTTCCTGGCGGCGGTGGCTCCGGCGGCTTCCCTTCATCACGTGACGTTCCTGACGCTGCTGCTGCTCCTCAAAGGGAAGCCACCAGAGCCACCACCGCCAGGAAGGAAAAAGTTGGTGCAGCTGCCTGGAGGTAACGAACTGAACCGCTGAGGAAAGGAGCCCCCCAAAGCTGCCGGTATTGCAGCCAGCCCTACCCTTCCTGCAGCTTGGAGCAGTTAGACGGTAGAGACTGGGAGACTGTTAAGAGGGCGGCCAGGAGGGGCGTGTCGGATTCTGACTCCCATTCCCTCTCACCCCGTCCCCTCAGATCTTTATCCCATAAGAAATAGAGGAAATACTGTAGATTTAATTGGTTCCCAGCAAGTCAATGGGCTGGGAACCAATTAAATCCATTTCCATTATTTCCTATGGGATAAATTAATTCGGTTCTCGACCAAATCAGTTCTCGACCACACTTCCGGAATGAATTGTGGTCGAGAACCGAGGTACCACTGTAGTTCCTAGTTGGTGAGATGCAGAAAACAGTATGTTGGCTTGCAAGATAGTTCCTAAATCAGAGATCCTGGTTTTCAGTGATCAGTTCGTTTTGGATAGCACTGACATTTGCTTATATTAATGTACAACTTTAGCAGAGGTGATTTCCTCTTGGTTCAGACTGGTTCGCCCAAACCAGTAGCAACCCGCTGGTGATGTCTCAATGACATCATGGGACTGTTCTGTCGGTGCCAGTCTGTGGATGCTGCCATCTTTTTTTTTGGGGGGGGGGAGTTAAAAAGAAAGGTTTTTGGGGATTTTTTTCCTGGTTTTTTTCTTCTGCACATGTGCAGAAGCTAAGTTTCTGGCTAAGTTTCCAGCTAAGTTTTTTTCACTGGACAAGTGTAACCATCTTGTTTTTGGCTTTTTTTTTTTTTAAAAAAAAAGGATTTTCCACCACTGTGCATGTGTGTGCACACCCACAGCACTAAGCAGTGAGTTAGATATGGTGATCTATTCCTAAATACTTTCATATCTGGCCTGTTTTCAGTTTATCCTTGCAAGAATCCATCAGACTAGACTAGACTAGACTAGACTAGACTAGACTAGATTAGACTAGAATAGAATAGAATAGAATAGAATAGAATAGAATAGAATAGAACCGAATAGAACATAATTCTTTATTGGCAAAGTGTGATTGGACACTCAAGGAATTTGTCTTTGATGCATACCACACTCAGTAAAAGACCTTAGAATACTAATATCGAATGACCTAAGTGCTAAAGCCCACTGCAACAATATCACCAAAAAAGCTTCTAGAGTTATTAACCTGATCCTACACAGCTTCTGCTCAGGCAATCTCACTCTACTCACAAGAGCCTACAAAACTTTTGCCAGACCCATCATCTGTCTGGAACCCATACCACATCTCAGACATCAACACCCTTGAAAATGTCCAAAGATATTTCACCAGAAGAGCCCTTCACTCCTCCACTCGAAACAGAATATCCTACAAAAATAGACTAACAATCCTGGGCCTAGAAGGCCTAGAACTACGGTGCCTAAAACACGATTTGAGTATTGCCCACAAGATCATATGCTGCAACGTCCTACCGATCAATGACTACTTCAGCTTCAACTGCAACAACACAAGAGTACGCAACAGATTAAAACTTAATACGAACCGCTCCAAACTTGACTGTAAAAAATATGATTTCAACAATCGAGTTATCGAAGCGTGGAACTCATTGCCGGACTCAATTGTGTCAACCCATAACCCCCAACATTTCTCCCTTAGACTCTCCACGATTGACCCCTCCAGGTTCCTAAGAGGCCAGTAAGGGGCGTACATAAGTGCACTGGTGTGCCTTTCGTCCCCTGTCCAATTGTCTTTCCTTTCTCTCACTTATCATATATATTCTCTTTCTTTCATATATCCTCTCCTCTAAGTTCACTTTTACCCTTATATATATTACTACATGTTTATTTTTCTTCCTATGTATTTGTGTATTGGACAAATGAATAAATAATAAAATAAATAATAAATAATAAATAATATGCTCTTAGTGTACATAAAATAAAAGATACATTTGTCAAGAATCATGAGTTGCAACACTTAATGATTGTCATTGGGTACAATTAAGCAATCATTAGACTTAGCAGAATAAACTTCGTTAGGTATTTGGTTAACAAAAGTTGATTTCCCAACACTTAGGAACACTGGGTGCTCAATGTTTTAACTGCCTTTTGTTAAAAGGGAACAAAGTATGCCCTCTGCTGAATGGAAAGAAATTTCTGTTTGGTGTGCTGTTAATTTTTCCTGCTATAAAGATGCTCTAAATCACCCTTTATCAGTATTTAATATTTCCAATTGAATTAAACCTTTAACTTCCAGGATCTTCAGCAATGACCATGCTAGGGAATTCTGGAAGCCGAAGTCCTCAGATCAGGAAGTTGGCAAACATCTAAATCTAAATCGACTGACTTCAAAAGATAGCATTTGAAAGAGGGATTTCCATTTATGTTAGAAACATTCCCATAAACTACTATTACCAACCCTCCAAGCAATTTAAAAGGCAACCACAGATAACAATTGAAATAGATGAAATCTCTATTTAAATTAACGAAAGCAGATGTTTCACTTTTACACCAGCCAAAGATTTGCAGCAATCTGTCTGTTGACCCAGGAGGATAGGGAAAAAAATATGTACATCAACAGCATATACGTAATTACATTCAACAATCACCAACATGCCAGCTGGCACTCAATGAACTGTTAAGAGGAAGCTTCCCAAGCACAACTTTCTTCATGACAGTAGGCATCAATTGCATGGAGAAGATGCCTACAATCAGGGGTGGGCAGCAGACAGGATGGGGTGGAATGCAGTTCCACCGGCAGAAATGAAGATGTGTGCGCAGCTCCAGCTGATCGGCGGCTGTCGCCTTCTGGATTACTGGCCTTGGCTCGGCTCTCCTTTTTTTCCCTGCTGCTGTGTCTGTGCTCCTTGCTTTTTTCCTCTTTCCTCCTTCCTGGCCTCGGACGAGCTTCCCTCTCTCCTGCCTGGCTCCCCTCCAGCCTCACGTGGTCACCTCTCACCTGAGGTGCAAGCAGAAGGTGTGGGTGGAAGCAGTGCTGGCAGCATTTATGCTTCTGGCAGCACCCCGTTCACCTAGCTACCCAGCTTGAGGTGGGGGGGTGAACAAGGAAGGAGAGCGCAGGAAACACAAAGCAAAAATGCAGGAAACGCGAAGCAAATTGTCACCCCAGCGAGTGACACTGGTAAGTTTGTAAGTCGAGGGCTTAACAGTTCCCACCTGGTCACATGGCCGGCAAGCCACTCCTACCCAGTCACATGAACATTAAGCCACACCCACAAAATAAGCCACACCCACAGTGTGGCAATAAAAGTTTTGGCTGCCCATTACTGCCTACAATGCTTCCACTTCATCAACTCAGATGCTTTGATTCTCTGAGATAGCCTTCTAAATTTGTTAACTTCTCTGTGGCGGCCCCGGCCCTTTGGAACCAACCCCCCCCCAGAGATTAGAATTGTCCCCACCCTCCTTGCCTTTCGTAAGCTTCTTAAAACCCACCTCTGTCATCAGGCATGGGGGAACTGAGATATTCTTTCCCCCTAGGCCTTACAATTTATGCATGGTATGTTTGTATGTATGTTTAGTTTTATAATAAGGTTTTTTTTATTGTTTAGTATTGGATTGTTACATGCTGTTTTTTATCACTGTTGTTAGCTGCCCCGAGACTGCGGAGAGGGGCGGCATACAAATCCAATAAATGAATGAATGAATGAATGAATGAATGAATGAATGAATATACCTCACCATTAGCACTGCTGTCTCTGACTGCTTGATTTGTAGGTCAGCAATGGACAAAGGTTTTCCAACAGGCCTCTAGATCAGGGATCCCCAACCCCCAGTATGTGGTCCGGAATTGGGCTGTGGCATGCCAGAAACTGGGCCGCACAAGCAAGTGATGCTACGCTTGTGGGATTCAGGCAGCACACCAAACCATGCCCACCTCTCTCCACAGAAGTGATCCCTGGGGCCTGAGAGGTGGGGTGTCACAGTGGTTAGAATGCAGCACTGAAGGCTACTTCAGCTAAGTAGTTCAGGAGTTCAAATCTCACCATCGGCTCAAGGTTGACTCAGCCTTCCATCCTTCCGAGGTGGGTAAAATGCAGACCCAGATTATTGGGGGCAATATGCTGATTCTATAAATTGCTTTGAGAGGGCCATAAAAGCACTATGATGCAGTATATAGTATGCTAAGAGTAGTAGATCCTTGGAACAAACTTCCAGCAGACGTGGTAGACAAATCCAAAGTAACTGAATTTAAACATGCCTGGGATGAACATATATCCATCCAAAGATAAAATACAGGAAATAGTATAAGGGCAGACTCGATGGACCATGAGGTCTTTTTCTGCCGTCAGTCTTCTATGTTTCTATTGCTGTTGAGGTGCAGTGCTCTAGTTAGTTCTAAAATTAAAGTCCAAATCCTTTTATGTAATTAACAGTCATTGCTTGATTAGCCCAACAAAGACCCATCTAAACTCCATTTCCATACCATGATTAAATGTATTAATAAGGTCAATGTCTATGGAGATTCTCATTCATCCAGGTCATAGATGTCCCAAAGGTGCTTTTCCAAGAGGCAACTGGAGTTTTCTTGTTCTGTCAAAGCTGGAGAAGCTTCTTGGATGAAAAGCAAAAGGTCTTCAAAGAAAAACAAGGAAGTCCTGTTGCCTCTTGAAAAAGCACCTTTGGGACTATTAATAAGCTCAAAAGTGTTGTTATCTCATGATGCAAAACCTTCTACAGAGGAATTATTGACTCTGTCATCTGCACCTCTATAACTGTCTGGTTTGGCTCCTCAACCAGACAAGACAGACACAGACTTCAACAGATAATTAGAACCGTGGGGAAAAAAATTAATAATAATAATAATAATAATAATAATAATAATAATAATAATAATTAAATAAATAAATAAATAAATTAATTAATAATAATAATAATAATAATAATAATAATTATTATTATTATTATTATTTATTAGATTTGTATGCCGCCCCTCTCCAAAGACTCGGGGCGGCTCACAACAGTAATAAAAACAGTATAACAATGGAACAAATCTAATAATAAAAATTATATAAAAAACCCCAACTGTTAAAAACCATACAACACATACATTAAAGCTTTCTAGGCCCAGGATTGTTAGTCTATTTTCGTAGGATATTCTGTTTCGAGTGGAGGAGTGAAGGAGTGAAGACAGATTCTTTGTGTGTCCAATCACACCTGGCCAATAAAAAATTATGTTCTGTTCTCTTCCGTTCCCTTCTACCCTACCCCACCCTGCCCTACCCTACACTACGAAAAAATGCCAAAAATAGGCAAAATCTCAGGTGTGCAAGCATCTTTGCATGAGATTTCGCTTGTGGTGCATGTACAGAAGCCAAATCTCATATGGGGGTGCATGTGCACACATTGGGGACACACAGTTGCGTGCGCAGCGCAATTTTTGTTACACACTACCGCATGGCCCCATACCAGGTACAGCCCACCACTGGATGTGAGCATTCATGCGCATGCTATTGTGCGTGTGTGCATGCACCCTTTTGGCACCTGAGCCAAAAAAGGTTCACCATCACTGCTACCTATAGTATTTTAAAGGCATTTTAAGTCACCAGCATGACTTAAAGCACTGTTTTCTTATCACGGTGTGTAAGGCTGCTGCTGAATCTAAAAGTATACAGTAATAGCACGACTTTGGTGTAGGTTTTGTGTCTCCGAGTCTACGGAGTGGGGCGGCACACAAATCTAAATAATAATAATAATAATAATAATAATAATAATAATAATAATAATAATAATATAGTTGATGATGTTGTTTAGCAGTATACAAAAACAATCTTTACAGTCAGAGGGGAAAAAATCAACTATTTTTTCTTATGAACATCTCTGGCTCTTTTATCAAAATTGATCAAGAAGCCTGCTTTAATACCCTAAAAATCTGTTTTTTATTAGTTGCCATTCATCAACTAATTATGTAGAACAAATCTGAATAGCTGTATAGATGTAAAACATTGTTCACTCTGTAAATTCCTCCCCCCCCCCAAAAAAAATGTATACTGCTCAAAAAAATAAAGGGAACACTCAAATAACACATTCTAGATCTGAATGAATGAAATATTCTCATTGAATACTTTGTTCTGTACAAAGTTGAATGCACACAACAGTATGTGAAATTGATTGTCAATCAGTGTTGCTTCCTATGTGGACAGTTTGATTTCAGAGGAGTTTGATTTAATTGGAGTTATATTCTGTTGTTTAAGTGTTCCCTTTATTTTTTTGAGCTGTGAATAATAAGTATAAGAGTTCAGAAACTTACATCAAATTGAACATTGAATCCACTTCATTTCTTCAACGCATCATGAAAACATTGCCACAATTTAGGTTAGCCACAACTTAGGTCTAAATTGATGAAGTATAAGGGACCCATCACCTGTTGGGCAGGAAGCAGTGGTGGGCTCCTACAGGTACGGTCAGATACACAGTATCGGTAGCAAAAGTTTGGTCAGGTACACAGTACCAATAGCAAAAGTTTGATTCTCCTCCCCTTTTTTTCCCTTCTGGGCTCTGGGTATGTTTTTCCTATCACAGTAAATGAGGTTGAATGTGTATAATTTTAGAAGAGCTGTGTGTGCCTGTGTGTACATACACTTACATACATACACTATGTGTATGTGGGCTACTGCCTGGATGGGACAAAATGCAGTGGGGTAGCGAAAATGGAGCTCCACCCCAGAACACCCAATTTGCACTGAAAGATGTTGAAACAAAATGCATAAGCTACATCTACAATGTGGTAGTAAAAATTTTGGTAGTCCATCACTAGCAGAAAGATACTGTATTCATTTATTTTCAATGAATTCAATAAGTGTTTTGGATTGTTTTGTTCATATGTCCCATTACAGCTTATGACCAAAGGTTTGGGTCACGCTGGGCCCGAAATTAAACTTATGATCTTGATTTTTGCATTCACTTTTCCTTTGAAAAGTGTTCGGAAACTTCCGATCGTGCAAAACGCAGCCGCGAGAGCCATCGTGGGGCTTCCAAGATCTGCCCATGTTTCACCAACACTCCGCAGCCTGCACTGGCTGCTGATCAGTTTCTGGTCACAATTCAAAGTGTTGGTTTTGACCTATAAAGCCCTACATGGCATTGGACCAGAATAGCTCTGGAACCGCCTTCTGCCGCACGAATCCCAGCGATCGATTAGGTCCCACAGAGTTGGCCTTCTCCGGGTCCCATCGACTAAACAATGTTGGCTGGCGGGACCGAGGGGAAGAGCCTTCTCTGTGGCGGCCCCAGCCCTCTGGAATCAATTCCCTCCAGAGATTCGAACAGCCCCCACCCTCCTCGCCTTCCGTAAAATGCTGAAGACCCACCTTTGTCGCCAGGCGTGGGGATAATTACCACCTTCTCCCCCATCTATTATGTTTTCGGCCTTATTGTATGATGGACTAGGTTGAATGCGTATGATTGTATAGTTAAGGACTTTACTATGTTATTAATGTTTTTAAATTGATTTAATTTCTACTATTAGATTTGTAATGTATTGTATCACTATTATGTTGTGAGCCGCCCTGAGTCTTTGGAGAGGGGCAGCATACAAATCTAATAGACTACTATAACTAAACTATGATTATAACTTGAGTCAACCTGGGCTCAGGTTGCTGCTGCTTAATGCCAGGTCGGTGGTAAATAAAGCCCTCCTCATCCGGGATTTGATCCTGGATGAGGAGGCCGACCTGTCATGTATTACTGAAACCTGGCTGGGCCCGGAGGGAGATGTTCCTCTCTCTGAAATCTGCCCAGCCGGGTTTCAGATATGGCATCAACCTCGACCCCAGGGAAGGGGGGGAGGAGTGGCTATTATAGCCAGGGAGAGCCTTTGCCTGCGTGGACTCATTGCTCCGGAAATTGCGGGTTGCGAGTCTCTCTTGCTGAAGTTGGACTTAGGGGTTCAGGTGGGCTTATTTCTCACGTACCTGCCTCCCAGCTGCATGTCAAAAGCCCTGCCTGTGCTACTCGAGGAGGTAGCCGGGTTGGCGGTGGAGTTCCCCGGACTTATTGTCCTGGGGGACTTCAACCTGCCATCACTCGGCGAAACCTCTGGGTTGGCACAGGAGTTCATGGCCACCATGACAGCCATGGACCTGACTCAAGTAGTACAGAGTCCGACTCACGAGGGAGGGCACGCACCTGACATGGTATTCCTTTCCGAGCAACTGAGTAATGGTCTGAGACTAAGGGGCTTAGATGCGTTGCCTTTGTCATGGTCAGACCATTTCCTACTACGGCTTGACTTCCTGGCTCCAATCCTTCCCCGCAGGGAGGCGGAACCAATTAAGATGTTCCGCCCCAGACGCCTGATGGACCCAGAGGGCTTTCAGACGGCGCTTGGGGTTATACCAGAGGCACTTGTCCACAGTTCGGCAGAGTCTCTTGCGGAAGCCTGGAACAAGGCCGCAGCAGAGGCTCTTGACCGGATTGCGCCTTTGCGACCTCTCCGAGGCGCTAGACCCTGTAGAGCTCCATGGTTCAACGAGGAGCTCCGGGAGTTGAAACGCCAGAAGAGACGTCTAGAGAAGCGATGGAGGAAGAGTAGGTCTGAATCCGACCGAACACTTGTAAGAGCTTTTATTAAGACTTACAAAGTGGCGCTCAAGGCGGCAAGATGCGCGTACCATGCCGCCTTGATTGCATCAGCGGAATCCCGCCCGGCCGCTCTGTTTAGGGTGACCCGCTCCCTTCTTAACCAGGGGGGAGTTGGGGAGCCCTTGCAGAGTAGTGCCGAGAATTTTAACACGTTTTTCGCTGATAAAGTCGCTCGGATCCGGGCCGACCTCGACTCCAATTGTGAAACAGAGTCGACTGACAACGAGTCAGTCGAGGTGACTGGGGCACGTACTTGTCCACCTGTCTGGGAAGAGTTTGATCTGGTGACACCTGATGAAGTGGACAAGGCCATTGGAGCTGTGAGTTCTGCCACCTGTTTACTGGATCCGTGTCCCTCCTGGTTGGTTTCGGCCAGCAGGGAGGTGACGCGGAGCTGGGCCCAGGAGATTACCAACGCTTCCTTGGGGAGGGGAGTTTTTCCATCACTCTATAAAGAAGCGCTCGTGCGCCCCCTCCTCAAGAAGCCCTCCCTGGACCCAGCTGTGCTTAACAACTATCGTCCAGTCTCCAACCTTCCCTTTATGGGGAAGGTTGTCGAGAAGGTGGTGGCACTCCAGCTCTAGCGGTCCTTGGAAGAAGCCGATTATCTAGGTCCCCAGCAGTCGGGTTTCAGGCCCGGTTACAGCATGGAAACCGCTTTGGTCGCGTTGATGGATGATCTCTGGCGGGCCCGGGACAGGGGTTTATCCTCTGTCCTGGTGCTCCTTGACCTCTCAGCAGCTTTCGATACCATCGACCATGGTATCCTTCTGCACCGGCTGGAGGGGTTGGGGGTGGGAGGCACTGTCCTTCAGTGGTTCTCCTCCTACCTCTCTGGCCGGTCGCAGTCGGTGTTAGTGGGGGGTCAGAGGTCGACTCCTAGGTTTCTCCCTTGTGGGGTGCCTCAGGGGTCGGTCCTCTCCCCCCTGCTATTCAACATCTACATGAAACCGCTGGGCGAGATCATCCAAGGACATGGGGTGAGGTATCATCAATATGCGGATGATACCCAGCTTTACATCTCCACCCCATGCCCAGTCAACGAAGCGGTGGAAGTGATGTGCCGGTGCCTGGAGGCTGTTGGGGCCTGGATGGGTGTCAACAGACTCAAGCTCAACCCGGATAAGACGGAGTGGCTGTGGGTTTTGCCTCCCAAGGACAACTCCATCTGTCCGTCCATCACCCTGGGGGGGGGAATTATTGACCCCCTCAGAGAGGGTCCGCAACTTGGGCGTCCTCCTCGATCCAAAGCTCACATTAGAAAAACATCTCTCAGCTGTGGCGAGGGGGGCGTTTGCCCAGGTTCGCCTGGTGCACCAGTTGCGGCCCTATCTGGACCGGGACTCATTGCTCACAGTCACTCATGCCCTCATCACCTCGAGGTTCGACTACTGTAATGCTCTCTACATGGGGCTACCTTTGAAAAGTGTTCGGAAACTTCAGATCGTGCAGAATGTAGCTGCGAGAGCAGTCATGGGCTTACCTAGGTATGCCCATGTTTCACCATCACTCCGCAGTCTGCATTGGCTGCCGATCAGTTTCCGGTCACAATTCAAAGTGTTGGTTATGACCTTTAAAGCCCTTCATGGCATTGGACCAGAATATCTCCGAGACCGCCTCCTGCCGCACGAATCCCAGCGACCGATTAGGTCCCACAGAGTGGGCCTTCTCCGGGTCCCGTCAACTAAACAATGTCGGTTGGCGGGCCCCAGGGGAAAGAGCCTTCTCTGTGGCGGCACCGGCCCTGTGGAACCAACTCCCCCCGGAGATTAGAACTGCCCCTACTCTTCCTGCCTTCCGTAAACTCCTTAAAACCCACCTTTGCCGTCAGGCATGGGGGAACTGAAACAGCTTCCCCTGGGCATGTTTAATTTATATATGGTATGCTTGTGTGTATGTCTGTTAGTATATGGGGTCTTTTTAAAATCTTTAATATTTTAAATTGTCAGATTATTTATGATTTGTTTCCACGTGTTGTGAGCCGCCCCGAGTCTTCGGAGAGGGGCGGCATACAAATCTAAGTAATAAACAAACAAACAAACAAACAAACAAACAAACAAACAAACAAACAAACAAATAAATAAATAAATAAATTAGCAGAGACAATGACTCTAGATGATGAATATGAATTGATCGGTTTCTGGTCACAATTCAAAGTGTTGGTTATCACCTATAAAGCCCTTCATGGCATCGGACCAGAATATCTCAGGGACCGCCTTCTGCTGCACGAATCCCAGCGACCAGTTAGGTCCCACAGAGTTGGCCTTCTCCGGGTCCCATCAACTAAACAATGTTGTCTGGCGGGACCCAGGGGAAGAGCCTTCTCTGTGGCGGCCCTGACTCTCTGGAACCAACTCCCCCCAGATATCAGAGTAGCCCCCACCCTCCTTGCCTTTCGCAAGCTCCTTAAAACCCACCTCTGTCGTCAGGCATGGGGGAATTGAAATTTTCCCTTCCCTCCTAGGCTTATAGAATTTATACATGGTATGCTTGTATGTATGATTGGTTCTTTAAATTGGGGTTTTTTAGATTATTTTTAATATTAGATTTGTTTACATTGTCTTTTTATTGTTGTTAGCCACCCCGAGTCTTCGGAGAGGGGCGGCATACAAATCTAATAAATAAAAATAAATAAATAAATAAAAAATAACTCTCTTTATGATACGTGTATCATTGCCCCCTTCCAGAAGATTTAACTTTCAGCATCCATCCCATTAACTTTTTATCAACCGGTAGTTAATAGGAAAAGCTGGCTGAGATTTTGCCTGCTTTTAAAGAGTTGGGATATGAAATGGATGCTTTGTGCTGTAACCTTTCATTTTGCAGTCTGCACACCATTACAAGACTGATGCCCAACTGACAAAGCAGACCTGGGAGAAATATGTTTTTTTCCCCACCACTTACCCTTTGGCCGGTGTTGCTATGCCAACGTCTGTCAGTTTCATTCCTACACCTGGAAAACCAAAGAGCAAGCCAGCATTACCACAAAGTAGATCAGGTACAGCAACATTTAATACATCAATGTCATTTTTAGCGGTTTTGCTACTGGTCGCAGTTGCTACCTGTCGCTTTTTATATGTGATATATCAGTTGTCACAAATATTTAATTCCTCCAGGGCAAGCCATTCATTTTACTCTCCGTTTAGTGTTTTGTTTGGAGGGGAAGCATGTAAGATGCATTACTTGCGGGTGGGGAAACAGGAGCCGCAGAAGTTATAGTTTTGCAGACGGATGTACATCTACCTTGTTTTATACACCCTGTCCTAGATTTTATAGAAGTGTTTTATGATTTGTGATGGCTGGATGCACTGAATAGTTTCCTTGCAATGCTATTTATAACTTTGAGAATAAATCCATGTCTGTTTGAAGGCTACTGTCATATTTCATTGACTCAATATCTCTTATTTAAGATCCTGTTGCTTCTGGGTTCTAAGCAGGAGCTCAACTAACCTATTACTTTTGCCCAACATGTATGACACCCAGGGCTGTATTCCCATTACCGCCACTACCAATGCGCTACGCACACAGGTTCGGTTCTCCTGCGTGCATGCGTCTCAGCATGTTTTTTGCTTCTGTGCATGCGTAGGAAGAGGGGCGGAATATAAATCCAATTAATAAAATCCAATTAATAAAATCCCACAAGAGGATGTATGCGGGATATTTCAGTGATTTTTTTTTGCTTCTGCACATGTGCAGAAGCCAAAAATTGCCAAAATCTCATCTGCGTGCATGTCCCCTTGTGAGATTTTACTTCCTGCGCATGCACACAAGCATGGTGGGCAGTAACGGGCAGCCAAAATTTTTACTGCCACACTGTGGGTGTAGCTTATTTTATGGGTGTGGCTTGATGGTCATGTGACGGGATAGTGACTTGCCAGCCATGTGACCAGGTGGGAGTGGCTTGAACGATCATCATCGTTCAAGTCAACTGTTATTGCCACACAATGCCTTTTCATCTCAGCTGTGGGCAGAGTGAGGGCTTCACGAGGGGAAAAAGACCGCAGCCCAGACTGCTTCGGTATGGCGCACACAGCAGCAGCAGCAGCAGGGGGGAAAAAGGAGAGCCAAACTGAGACCAGTAATCCAGGAAGTTACTGCCGCTGGTCAGCTGGAGGTGCGCATGCAGCTTCATTTCCTGCCTGCTGCCCACCCCTGATGGTGGGTGTACCTAGTCGGACTCCTGTACTACAATGAGGGGGGATTTTTGCTCTCCCTGGGCTCTGGAGCCTTTCCTCGAGCCTCTGGGAGGATGAAAATGGCCTCCTCAGGCTCCAAAGGCCGGAAACAAGCCAATTTTCAGTCTTCTTGAACTTCCAGAGGGCTCTTTTTTCATCCTCCCCAAGCGATCTGTACTTACCTATATCCTAAACAGAGTGCATGGGGACTCAGGAGAGGGGAAGGGAGGGACCAGCCAGGAGTGGGATTCAGGGGTTCTCTGAACTGCACAGAATCTTAGCTAGATGTTCTCCTGAACCCCTGTGAACCCCCAGCAGCGCGCCCCTGAATTCATCCCAAACTCATTTGCAGAACGTATTTCCCTGTAAGCAGTATTAGGATGCAGCCGGTATGGCTGGAATCGGGTCTCCGGTAGTGAAAATGGAGATGCGCATGCCTCTCCACACGCCCGGTGCATGAACACATGGGCACACATTAGATTTGGCTTCTGCGCATGTGCAGCAAGCAAAATATGTGGAAGATTTTGCTGATGTTTGGAGTATTTTTGCTGCCGCGCATACACGGAAGCAAAGAAATTGTCGAGCATTCTCGCGTGATATTTCACTTGCTGCGCATGGATAAAAGATGAATCTCGTGCCAATGGGCGCGTGCATGCCCATGACTGTCCAGAAGAGCGTACTGATAGTGGCCGGTAAATGGAACTCCCACCTGCATGTAAGCATATATAATAGTGCAGTGTGGTTCATTGCACACTACAGTGGTACCTCTACTTAAAAACTTAATTCGTTCCATGACCAAGTTCTTAAGTAGAAAAGTTTGTAAGCAGAAGCAATTTTTCCCAATGTAAAAGCAAATAATGCGTGCAAACCCATTAGGAAAGAAATAAAAGCTCAGAATTTGGGGGGAGGAGGAGGAGGAAGAGGAGGAGGACAGTCGCTGCCGAAAGAAGAAGGGGGAATAAAAAAAATCCAAAAGTTTAAAGCTTTAAAAAAAAAGAGGGACTCTGAGGCAGCGAGGAGGAGCATGCGCCTCCCATACACCCGGCGCGAGGCTGCCTCCCATACACTGTGCCAGAGAGAGAAACCCAGGCGAGCGAGAGGGTGGAACCTCCCACTCCTTTGGCCGAAAGGCGGCTGCTGCTGCTGCTGCTGCTACTTGCTTCCTCTTCTTTCCCATGCTGAAGGGCTCCCCTCTCCTCTCGCTCACTCACTCGTTTTGTAGTCGGTGCCTTTCCTTCACTGTGGTGACTCCTTGGTTTGGCTGAAGCCGAGTTGATTCGGCCGGGGCAAAGCTCCCCCTTTTGCCTTTCCAAGTCCAGATGCTCCGGGAGACAACCTTGCACTGGGTGTATGGGAGGCAGCGCGAGGGAGTTGCCATAGCCAAGTGGTTTATTCCCTCTCCAAGAGACCAGAGAAAATGCTTCGTTCGCTCTGGACTGCCAAAGCCTCTTGGCTTAAAGTTGCCAACATTAGAGACCCCTGCTCTATGGCTCTTTCTTTGAAAACTGGAACAGCTGAAAACTATTATTATTATTATTATTATTATTATTATTATTATTATTATTATTATTTATTAGATTTGTATGCCGCCCCTCTCCGTAGACTCAGGGCGGCTCACAACACAATAAAACAATTCATAACAAATCTAATAATTTACAATTTAAAATATTTTTAAAAACCCATTATTAAGCAGACATACATACAAACATACCATACATAAATTGTATGTATGAAAAGTATGTTTAAGGGGTTTTCAGGAAATAGGTAAATTGAAAATAATTCTTCCACTTTCCCTTTGCTGGGAAGGGGAAAATGGTAACCTCTATAGTCTATACAGTGATACCTCGTCTTACAAACGCCTCGTGATACAAACTTTTCAAGATACAAACCTGGGGTTTAAGATTTTTTTGCCTCTTCTTACAAACTATTTTCACCTTACAAACCCACCACTGCCGCTGGGATGCCCCGCCTCCGGTCTTCCATTGCCAGCAAAGCATCCATTTTTGTATTGCTGGGATTCCCCTGAGGCTCCCCTTCCGTGTTTTTGTGATGCTGCAGGGGAGTCCCAGCAATCTAAAAACGGGCGCTTCGCTGGCAACGGAAGTCCAGAAGTGGGATTTCCCAGCGAGGGGAGCCTCAGTGAAATCGCAGCATCGCAAAAATACAGAGGTCCGGAGGTGGGGTTTCGAGGACTTCAGTGTTTTTTGTGATGCTGCAATTTCACTGATGCTCCCTTCGCTGGGAAACCCCACCTCTAGACTTCTGTTGCCAGCAAAGCACTCGTTTGTGCGATTCTGTGACTCCCTTGCTGGGACTCCCCTGCAGCATCGTAAAAACACAGAAGTCCGGAGGTGGTGTTTCCCACGGAGGGGAGCCTCAGGGGAATCCCAGCAGTGCAAAAATGGGCGCTTCGGCTGGCAAAAGGGGTGAATTTTGGGCTTGCACGCATTAATTGCTTTTCCATTGATTCCTATGGGAAACAATGTTTCGTCTTACAAACATTTCACCTTAAGAATCTCATCCCGGAACCAATTAAGTTTGTAAGACAAGGTATCACTGTATTTCCTAACCAGGAGAGCAAGGAATCAGGAACTATGGTAAAATGTGGTCCAACAAACAACCTGACATTCAGAAAGGGATTGCCAGGTTGTTTATACATAGGAAATGAGCAGCTTAGCGGGTACATGAAGAAGTCAAATGTCTCATCAGGTGAGAGAACTTAGCTGACCTTGTCTGAGCTGGGAAGCAAAGCAGGCCAATTCTGAATACTACTTGGATGGGATTCCTATGTTTGTAAACTGAGAATGTATTCCTGATAAACTCTCTCTGTACAATGGTCAAGAAAAAGTTCAAGGTGACCTTGGGATCGCTGGAAATGAAATTCAATGCAAAAGAGTGCTCTTCCAAGTTATTACACTGATGATAGCGCCTATGTTGGTCACAAGAGCTGTTATTGTTGTTATACTTTGATTGCTTAAGCATTAAACTCAGTCAACTGAACATTTAAAGACATATCACAAATATTATTGACTGGCACTGATGGTTGATAACAGGTTGAAACTGTTATCAACTGATAGCAACTATGTTGGTCACAAGAGCTAGTTGTTGTTGTTGCTGTTGTTGTTGTCATCTCTTTTATTCATTAAACATAAAAATCTGTCAACTAAACATTTGAAAATGTATCACAAACATTGTTAGTACAGGAGTACATATGTGTTAGGGATTGCCATTATAAACTGCATATTGTAAACTGTACCAAACTTGTACTTAAAGGGTTAATGTGCACTCAAAGAGTTAACATTTAATTGCAGAGTAAATGTTCAAGGCTATGTCGCCATTGAAGCTATAAAAGCTCATGATCGTGCCTGGTCACTTCCTTGTTACTTTATATTTGCCTGAGACGGGGGAGTTGTTTTTCTAAGCTCCGTGCTTGTATTAGCTTTGTGCTTTTATCTATCTTATTGTATTTTAGCTTTGTGCTTTATCTATATATTTAGCTTTGTGCTTGTTATCTATATTCTGTATTTTGTATTTGCTATGTGCATATTTTGGATTGTTTATATTTTGTTTATATGTAAATAATACTTATTTAACTAAGTCTGTATCTTGGCTTTATCACACATCCACGCTCTGTTAAAATTCTCTGCTCGGTATTGTCAAAGGTTTCATAGCATAGCTAACCGAGACAAGCCAACAAACATCATTGACTGACGCTGATGGTTGATATGGGTTTACAATAACAATAACAACAGAGTTGGAAGGGACCTTGGAGGTCTTCTAGTCCAACCTCCTGCTTAGGCAGGAAACTTTATACTACTTCAGACAGATGGTTATCCAACATCTTAAATACTTGAAACATTCACAACTTCTGGAGGCAAGCTGTTCCACGGATTAATTGTTCTAACTGTCAGGAAATTTTTCCTTAGTTCTTTTTTATTTCTTTAAATATTTTTATTAATTTAGTTAGTTCTAAGTTACTTCTCTCCTTGTTTACTTTCCACCCATTGCTTCTTGTTTTACCCTCAGGTGCTTTGGAGAATAGGTTGACTCCTTATTCTTTGTGGCAAGCCCTGAAATATTTGATTATTTATTTATTCATTCATTTTTTTATGCCACTCTTCTCCTTAGACTCAGGGCGGCTTACATGTTAGCACTTTTTAACAGAGCCAGCATATTGTCCCCACAATCTGGGTCCTCAATTTACCCACCTTGGAAGGATGGAAGGCTGAGTCAACCTTGAACCGGTGATGAGATTTGAACCGCTGACCTGCAGATCTATAAGTCAGCTTTAGTGGCCTGCAGTTCTGCACTCTACCTGCTTTGCCATCTCTGCTCTTGTTGTGGTTCTTGTGGCTGTTACTACTACTATTATTACTATTAAATATTTTGCTTTTATATTGTGCTTTATATGTATGTTCAGCTTCAAAATGTAAAGTATATATGTCATTATTTTTTGTAAAGAAGACTTTCAAACCTGACTCTGTTTTAGACTTGGGGCATAATTAGACTCATGGGGCATATTTATATTAAAACCTGAATCCAAAAAATGGAGATTAAGAGAACTAGCATTTTTAAAAGATGTATTGAGGAAATTCATAATCATGCGAAATACTGAAAGACTATGGAAAATAGCAGGGACTGGAGGCATTCATGGAGGGTCAATTTGACAGCCTTGACAGCCACAACTGTGTATATGATACAAGTGAGCCTTCAATCATATAATTGTGGCTGTCATGTTGACTGTTTTTACCTCTACACCCAATTAACGAATGGCCCCGGTGGGAACTGAATGCCAACTGTCCAGGTTCTGTTACAGCAGTTTCTCTCCAACTTGGCAATTTTAAGACATGTGGATTTCAACTCCCAGATCTGCAATCATCAGTTGAGAATCTGGGCACAGAAAGACACACACTATTTCTCTGCGGGCCTATTTGTGGATAAACCAGCCATAATATTACATTTATCACAAACCACTGTATAACAGCAAGAGTCTCACCTTGCATATCTGTTATGAGCAAGCTGCCGCTGGTTTTTTCATATACCCAGTGCTGAAAGGTGCAACATTTCTGGCCAGCTTCCGAGTCTCTTCTCATGAAATTGATTTCCTTCCCATCCTTAACAGAGTATTTCACGAATTCTCCAATGAGTTCCTCCTCCACTGTGGCATAAGGGATGTTATTCTTGGGCCGATGAATAAGGAAAATAGGAATGATTCTGAAAGCAGAGCCAGGAGGGGAAAAAAAGGAAACATACACAATGAAAACTTATGGTGAGCAGTGTTCCCTCTAATTTTTTGGGGGGATGGGCGGAAAAGTATAGTGTCTGAGCAGCAGTCCCTTTGGGACTGGGCAGCACAGAAATAATAAATAAATAAATAAATAAACAAACAAACAAACAAAAAACCCACCCTGTTTTGCCTCAGAGAATTTCAAAATAAAATACTGTACTGTGTGTCTATAACAGTGAGCTCATAATAGGGCAACTCTATCAATATCAAAATGCCACTTAAATAGTTGAGCTAGTTTCAAACTAGATTTTGATTTTCTTTCTCTCTTCCTTACTCCCATTCTTTTTCTTTCTCTTTTCCTTCCTCTCTTTTTTCTATCTGTTTCTCTCTCTTCCTCTCTTCCTCTCTCTCTCCTTCCCTCTCACTCTTTCCCTCTCAGCTTCTGGGCAGGTTTGGAAAACTCTGAGTTGATGATGATTTTTAAGTGAGCGATTGCTCACTGCTCAGCTTAGAGGGAACTATGATGGTGAGAGGAAGAATTTTAGAAAAGGCATTTTGAGGATTTGCTAGGTTAAACCGTGGGGTACTGTATATTCAGTGCCTTAATGGAGAAAGCATGCTTCCCTAACTTCATGTGCCCCTTTCTGCATGGCATGTATGTATGTATGTATGTATGTATGTATGTATGTATGTATTTATTTATTTATTTATTTATTTACTTATTTGTCATATAAACATAGTACTGTAGTATGTTTAACATAATATACCGTGTTTCCCCGAAAATAAGACACTGTCTTATATTAACTTTTTGCTCCAAAAGTTGTGCTACGTCTTATTTTCAGGGGGTGCCTTATATTTCTCAAGTAAGACAAATTCACAGGCAGAAAAGCTGACACCCCCAAAGAAAGTGTACCGTACGGTACACTGATTATGGTACGGTACCTGTCAGTATGGCACCCACACACACAAACGACGGCACTTATATGGTACAACAGTATACTCCCGCTATTGCAGTTTCCGGCCACCAGAGGAACTACAGTCTACGCACTGTAGTGGAGACTGTAATGGCGGTGAGACAGCAGCAGACTGTGTCTGCTGTACTGGACAGTACAAAGCGATGGAAGGGGCCAGCAGGGGACGCCACATTATTACGGTACCGCTATGAACAGCTTTGAATGGTACCGTATGTTTTTCCACCACACCGTATGTAAACTTGACTACGCCTTATTTTCGGGGGGTGCCTTATATTAGCAAATTCTGCAAAACCTCTGACATGCCTTACTTTTGGGGTATGTCTTATTTTCGGGAAAACAGGGTAAGTATAAAGTCGAGATAGAAAACATATACTAAAGACATTATTAGGACAGGAATGGTAGGCACAAAGGTGCACTTATGCACGCTCCGTACAGACCTCTTAGAAAAGGGGAGAGGTCTATTGTAGATAATGTAAGGTTGAAGATTTTGGGATTGGGGGAGGAAACAACAGAAGTCTGGTAGTGAATTCCAGGCATTGACCACTCTATTGCTGAAATCGTATTTTCTGCAGTCTGGTTTGGAGCGATTTACATTTAGTTCGTATCTATTGCCTGCTCTTGTGTTGTGATTGTTGAGCATTATGATCTTGGCAAACTGTGCCTTGTTCTTGAAAGGTATTGATTCATTTATGAGAAAAGTGGAAAAAGGATCACAGCATTAGTAGGCCTGGGACATCAAAGAGCCAACACTGTAAACACTGCTTTACCAGTAGCAAATTTTGCTAGCCCTTGTATGTTGTATGTTCATATAACAAATACTTCACATGTATAAGTGCAATTACAGTGATGTGTACTAACTGTAAGACTCCTAAGGCAATTCCATCGTTATTCCCAGTTCAAGCATAATGTGTTTTCATGAGTTGCGTGCATTTCTCTTTAATTTTTGCCATATACAGTATTATTTCTGTTCTTAACTCCACATTTTGTTTGAACTATTTTTTAAAAGCTCCAACTTTACAGCACAAAGAGACTTAACCAATCGAAGTAGTCTGGATTATCAAGGGGTCAAAGATTTTCTTTTTTGTATTTTATATAATCAAATTAAAAATGTTAAAGTTAAAAAAGGACTTTCAGGGCAACTATGACCTGGATAACTGAGAATTTCCATAAACATCTAGGTCTCTAGAGTACTTTCCTTACCAAATGTTCTAAAAATTCTACAGTATTTCTTGATTAAAATTGCAGAGCTTAAAAATTGGGAAGTTTAGAAGTTGTTGTGGTTAGCTCTGGCCCTGCTCCTGCCCCAAGGACTGTGGATGTGGGGGAGACATCCACATGCTGCAGGCCTGTTTTGCTCCCGGTGGAATCTGATGATGAAGGCTCCTCTGACCAAGAAGACATGAGTGACAGGGAGGAGGAAAGTGGGGCAGACAGCTTAGAAGGAGATCAATTATCTAGCTCCTCCTTGGATTCAGAACAAGAGTTAATGATACAGCCACGCATGAAGAGAGCGATGCATAGGCAACAACAACTGAGAGATTATTATCAAAGAAAATGAGGCTACCTGTGGTTGGGTGGGGCTGAGGTAATTAGTGAGGCTGCTATAAATAGCAGCCTGTGGGTTTGGCCATTGTGGAGGATTATCTGATTGTTGTGTTTCGTGACTGCTTTACTGACTTTGACCTTTTGTGTGCTGATTTTTCCCCGCTTTGAAACTAAACCAGAGCAAAGCGTGTTTCACTTTGTGAAAGAAGAAGGACTGTGAATTGCCTCACAGCTGCAAGCTAAGTATCACAGAACTGATAAGGGACTTGTACAAATTACCAGTTTGTTTGGAGACGAGTGCTCTTTGCTATACCAAAAGAGGGCTTGGTTTAAGTGAATTTTCATTATAAAGAACATTGTTTTGAATTTTCAAACGTGTGTATCTGAAATTTGTACCTGTGAATTGTTGGGAGGAGTCTACCAGAGAGCCCGACAGAACAGAAGTGAAAGGCCTTCTACATTTTTTTTCTGAATTCATTAAACTTGAATACGCCAACTAACAAACTAATTTATCCAATCAAGGCTTAAGGGAGGGAGCAATAAATTGTGCATGTATAAATCTTCCCAATTTTTAGCAATAAATTCTCTATAATAACTGCTTAGGAATAAACACGACATCTTTCTAGAGAGCAGCTGGCACATGTTAGTTTCAGCCAGGGGTGGGTTCTATTTAGATTCCCTACCGGTTCGCCTCATGTTGGAAGTGCATGTTTTGTGTGTATGTGCTTGCACACACAAATGACTCTCTAGGCATGTGCAGAGGGTTCTTTGCTCGCCGCTTTCAAGGAGCGACTGAGGAAGGACCGGTTCAAGGCCAGCCAGCCATTGGTGCCATTTGGCGAGTGGGGGAAAATTCCCCACTCCACCACTGGTTCGTGCAAACTGGTCTGAACCATCAGCAACCTACTACTGGTTTCCAACATCCTTCCTTATCAAACAACTCAGCTTCTTCTAAATCAGTGATTTTCAACCTTTTTTGAGCCGCGGCACATTTTTTACATTTACAAAACCATGGGACACATTGAGGGGGGGGGGCTAAAAAAAGTTTGGACAAAAAATTCTCTCATCCTTTCGCTTTATTTCTCCCTCCCTCTTTCTCTCCCTTCCTCTTTTTTTCTCTCTCTCTCCATCCCTCTTTCTTTCTCTCTTCCTTCTTTCCTCTTTTTTGCTCTATTTCACTCTCCCTCCCTACCTCCCTCTATGTCTTTCTCTCTCCCACCTTCCTTCCCTCTCTTTCTCTCTCTCTCTTTCTTTCTTTCTTTCTTTCTTTCTCTTGCTTTCTTTCTCTCTTATTTTCTTTCTCTCTCTTGCTTTCTCTCTCTCTTGCTTTCTTTCTCTGTCTTTCTTTCTCTCTCTCTTGCTTGCTTTCTCTCTCTCTCTCTTTCTTTCTTTTTTTCTCTCTTGTTTTCTTTCTCTCTCTGAGCTTCGCGGCACACCTGACCATGTCTCGCGGCACACTAGTGTGCCACGGCACACTGGTTGAAAATCACTGTTCTAAATGATATCCGTCATTTATTAAATTATTTATTATGATTATGATTATGATTATGATTATGATGATTATGATTATTATTATTATTATTATTATTATTATTATTATTATTATTATTATTATTATTATTTAGATTTCTATGCCGCCCTATTCCTTGGACTCAGGGCAGCTCACAACAAAAGAATACATAACATGTAGAAATCTAAATTTTAAAACATACTAAAACTCCAATTTCTTTAAAAAAAAACCAGCTACTCATATTCAGGCAATCAAACATGAATTCATTTGTCAGCCGGGGCGAGATGTCACACCAACACTCCGCAGTCTGCATTGGTTGCCGATCAGTTTCCGGTCACAATTCAAAGTGTTGGCTTATGACCTATAAAGCCCTTCATGGCACCGGACAGGAATATCTCCGGGACCGCCTTCTGCCGCACGAATCCCAGCGACCAGTTAGGTCTCACAGAGTTGGCCTTCTCCGGGTCCCGTCAACTAAACAATGTCGTTTGGCGGGACCCAGGGGAAGAGCCTTCTCTCTGGCGGCCCCGACCCTTTGGAACCAACTCCCCTCAGATATCAGAGTTGCCCCCACCCTCCTTGCCTTTCGTAAAGTTCTTAAGACCCATCTCTGTCGTCAGGCATGGGGGAACTGACAGATCTCCCCCGGGTCTATACAGTTTATACATGGAATGTTTGTGTGTGTGTTTGTTTTTAATAATGGGTTTTTTAGTGTTTTTTAAATTATTGGATTTGTTTTTTACATTGTTCTTGTTATTGTTGTGAGCCGCCCCGAGTCTACGGAGAGGGGCGGCATACAAATCTAATTAATAATAATAATAATAATAATAATAATAATAATAATAATAATGTTGTTCTTATCGGCCCCAAGCTTGTTTGGCAAAGATGGGTTTTTAGACTCTTGTGGAAGGTAGGGAGGGGGGGCAGTGTGAGGGAGTTTGTTCCAAAGGGGCGGGGTCACCACAGAGAAGGCTCTTCCCCTAGGTCCTGCCAGGCGACATTGTCTAGCTAATGGGACCTGGAGAAGACAGACTCTTTGGGACCTGACCGGTTGCTGGGACACATGAGGCAGAAGACGGTCCCATAAGTCATCTGGTCCGATGCCATGTAGGGCTTTATAAGTCATAACCAACACTTTGAATTGCATTCGGAAATCAATCGGCAACGAATGCAGCATGCGGAGTGCTGGAGAAACATGGGCGTACCTCGGGAGGCCCATGACTACTCGCGCGGCTGCATTTTGCACCATCTGAAGTTTCCGAACGTTCTTCAAAGGTAGCCCCATGCAGAGAGCATTGCAATAGTTGAACCTCGAGGTGATAAGGGCATGAGTGACTGTAAGAAGAGATTCTCGGTCCAAATAGGGCTGCAACTGATGTACCAGGCAAACCTGGGCCAATGTCCCCCTCGTCATAGCCAAGAGCTGGTATTCTAAGCTCAGTTGTGGATCGAGGAGGACGCCCAAGTTGCAGACCCTCTCTGAGTGGGGCAAAAGCTCCCCCCACAGGGAGAATCAAGCAACAATTCTTTTTATTTTTCCAGGAAGTTGTAAAAGCCTACTCACTCAGGTACTTCCCCAAAGCCTTCGAGAGGTTTTGTTTCAGCAGCATAGATCTTGGCGTATTCTCTTGCTGTGTTCTGAACGTAACATTCCTAGGAAGAAGAAAATACATTGGGGGGAAAAAACTTTATTTTTTAAAATTTGTATGCCATCTATCTCTCTATCAAGCAACCCTGTGTGGCTCACTATACCATAAATAACAGAATAAAACAGTGATGGGATTAAACCATTAAATCATCAAAGGTTTAAAGCTAAAACATTAGAATTGCAGATTAAAAGTCAATATGTACACAAGGTAGAGGTGAGATCTTTACAGCAACCTACAAAATCGTAAAGAAAGTCAACCTTCATTGCTCTTTGGAAGAGTATTATTATTATTATTATTATTATTATTATTATTATTATTATTATTAATTAGATTTGTATGCCGCCCCTCTCGGAAGACTCGGAGCGGCTCACAACAACAATATACAATAAAAATCCAATGATTTAAAAAAAAACCAATTTAAACCCTTGATATAAAAGCAGTCATACATCCCAAACAAACCATACATAAAACGTGATGGCCGAGGGGAATCAATTTCCCCATGCCTGGCAGCAGAGGTGGGTTTTCAAGAACTTACAAAAGACAAGGAGGGTGGGGACAGTCCTAATCTCTGGGGGGAATTGTTTCCAGAGGGCTGGGGCCACCACAGAGAAGGCTCTTCTCCTGGGTCCCATCAGACAGCATTGTTTAGTCGACAGGACCTGGAGAAGGCCAACTCTGTGGGACCTAATCGGTCGCTGGGATTTGTGTGGCAGAAGGCGGTCCCTAAGGTATTCTGGTCTGATGCCATTAGATGTTAGTGTCCCAGTAAACATCCAAGAAATAGCCCAGAGTCCAAACTTTGGCCTTCTTACAAGTTCCAGTTTATTAACGAAGCCATCTGGGATTCAGACTGTGGTCAAACTGATACTAACTTTTCCTACAGTTCCCCACTCAGGTTAAGGTTCACCCCTCATCCGCACACCCACTGCGTCAGTGCAGAAGTCAACTTTCGTTATGTTCCGGGTGTCTGCTCAGATTTCTCTCATGGGATATTATTATTTCAATGATGAATTATGAACTGGGGAGTTGGGCTCATTACCTCTTGCCAATTCTGAGTGAAATTGTTTGTTTGTTTGTTTATTGGATTTGTATGCTGCCCCTCTCCGGAGACTCCGGAGACTTGTTTGTTCATTCATTCATTCATTCATTCATTCATTCATTCATTCATTCATTCATTCATTCATTCATTCATTCATTCAAATAATAATAATAATAATAATAATAATAATAATAATAATAATAATAATTTATTAGATTTGTATGCCGCCCCACTCCGAAGACTCGGGGCTGCTCACAACAGTAATAAAAACAGTATAACAATGGGACAAATCTAATAATAAAAATATACAAAAACCCCAATAATTAAAAAACATACAGCACATACACACCAAACGTGAAATATAAAAAGCCTGGGGGAGATATCTTAGTTCCCCCATGCCTTGCGATATAGGTGGGTCTTGAGTAACTTGTGAAAGACAAGGAGAGTGGGGGCCTTTCTAATCTCCGGGGGGAGTTGATTCCAGAGGGCCGGGGCCGCCACAGAGAAGGCCCTTCGCCTGGGGCCCGCCAAACGACATTGTTTTGGTCGACGGGACCCGGAGAAGGCCAACTCTGTGGGACCTTATTGGCCGCTGGGATTCGTGCAGTAGAAGGTAGAAATTTATGTACAACAATACACAATGAAAGTTATAGAGGTTAAATATATAGAGGTTAAATATATTAGAGAAAGAATAGAAGTGAAAATTTAGGAATAGAATATATCAATTAGAGAATAGAAGGATATTATGAGAGTAGGATAAGAAGAATAGAATAGAAGAATATATATGATATATGAGATATAGGAGAGACAATAGGACAGGGGACGGGAGGCACGCTAGCATGTGATCAAAGAAAATATCTGTGAATTTTGGTTTCTGTTTCGGAGCTCTAATTACCAGCTGGCATCAAACAAACCTATTTCTTGCTGTTTCTAAATCTCCCTGCTTCTAAAATAATAGAATTACATGCTTAAATCTTGTAAAATCAGTGTGTGTAGGCCTATTTCTTGGGGGGGTGGGGTTTCAAAGCTGGGGCAGAACACCTAGGTAAGAACAAAGAGTTAATTAATTTCATGTATATTTGAACATCAGTTTGTTTTTGGAGAGGCACTATCCACAGAGAGGAGAGATGGAGGTCATAGAATAAGTGAATCCCCACCTCTTTTGTTCATATATGAGGGAAATATGTACAAAAGGACACAACTTGTGATCACCCATCTTGCCTGCTTTGACCTCTCTCTCCCACTGATATCAATATTCTGATTATGTAAAGGATAAGATAAAATATAGAATTGTTTATTGGCCAAGTGTGATTGGACACACAAGGAATTCGTCTTCGGTGCATTTGCTCTCAGCGTACATAAAAGAAAAATATACATTTGTCAAGAATCATGTGGTACAACACTTAATGATTGTCATAGGGGTCAAATAAGCAATCAGGAAACAATACTAATAAAAATGTTAAGGATAGAAGCAACAAGTTACAATCATACAGTCCTAAGTGGGAGGAGATGGGTGATAGGAATGATGAGAAAAAAACTAGTAGTAATAGTTGTGCAGTAAATAGTTTGACAGTGTTGAGGGAATTATTTGTTTAGCAGAGTGATGGCGTTTGGGAAAAAACTGTTCTTGTGTCTAGTTGTCTTGGTGTGCAGTGCTCTGTAGTGACGTTTTGAGGGTAGGAGTTGAAACAGTTGATATCCAGGATGCAAGGGCTCCTGCTTGCACTTATTTATTATTATTATTATTATTTATTATTATTTATTGGATTTGTATGCCGCTCCTCTCCGCAGACTCAGGGCAGCTAACAACAATGATTAAAAAAACAGCATGTAACAATCCAATTAATAAAACAACTAAAAACCCTTATAGTAAAACCAAACATACACACAAACATACCATGCATAACTTGTAATGGCCTGGGGGAAAGAATATCTTAACTCCCCCATGCTTGGTGATAAAGGTGGGTCTTGAGTAATTTGCGAAAGACAAGGAGGGTGGGGGCCGTTCTAATCTCTGGGGGAGTTGATTCCAGAGGGCCGGGGCTGCCACAGAGAAGGCTCTTCCCCTGGGGCCCGCCAAATGACATTGTTTGGTCGACGGGACCCAGAGAAGGCCAACTCTGTGGGACCTTATCGGCCGCTGGGATTCGTGCGGTAGAAGGCGGTTCCGGATGTATTCTGGCCCAATGCCATGTAGGGCTTACCTGTAGTGCCAATTTGTAATTCTTTTTCACAAGTTCATCATTGTTCTTGGTCCCATACACAATGGCGTTGTGCACTTTCAAAACACAGGGGTGACCAGGGCTGAGCGGAGGCACCAAACCTTGCAGCACCTTGCTTCGGAACGCTTTTCGATGCACCCCTTCCCCGAAATGCAATTCTTCCGTGGTAATCCTCCCACGCAGACTTTTACTCAAGTAACTGTCACAGATGAAGTCTTCGTTGAACATCAGCTGTAAGAATTCTATCTCTTCCAAGCCTATGAAATAAGTAAAGGCATGTATGAATCCAAAGAAAGGAAAGGTAGTGTGTCTGCAGTGATGGGCTCCTACGGGCAGTAATGGGCAGCCAAAAGTGGCTGTGGGTGTGGCTTATTTTGTGGGTGTAGCTTGATGGTCATGTGACTGGGTAGGAGTAGCTTAATAATAATAATAATAATAATTTATTGGATTTGTATGCCACCTCTCTCCGTAGACTCGTGGCGGCTAACAACAATAATAAAAATAGCATGTGACAATCCAATAATAAAACAACTAAAAACCCTTATAATAAAACCAAACATACAGACAAACATATCATGCATAACTTGTAATGGCCTTGATCTCTCCCCATTTCTAAGAGGTCTGTAAAGAACGTGCATAAACGCACCACTCTGCCTACCGTCCCTGTCCTATTGTCCTTTTTATCATTACTTTTTACTTCCTTATTTATTTATTGATTGATTGATTAAATTTGTATGCCGCCCTTCTCTGAGGACTTGGGTTATGTTTATACAAACTACTATCCCATACATATAGGACCAATAAACAAACAAACAAACAAATATAAATGAATGAATAAATAAATTGAAATGGAACTTCTACGAGCTAATGTGAGTTTTCAAATTGTTCTCCCTATTGCTGATTCTCATACTTCTTGAAAATGCATAGTTGAAGCTCAAGACATTTGTGGATTCTGGTCACTGAAAAACCCCCACTAACAAACAGAACCCACCTCCTGGGACCGCCTCCTGCCGCACGAATTCCAGCGACCGGTTAGGTCCCACAGAGTCGGCCTTCTTCGGGTCCCGTCGACTAAACAATGTCGTCTGGCGGGACCCAGGGGAAGAGCCTTCTCTGTGGGGGCCCCGACCCTCTGGAACCAGCTCCTCCCTGAGATTAGGATTGCCCCCACCCTCTCTGCCTTTCGTAAACTCCTTAAGACCCAGCTCTGCCGTCAGGCATGGGGGAACTAAAACACCTCCCCCTTGCCCATGTTGTTTTGTTGATTGATTGACTGTGTGCCTGTTTTTTTATATATATTGGGATTGTTTTAGGAAATTACTAATTTTAAATTGTAATTAGATTGGTGGGCATTGGATTTTTATTATGTACTGTTTTTTATTATTGTTGTGAGCCGCCCCGAGTTTGCGGAGAGGGGCGGCATATAAATCCAATAAATCTAATCTAATCTTTAAGGATTGTTCATATGATTTTGTTATTAGTTTTCTCTTGTGACAGTTCTTCTTGTACTTCTGTTGCTTAGCTGACTATATGTACCAATAGAAATAGATATGTTATTGAGGCTGGAATCTAATACAGAAGACCATTGAATTTGATGGAACCTATTTCTGAATTGAGATGCCTAAGATTGCACTGTGATTAGCAGGAACATATGGGCATGTAAACTATCTGCAAACACGTTGACAATTATGTAGAAAGGAAATCTATTAGGCTTTTCATTTTCATTGTTAAAGCCATAGTTGATAGTTATCACTCAAAATGGATAAATCTAATGTACAGTATAATTAATGAAATAAAATGAAATGAGATTGATTTATGGAGTTCTTAATAGAATTGGGATTAGTCTACCATAAAACTTTATTCTGGGATTAGAGGAGTTCTTATTTCTTCTTATGCTACATTATTTCAACAGAATAAGTCACACCACAAATCTTACCATAAAGTAACATAATAGAAATAATGAAGCCCTCCATCTGGTGAGTTAAAGGCAAACTGTCTATTTCATTCATATATCCCCAAAATGAGGGGAAAATACAATAATAAGATTTTTTTTAAATTATATTTCCTAGATCTATTCATTGTAGATTTTTATCCATGGCTCTTTTCAATTTTCTACTGATTTACTTTTCAGTAAATGGTCATGGTCATCAAATTGACTTTTTGACCTCCCATATGGACATCTCTTACCCTTCTCCAACCTGGATATTGAATTTCAACTCCCGTATCCCCAAGTACCATAATCAATGGTCTTACTGGAGGATGTGGAGAGAACTATAATTCACTCTATCAGAAGGTTGTGTGGATCATCGGAAGAACTTGGTTTCTATTTCTATTACATCTTTCATTCATCCTAAGAAACTAGCAATGAATTTAATTACATTACTATTCTGGTCAATAGTTCTAGCTTTCTGGACAGTTTGTAGATAATTGAATTCAAATAAATATGTGAAAACATTTATTACATTAAGAACAATACCAATTTCTAGTTTCTCAAATGCTATAATACCGCCTCTTACATATCCATGGGTGGTAGCCTGCATAGCTACTTTTTTGAGGAATCCTCTTTGAAAATCCCTCTAAAATGTGCTAGAGCACAGGTCAAAATTCCTCATATTTTGAGTCAAGGACAACTAGAAAGTTAGAGAATAAGTCTTCTCAAAAAGACATATCATTTCTACCCTCTATAACTCCTTGCTTCCGAGAACTTAAAAGGGATTTTTTTTTAAATTCTTTGTCCAATATACAGTACATATGGAAGAGAATAGACATTAAGTAATATATATAACGATAGAAAGTAAAAAGAAGAGAAGTAGATGGGAGGGAGAGAATATATATGATATAAGAGATAAGGAGAGAATATATATGATATATATATATATATAATATAGATGGATAGATGGATAGATAGATAGATAGATAGATAGATAGATAGATAGATAGATAGATAAGGAGAGAATATATATAATATATGAGATAAGGAAAGACAATTGGACAGGGGACGATAGGCACATCAGTGCACTTATGTACGCCCCTTACTGGCCTCTTAGGAACCTGGAGAGGTCAATCGTGGAGAGTCTAAGGGAGAAGTGTTGGGGGTTGGGAGTTGACACTATTGAGTCCGGTAATGAGTTCCATGCTTCGACAACTCGATTGTTAAAGTCATATTTTTTACAGTCAGGTTTGGAGCGGTTAATATTAAGTTTGAATCTGTTGTGTGCTCTTGTGTTGTTGCGGTTGAAGCTGAAGTAGTCGTTGACCGGAAGGACGTTGCAGCATATGATCTATTTATTTATTTATTCTTTGTCCAATATACAATACATATGGAAGAGAATAGGCATTAAGTAATATATATAATGATAGAAAGTAAAAAGAAGAGTAGATGAGAGGGAGAGTATATATATGATATAAGAGATAAGGAGAGAATATATATGATATATATATATATAAAATATATACATATATATACATATACATATAGATAAGGAGAGAATATATATGATATAAGAGATAAGGAGAGAATATATATGATATATATATATATAAAATATATACATACATATACATATACATATAGATAAGGAGAGAATATATATGATATATGAGATAAGGAAAGACAATTGGACAGAGGACGATAGGCACATCAGTGCACTTATATACGCCCTTTACTGGCCTCTTAGGAACCTTGAACCTGGATCATAATCAACAGTGATTATTACTTACAACTATCTCGTTGTGCTAAAAGAGTTATCTTCTCTTTAACTTACACAGTATTGCTACACCAAATTCCCTTTTAAGAGCACTCAACATGGATCACATCTCAAGACTGAAAGTACACAAGGAAACATTTGCAGTTAGTAAATGAAAAACCATGCACCTGTTTTTAAAAGGAATGGAACAATTAATCCTGCTTCTTAAGGAGTCAGGGCAGGTCACCATTTGGTTGATTGAATGAGGAAAAGTTGAGTAAAACGTTATGTACGGCATTGACAAAACCTGTTGGCCAAAGCGTTATCTATGTTTAGCACAAACACTGCAGCCCACATACTGATGTGATTAAAGAATCAGGAACGTATGAGGGAAACTTTTCATAACATAATTCTTCGCTTCTTTTTTTTCCTTTGGACAGACAGAAAGTCTGTAGAGATTCTCAAGTCATCCAGGTCTTTTTCAGGAGGCAACTGAATTTGCTTGTTTTTTTCTTTTGAAGACGTTTCACTTCTCATCGGAGAAGCTTCTTCAGTTCTGACAGGACAGTGGGGAATGGAAGGATTTATATTCCTTGCAGACAGATGGCCATTTGTATCCTTTTAGAGGGTCCTTGAAGCACTTGGAGGTTTATCTCTGTCCTTGGGGTCTCCTAAGTAGCACTCCTAGTTTCTGTAATCTGCAAATTTTTCTCTGGAAATCCATTCCTACTCCCACACCATTCAAAGGATGTTTATCCCAAATTGTACAGCTAAAAGTTTGTTTCTTCAGTTCTGATAGGATAGTGGCAAACCTCTTAGTGCTTCAACAACAGTCTAAAAGGATGCAAATTACCAGTTGGAATTTGGAATATAAATTCTTCCACTATCCTATCAGAGCTGAAGATGTTTTTTGGTTGAGAAGTGAAACATCTTTAAAAGAAAAAACAAGGAAGTCCAGTTGCCTCCTGAAAAGGCACCTTAGGTACAGACAGAAATATTAAAATGCAAGCCATTCATTTTTCAACCATTGACACATTTTATCCATATTTAATCCCCCAGGATTCAAAAGTTGGTGGGTAAAGAGCTGTCTTTCCTACCTCTGCTACTGTAGGAAAACATGGTTGTTTGCTCACCAGACTTGTAACCATAGGGATCAAGCCAAAATGTATAAATACCTTATTCCACCACACTTGAAATACTGAGATTAGACAATTTACAACTAAGTCGCCTCCGATCTGATCTAAATGTAGTTCATAAAATCATATACCAAAATGTCTTACCTATTAACGACTACTTTACCTTCAACCGCAGCAATACATGAGAACGTAATGGTTTCAAATTAAATGTAAACCGCTCCAAAATCAACTGAAGAAAATATGACTTCAATAATAGAGTGATCAATGCTTGGGATGCACTACCTGACTCTGTGGTTTCTTCCCCAAACCCCAAAAGGTTTAACCTTAGATTGTCTACAGTTGACGTCTCTCCATTTCTAAGAAGTCTGTAAGGGGCATTCATAAGTGCCTGCCATCCCTGTCCTACTGTCCTCTTTTATCATTATTTTTTTACTTAAGTTTTTACAAATTACTACTATCCTATAAATGTTTGAGAAATAAGTAAATAAAATGTAAAGTAACTAAATTGAACATAGAATCTACATCTCTCAAGCCTTAATTATTTTCATTCAGGGCCATCTTCTCTTCCTTGTCTTTCTCCACCTCTTCCAAAAGGTAGGTTTGCTGTTTTAAGTTGGTAAATATTTTCTATCTCTGATTGTTGATCTTTTGGTAGATGCTTAGAGCAGATAGGCATAAGATAGCACGGAAAGACAATACATTATCTGTCACTCCTATGGAGATGGTCACCTTGCTGGAAAAGCCACAACTTAGTTGGGAAGAGAGTCACTATACTCAAATCAATAAGTATAAAAATTTTCTCTTCTATTTCAGGGGCAGTTGAACCAAGAAACTAAACTGTAACACACTTAGATCTTTTCTCAGCTTTCCTCCTGATCCATGGAATTATTTTTCAAAGAAATAAATCTTTGGGAGATATTTATTCTTCTCTCTGGAGCTCTATATGTGAGATTGCAACCATTTTTTCAAATCCATGAACACCTGGTGACTAGAGAGATGGAGTCTCCCTACACCAGTTTAAAGCAGCCAACAGAATAATATAATATTAAATTTGGAAGGGACCATTGGAAGAATAGAATAATATAATATTAAATTTGGAAGGGACCCGTCTAGGCCAGGGCTGTCAAACTCCAGGCCTGCAGGCCAGATGCATAAGAACATAAGAACATAAGAAGAGCCATGCTGAATCAGGCCAAGGCCCATTGAGTCCAGCATTCTGTGTCACACAGTGTCCCACCAATTGTCCATGGGGATCTTGAACAGAAAGAGAAGGCAAGATCCTCCCTTTCCCTTGACCCCCAACAAGTGGTACTCAAGGGAATCCTGCCTACCTCAACCAACATAGAAGCAGCACTTGGACATCCGTTTCAATAACCATCTATATGCTTGGGATCCATGAATCTGCCTAATCCTGCCTTGAAGCTATCAAGGCTGACAGCTGTCACAACCTCTTCTTGAAGTGAATTCCATAAACCAACAACCCTCTGGGTGAAGAAATATCTCCCTTGATTTGTCCTCCCTTTCTTACCTATGAGCTTTAGGGAGTGCCCCATCATCCTAGTATTATGGGATAGAAGCAAAAAATTGCCAAAAATCAGCAAAATCTCACATGCACAAGCGTCCTCACATGAAATTTTGTTTCCTGCGCATATGCAGAAGACAAATCTCATGCTGGCGCATGTGCGCCCTCACTGGCCACTGGGAGCACCAGCAACAGGGAGCCCTCCACTGACTCACATGATGCACATTGAAAACAGCTGGAGGTTTGTACCATCATGGTTACGATTTTTTAATGTCTCTGCCCTGAGGATACCTTTGGGAAGACAATGAGATGGAGATGAAATTTTTAAAAATGGTTCCTGAGATATATTCATGCTCTATTTTGGAGAACATGAACCTGAGCCCATAATGTTGCATTAGCACTGATGTTTGAAAAGGACAGATGTTCAAGTGGTAAGAAAGCTATTACCAAAGTTCAGGTCCTTTTATTCAGGGAAGTGTCTAAAAGGCTCTTCATTCATCTTCATGGTAAAAAGGTTTTTCTGGCCTTGTTAGCTAAACTAACAGCTGATTTCAAGTCAGTGAGGCATCATCCCTTAGTCTTAATTATGAAAAAATCTAAGGCGTTCTTTTTAAGAATGAGGTCAGACAGTAAGATTAGAGTTCTCATCTTTAGTATCAATTGGCTCAGTGTTGACAGGCAGATCCTCAGCAAAAGCTCGCATAGATCTTAACTTATTTCATACCATTTTTCTTGTTCCAGAAAGGGAAATAATTATCATATATTTTGATGCATCCTAGGTTCAATTTGTCAAGAATTCTACAAAGTAAACAGAATAGAATAGAATAACAGAGTTGGAAGGGACCTTAGAGGTCTTCTAGTCCAGTGTTTCCCAACTTTGGCAACTTGAAGATATTTGGACTTCAAGTTCCAGAATTCCCCAGCCAGCAAATGCTGGCTGGGGAATTCTGGGACTTGAAGTCCAGATATCTTCAAGTTACCAAGGTTGGGAAATACTGTTCTAGTCCAACCCTCTGCCCTGGGAGGAAACCCTACACCACTTCAGACAAATGGTCATCCAATCCCTTCTTTAAAACGTCCAATGTTGGAGCATTCACAACTTCTGGATGTGAGCTGTTCCACTGATTAATTCTTCTAACTAAATTTCTCCTTAGTTCTAAGTTGTTTCTCTCCTTGATCAGTTTCCACCTGTTATGCACACCACCCATTGCTTCTTGTTTTACCCTCAGATGCTTTGGAGAATAGCTTCACTCCCTCTTCTTTGTGGCAGCCCCTGAGATATTGGAATACTGTTTTCATGTCTCCCTTAGTCCTTCTTTTCATTAAACTAGACATACGCAGTTTCTTTAACAGTTCTTCATATGTTTCAGCCCTCCAGTCCCCTAATCATCTTTGTTGCTCTTCTCTGTATTCTTTCTAAGGTCTCAACATGTTTTTTACATCGTGGCAACCAAAACTAGATACAGAGCCTACAAAACTTTTGCCAGACCAATCCTTGAATACAGTTCACCTGTCTGGAACCCATACCACATCTCGGACATCAACACCCTAGAAAATGTCCAAAGATACTTCACCAGAAGAGCCCTTCACTCCTCCACTCGAAACAGAATGCCCTACGTAAGGAGACTATCAATCCTAGGTCTTGAAAGCTTAGAACTACGACGCCTAAAACACGATCTAAGTATTGCCCACAAAATCATATGCTGCAATGTCCTGCCTGTCAATGACTACTTCAGCTTCAACCACAACAACACAAGAGCATGCAACAAATTCAAACTTAATATTAATCGCTCCAAGCTTGACTGTAAAAAATATGACTTTAGCAATCGAGTTGTCAGAGCGTGGAACTCATTACCGGACTCAGTAGTGTCAACCCCTAACCCCCAACATTTTCCCCTTAGACTATCCACGATTGACCTCTCCAGGTTCCTAAGAGGTCAGTAAGGGGCATACATAAGTGCACTAGCCTGCCTTTCATTGTCCAATTGTCTCTCCTTATCTCATATATCATATACCTTTTCTTCCTTTCATATATCTTCTCCTCTACTTTTATATCTTTTCTTTATATATACCTCATGTCTATCCTCTTCAATATGTATTGTGTATTGGACTAAATAAATAAATAAAATAAATAAATAAAAGTATTCCAATTATGGCTTTACCAAAGCATTATAAAGTGGTATCAACACTTCATATGATCTTGATTCTATCTCTCTGTTAATGCAGCTCAGAATTACATTGGCTTTTTTGGCAGCTGCTGCACACTGCTGGTTTATATTTAAATGATTGTCCACTAGGATTCCAAGATCCCTCTCACAGTTACTACTATAGAGCAAGGTACCACATATACTGTACCTATATATTTGTTTTTCTTGCCTAAATGTAGAACCTTACTTTTTTCACCATTGAATTTCATTTTGTTAGATAACGCCCAATGTTCAAGTCTGTTAAGATCTTTTTGTATCTTGAGCCCATCTTCTGGAGTGTTGGCTATTCCTGCCAGTTTGGTGTCATCTGCAAATTTGATGATCTATCCCCTTGTTGAAGTCATTGATGAAGATATTCAAGAGTACTGGGCCTAAAACAGAGCCTTGGGGTACACTACAAAGTTCCTCCATATAGATGCAGTTCCATTGAGAACTACACATTAAGTGTGGTTGCTTTGAATATAATTTTTTATCATTCTGCAAGAGTTTTTATAGGAAAAAAAATTCACAGTTTTACCTTCAACATCCTGAAGACTGGACAGATGTTCCAAAACTATAGAAATATGAAAAGAAATATATTCATAATGTAGGCTGCACAGTTTTAATTACAGTTAGTCTTCTATGTTTAAGGAAGAATTCATCATATCTTACCTTCAGAGGTTAGGTTAAAATCCGAAGTGGCTTTTCCATGTATATTCTTCAGGCAGCAATGATACAGGCCTTGGTCTTTTTTCTCAGCTTGAACTATTGCCAGAGACACTGGAAGGTCATCTCTTGCACTAGAAAATACATCAAAATTTGAAAATTCACATTTTCCAAAAAAACCAAAAATACCCAACCCCAAACACGCATCTTGCTTAATTTTTCATAGATGCATGTCTTTTAGAGGTGCATGTCTCTTTACATTTTGACTTATATGTACCCGGACTATCATTAACTGTTGTACCTTATGATTCTTGATGAACTTATCTTTTCTTTTATGTACACTGAGAGCATATGCTTGTGTGCAGTGAAGGGCCACCAAACTTTTTACTACCACATTCAGAGTGTGCCTTATGCAGGATGTCCTGCATACCTCCGGAACCGCCTTCTACCGCACGAATCCCAGCACCCAATAAGTTGGCCTTCTCCGGGTCCCGTCGACCAAACAATGTCGTTTGGTGGGCCCCAGGGGAAGAGCCTTCTCTGTGGTGGCCCCGGCCTTCTGGAATCAACTTCCCCCGGAGATTAGAACGGCCCCCACCCTCCTTGTCTTTCGCAAGTTACTTAAGACCCACCTATATCGCCAGGCATGGGGGAACTAAGACATCTCCCCCAGGCTTATTATATTTCATGTTTGATGTGTATGTGCTGTATGGTTTTTAATTATTGAGGTTTTTATATATTTTATTATTAGATTTGTTCCATTGTTACACTGTTTTTATTACTGCTGTGAGCCGCCCCGAGTCTTCGGAGGGGGCGGCATACAAATCTAATAAATAATAATAATAATAATAATAATAATAATAATAATAATAATAATAATAATAATAATAATAATTATTATTATTATTATTATTATTATTATTATTATTATTATTTAAATGCAAATTGGGTGTTCTGGGGTGGAGCTCCATTTTTGCTACCCCACTGCGTCCCCCCCCGGGTAGTAGCCCTCCCCCCCGCTTGTGTATCCAATCACACTCCGCCAATAACAATTCTATTCTATTCTATCCTATTCTATTCTAATGCAAATCAGGTATTCTATGAAGAATAGTTACAGGAGATGGATATGTCTAGTCTAAAAATGAGAAGGACTAAGGGTGACATGATAGCAGTCTTCCAGTATCTACAAAGAAGAGGGGGTCAAGCTATTCTCCAAAGCACCCAAAGGCAGGACAAGAAGCAATTCCATCCGTCCGTCCATTACCCTGGGGGGGGGAAACATTGACCCCCTCAGAGAGGGTCCTCAACTTGGGCGTCCTCCTCGATCCACAGCTCACATTGGAGAAACATCTTTCGGCTGTGGCGAGGGGGGCGTTCGCCCAGGTTCGCATGGTGCACCAGTTGCAGCCCTATCTGGACCGGGAGTCACTGCTCACAGTCACTCATGCCCTCATCACCTCCAGGCTCGACTACTGTAATGCTCTCTACATGGGGCTACCTTTGAAGAGTGTTCGGAAACTTCAGATCGTGCAGAATGCAGCTGCGAGAGCAATCATGGGCTTCCCCAAATATGCCCATGTCACACCAACAGTCCGCAGTCTGCATTGGTTACCAATCAGTTTCCGGTCACAATTCAAAGTGTTGGTTATGACCTATAAAGCCCTTCATGGCATCAGACCAGAATATCTCCGGGACCGCCTTCTGCCGCACGAATCCCAGCGACCGGTTAGGTCCCACACAGTCGGTCTTCTTCGGGTCCCGTCGACTTAAAAATGTCGCTTGGCAGGACCCAGGGGAAAAGCCTTCTCTGTGGTGGCCCCGACCCTCTGGAACCAACTCCCCCCGGAGATTAGAACTGCCCCCACCTTCCTTGCCTTTCGTAATCTCCTTAAAACCCACCTCTGTCGTCAGGCTTGGGGGAACTGAACTACCCTTTCCTCTCTAGGCCTATAAAATGTATGCATGGTATGCTTGTGTGTATGTTTGGTTTTAATAAGGGTTTTTTAATTATTTAAAACATTAGATTTGTTACATGCTGTTTATTACTGTTGTTAGCCACCCCGAGTCTAATAAATAAATATAAATATAAATATAAATATAAATATAAATATAAATATAAATATAAATATAAATATAAATATAAATATAAATATAAATATAAATATAAATATAAATATAAATATAAATATAAATATAAATATAAATATAAATATAAATATAAATATAAATATAAATATAAATATAAATATAAATATAAATATAAATATAAATATAAATATAAATATAAATATAAATATAAATATAAATATAAATATAAATATAAATATAAATATAAATATAAATATAAATATAAATATAAATATAAATATAAATATAAATATAAATATAAATATAAATATAAATATAAATAAATGGATGGAAACCAATCAAGAAGAAATCCAACCTAGAAGTAAGGAGAACTTTTCAGACAGTTAGAATAATTAACCAGTGGAATGACTTGCCTTCAAAGGTTCTGGGTGCTCCATCACTGGAGGTTTTTAAGAAGAGACTAGACAGCCACTTCTCCTGTTTCAGCAGAGTGTTGGACTAGAAGACCTCCAAAGTCCCTTATAACTCTATTATTTTATTCTATTCTGTTCTATAAACTATAACATGGTTTTTAACGTCTTTTGGATTAAATGTTACCTTCCTATGAAGAACCAGTCTGAGACTTAAAAATCTTGTATGAATGAACAGATACAACAATATGGTTGGCATTAGAATTTGTAAACACTAAACCAGGTATAATTAGATTAATAAATATTGAAAATATAAGGCAGTGTGCCTTATATCTTCTTGCCCTAACCTTCTGCAATTTATAATCTGTAACCACAAATGTCCCTGTCGGCTAGCGGTTTAACAAGAGAAAAGCAATTATTTATCAACCTCAAAATACATAAAAGTTATAAATAAAATATATACTCCTCCCGCATCCTTCCTTTCCCAAAAGCTTTGCAAAGCATGTTAAGATGATTTACCTTCTGTGAACTCGAGCAAGAAGCTTAGAATCTTTTGTCCAGGTAATGGTGGAATCTGAATGAATTTCTCCAAACTGGCAACATAATTTGACATTTCCAGAGAAATCAGGAAATAATTCTGCGTGGATTTTCCTTAGCAGTTTGGGTGCTGAATTTAAAAAAAGAAAAAAGATGAGTTATTGGGGACAAACATATGTACAGTAGCATTTTAGGGTTAATTTGCATATCATATATAGATCAGTCCTTGAGTCATTTCAATTGACTATTGCTTTGGGTATATAGAATAGAATTCTTTATTGGCCAAGTGTGATTGGACACACAATATATTTATATAATATATAAATATATATTCTTCTAGTCCATATATATTTATATGGATTTGTATGCCGCCCCGAGTCTCCGGAGAGGGGCGTCATACAAATCCAATAAATAAATAAATAATATAATATAATATAATATAATTTCAATTTCAATTTATTAGATTTGTATGACGCCCCTCTCCGAAGACTCGGGGCAGCTCAAAACATGATAATAATACAATGCATTACAAATCCAATAATAAAAATAAAAACCAATATAAATATTGATTGTTTCTTCATTGCTTATTTGACACCTATGGCAATCATTAAGTGTTGTACCACATGATTCTTGACAAATTCCTTGTGTGTCCATTCACACTTGGCCAATAAAATTCTACTCTACTCTACTCTACTCTACTCTACTCTACTCTACTCTACAATACAATACAATACAATACAATACAATCTATAATTATCTAATATATAAATTATATATATATGTGTGTGTGTGTGTGTGTGTGTGAAATGTTTTTTTAGCTGGAATTTTAAAATTAAGGGAGACTAGGATGGTCCCATTTCGGCCTTGTTCTGGCCTCATCAGCTAGCCACACCCTTCCTTACTGGGATTTGATCCTGTGGTCAGCAGTTCAAATCTCATCACCGGCTCAAGGTTGACTCAGCCTTCCATCCTTCCGAGGTGGGTAAAATGAGGACCCGGATTGTGGGGGCAATATGCTGGCTCTGTTAAAAAGTGCTATTGCTAACATGTTGTAAGCAGCCCTGAGTCTAAGGAGAAGGGTGACATAAAAATCGAATAAATTAATTAATAAATAAATATCTGGGATAGTTGATCAACCAATGGCAACTCATGCATCAAACAGATTTTCAAGGATAGGTCTTAGAGCTCCTGAAATAGTCATTGAATTGTAATTTTAACATGACAAATGGAAGGAGGCATTAAATACAAAGGAACAAAGGTGTATAAATGTGTCCTGAATTCCAAGTTTCTAATTTAAAACGCCCATTACGAGTTCAGTTTAGTTCTCCACATGCTCAACAGCTATTTTAATTATTTGGGGAGTATTTTGATCTTGAGGCAAAGCATTCCAAACTAGGGGGAAAAAACTGTTTTAAATTCAAATCACTTCCACAACAAGGCTGTTTTGCCCTTGAAACAACTTTTTTTTTTTTTCAAATTTCAGACAAAGTGTGCTGAATTTAAAATGCTTTGCATTCCGCTAATGAGGACAAACCATATTAACTGGGGTAATAAATTCAAGTTAATCAGCTACAAAAGAACAGCTCATTTTGGAGTGCAGCTCACGATCCATTGCTAAAGGGCCCTTGGTGCCCTCCAAAATTGCATCTTGGTGTCTCACTCATTAAATAATTTGGGATATGGAACAGTTCATACTCCGAGTCATCGGAGAAGGGCGGCATACAATTCTAATAAATAAATTATTATTATTATTATTATTATTATTATTATTATTATTATTATTAATAATAAAAGCTGCAACAACTCTGGCATAAGCCCGTGAAAGTTGTCCCAGTGGTACTTGGCACGCTGGGCGCAGTGCCAAAGGATCTCAGCGGACATTTGAAAACCATCGGAATTGACAAAATCTCCATCTGTCAATTGCAAAAGGCTGCTTTACTGGGATCGGCAAACATAATTCGCCGCTACATCACGCAGTCCTAGGTGCTTGGGAAGCACCCGACTGGTGATGAAATACGAAATCAAGCATAGTGATCTCGTTTGCTGAGTTGTATTGACATAATAATAATAATAATAATAATAATAATAATAATAATAATAATAATAATAATAATAATAATAGAGTATAGAATACCAAGGAGACAAACTCAGAATCCGTATTTGACATCTTTACCTACAAATGTATTCACCAAGCAACTGTCTCTGAGAGATATCTAGAGCAATTGTCACAGGGAACCACTGTTGATAAAATAAATTACTGACAGAAAAACCAACAGCCACCTCACTTTCTACACATACCTCTGTTGTCCTTTTGGCATATCATTTTCTGTTCTTCTCTCTTCTCTTCCCTTGAAGTTAAATCAACTTCTGTTCTCAAGCTGGCATCATTACAGATACTTCCTTTTCTTTCAAGGCATGGTTTCTTGGGCACCTCTGGCATCGAGTCGCTTGTTATTCCATGCCCGTTCTTCATGGCCTCAGCACTTCTGTGAGATGGCAACCGTTTGGAGATTTCAGAAGCTCCTAATGGTATTGTCCTCTCATTTCCTAATGCAGAAACATCTCCCTCGTTTGTTCCTAATGGGCATGTCTGAGTCTGAACCGGCACTAATGCTTTTACAGAATGACAGTTGTCCTCAGAAGCACAAGGCAAGGGCCTCTCTAAAATCCCCATTACACCCTCCGGTGAATTTTGTCTCTCACCGTCTGTGAAGGTTCTGCCTTGATTGGGGTCAGTGGTTGTAACTGTACATCCACTCTTTAATCTTCCTACCAGGATAGAAGCTTGCTCATTGCAACATTCCAGGAACGGAGGCCTACGGTCTAAATAGTCATGCCAAGAGTACATTAGTTCTGAATTAAGGAGTGGCCTCATGTAAGGCTCCACTTCACTTTCTTCCAGGTCGTCTTCGACCAGCTTTTGGGTTTCCTTGGTGTCCATTTCATCTGACATAATTTTGCTATGACTTTGCCTTTCCATTTTTTGACACTCACTGTGACTCACCATAACAGGATGCTCCTGTTCTGAACCAAGCAGAGCTCTTATAGAAGGCTCTATTTCAGCTTCCTCAAAATCAGGTGCCGGGAACAAGTCATTGTCTTTCTTGGATTGCATTATTTCTCCACTTTGGTTTTCCTCTCTCCCTTTGGACTTATCCTGCTGCGATGTCGTCGCCTTGGCATCCAGGCTACTGTCCATTCGAGACCGGATCGATTCAGTTTGCCCGACATGTTCGGATAGCGCCAGTAGATCTGCGTTGCAACTTTCCGATGCTCTTTTTAGGTTACCTATAGCCTGACCGTGCACTGTTAAGTTGCCTATCCCACCATTCTGAGTCTTTTGACCTATGCCATAATCCTCAAGGATGGTAATAGTTGAAGGCTGCACAGTGTTTGAATCCGTTGATGTACTCATTTCAAATGGAGAGCACATCGGATCCAAGTCTAAGCTTTTCATGCTATCCACCAAATGTTTTGCAGGAGAAGAATTTCCCCCCGATACTAATGGTTGGGAATTGTGTGGTGGCAACTTTGAGACATGTTGGGACTCCAGGAGAGTTGGTTTTCGACTTGCAACAAGGTCTGTGCACTTTTGGCTTGCGCTGGTTTTAACGTTTTTGTTACTTTCTAAGAGCACCTCGGTGAAAAATCTAACTTTGTACGATGCTATGAATATGGGTCTCGATGCATTTATTTCTATATTGTTTTCTGGGCTCATTGTCTCTAACGCTTGCCAATCATTTTTAGGCTCAGTGGCCATTAGTGAATTAGGCTTTGGAATGTGGTAGGTGTGATTCTGTGCATCACATACAGCCTTACAATCTCTATTGTTACTTTTATTGTGATAAATACCACAACTCCTGTCTCTTTCTGAATTCTGTTCAGATTTATTTCCTTTTCCTTGATTTTCCTGCTTGGTACCTCTATTGATTGCCGTAAGGGAAGTTTGTTTTCTGCTTATTAATGGAGCCATAATTTTCCCACAGAAATTTCTAGACAAATCCTCTTTCGATAGACAATCATTTATTCTTGAGCGACTTAGAGGACTTTGGTGTTCTTTTGAAGGTATCTCGTTAGCTTGCTTTGCTATATGGCCACTGTTCCACTTAGCATTCTGTTCAGTACAAGAAAACTTGTCAAGATTATTAGGAAGCTGTTTTAATAAAAATTCTTGGCTTGGTTCTAAAGGATCGTCTGGAACATCTACAAATTTATATGCAGGTTCTTCTTCACAACCCTGGGAAGTCTTTTCGGGCAAAACTGTGTCTTTGTGATGAACAGACTTTTGGATGGATCCAGGATGATCATGCTGGGCTTCACGCTGCTTATTTGGACATTTTCTCTTTTGGAGATCGCTCCTTATCAAGGAAGCAGGTGGCTTTTCTCTTTTATGTTGAAAAACTGAGCACAGATCTATGGAATCATGTTCCCTAGGTAGAGTCGCAGAATTGACCTTAGATGTACGGCTGTATGCTTGGTCTGCTTTCCGCAAGCTAAAACCAGCCAGGCCTTTCATTTCTATTGTCAATTCTGAGACGTGCTGATTATCTTCTATTAAATTTTTTGGCACATGTTGCCTACCACTTCCATCTGCAGTAATGTTCAGTCCTTTGACCTCCTTGGCACCAGCAGCCTCAGCTGCCACACTCTTAACCTCTTTGCTGGCGCAACTGAAGTCATCGTCCCAGGCATCATTCTCATCAAGAAGCCTTTGGGAGAGCTCACACATCTTCGATAAACCAGCATCGCTTTCCTGAAGTTCTGTAGATTCCAGGACGCTCTGGAAATTTTCTTTGGATGAATGTTGTGTCCTAGGAATGTCATGGAGTATTTTTATTCTGTTGAGCTCATGGGCTTTTTCTGCATGTGTCTCTTCCGTTTGTACATCGAGCACGGGCACTGGAATATCACATAAGTCATCGGGGCAATCACAGCTAGTCCTGTTACCCTCCACTGGGACATGAGTAGTTTGATTCGAGTCCAGCTTCTGCTCTTCAGCCTCATGATTTCCACCCCTTTCATCGAGAGCTGCAGAGTTTTCCAAAGTCACCTTATCTGTCTGAAATCTAGTTTTCCCGTGGACCTTTGGCAAAGCAGAATTTTCAGCAGCCCCATAAGAAGGTGCGAGAACAATTCTCTCGTCCACTGTAGGATCGCTTGCAAATTGTTCTTGATCATTGTTGATTGATGCTGATGCTTCAGCATTGATTTCTCGTTGCTCTGTCTAGGAAAAATAACAACACAGAATAAAAACAAAGAATGAAGGAGGCACATAAAGCATTAAGTATTAGGCTAATTGACAAGAAAGCCAATAACAGAAAAATGCTGAATAATAAAGGTACATTGCACTGTTGTTTCTTATTGTATAAGAAAATTCTCAATAATTGATGTTAGGTAGGACATTAAGGCTTGGTGTATAACATATCAAAATTTAACAGTGCTTATCTTATACAGTACTCCGTTGTATTGAAACTCTGCAACTTTTTAGTACGTTCAAATAAGAGATAAGCACTTTAGCAACCTTTTCTAAATAGAATAAATTTAATTCTGCAAATAAGCTTTTCTTTACAATCAAATTTTCAGGGAAAGGAGAGTTCTATGCTATGTGTATCTTGTTATACAGTATTTTCTACATTTTATTTTGTTTGTTTTGTTTCTTTATTTCACACAGGCTAAATTTCAAATCTATCAGTACAAACTGATTAGACTTTGATTAAGATAAAGAAGATTCTTAATTTCCTATTTATTTCTGAAGACATTCTCTAATTTAGAAATACATTCCTAAAATAGAAAGTGTAGCCTCAGGTTATTTCTTCAAATTATATTTCATTAAATGATGATGCCCTCATTTAAAAAATATTTAATGTAGTGAGGTTTGTTAAGTACATAATCTAATAGATATCTAAGTTATCTTCCTTCATCTTCTCTCTCTCTCCTCCCCACCCTCTCTCACACACTCACACAATCACCATCTCAATTTTCTTTATGCAAAAGTTTTGATGGGAAAGTCTGTGGAGAGTCTCAATCAACCAGGTCATGGATGACTCTTGAAAAAGCACCTTTGGGGTTTTTATGTAGAATAGAACAGAACAGAACAAATTGGAATGGAATGGAATAACTGAGTTGGATGGGACCTTAGAGGTCTTCTAGTCCAACCCCTGCTTAGGCAGGAAACTCTACACTACTTCAGGCAAATGGTTATCCAACATCTTCTTAAAAACTTCCAACGTTGGAGCATTCACAACTTCTGGAGCAAGCTATTCCACTGATTAATTGTTCTAACTGACAGGAAATTTCTCCTTAATTCTAAGTTGCTTCTCTCCTTGTTTAGTTTCCACACATTGTTTCTTATTTATTTATTTATTATTTATTTATTGGATTTGTATACCGCCCCTCTCCGCAGACTCGGGGCGGCTAACAACAGTGATAAAAAACAGCATGTAACAATCCAATACTAAACAACTAAGAAACCCCTTATTATAAAACCAAACATACATACAAACATACCATGCGTAAATTGTAAGGCCTAGGGGGAAAGAATATCTCAGTTCCCCCATGCCTGACAGCAGAAGTGGGTTTCAAGAAGCTTACGAAAGGCAAGGAGGGTGGGGCAATTCTAATCTCTGGGGGGAGTTGGTTCCAAAGGGCCGGGGCCGCCACAGAGAAGGCTCTTCCCCTGGGTCCCGCCAAACAACATTGTTTAGTTGATGGGACCCAGAGAAGGCCCACTCTGTGGGACCTAACTGGTCGCTGGGATCAGGGCCGCCGATAGACTGGTATTACTGGGAGTGGCGTCAGGGGCCCGGCCAAATTGAAAAATGGAGGGGGGGGGCGGCCAAATTGAAAAATGGGGGGGGGGGGCGCCCGCCAAAAACTCCCCAACCCAGATTGCGACGAACTCTGCCTCTGCGGAGCTTCTCCTCCGACAGCAGCCCGCACCTTCTTCCCACCCCCGCGAGGAAAGAAGAAGGGAAGGCCGGCAGACAGGCAGGGAGCCCCGATGGCAGCCGCGGAAGGAGGAGTCACCGCGGGGGTGTCTCGGCCCTCTGGAAGCCAAGCCGCGCTGCTGGGGAAGCGGAATTGGGGAAGCCGGGAGAGGGCTGAGCCCGGCCGGCTTCTCTGCCGGTCTTGTGTCCCCCCGAGGATTGCGAGGGCAAGAGAGCCGCATCTTTCGGCCTCCGGAGGTGCTGGGCCGGGGGTTCGGGGGGCCGTGAACACCGCCCGCCGCCCGGAGCCAATGGCTTCTTTTGGGCGGGCACCGGCTTACTCGCTTGCATTCCTGCTGCTGGCGCTGGGAGCAGGTAAGCGTGAGGGGGAGGCAAGTGGAGATCCAGGTCCCTCTTTTCATGCATCCGCTCAGTGAGCCTTTCTTTGGAGTTGCCTTTCTTTCTTTCTTTCTTTCTTTCTTTCTTTCTTTTGTTCTCTCGTTCTCTCATTTTCTCTTTCTCTCTTGCTCTTTCATTCTTTTTTTCTTTCTCTTGCTTTCTTTCTTTCTCTTTCTTTCTCTCCTTCCTTTCCTCCTTCCATTTCTTTCATTCCCCCTCTCTATTTTTATTTCTCTTTCATTCTCTTTCTTTCTTTCCTTCTTTCTTTCTTTCTTTCCTTCTTTCTTTCTTTTGTTCTTTCTTTCTTTCTTTCTCTCTTTCTCTCTCTCTCGCTCTTTCATTCTTTTTTCTTTCTCTTGCTTTCTTTCTTTCTCTTTCTTTCTCTCCTTCCTTCCCTCCTTCCATTTCTTTCATTCCCCCTCTCTATTTTTATTTCTCTTTCTTTCTTTCCTTCTTTCTTTCATTTCTTTTTCTTTCTTTCTTTCTTTCTCTCTTGCTATTTCATTCTTTTTTTCTTTCTTTTGCTTTCTTTCTTCCCTTCTTTCTTTCTTTCGTTTCTTTTTCTTTCTCTCTCTCTTTCTCTCTTGCTCTTTCATTCTTTTTTCTTTCTCTTGCTTTCTCTCCTTCCTTCCCTCCTTCCATTTCTTTCATTCCCCCTCTTTTTATTTCTCTTTCATTCTTTCTTTCTTTCTTTCTTTCTCTTTCTTTCTTTCTTGCTCTTTTTCTTTCTCTCTTTTACCTTCCCTTCCTCTATTTCTTCTTTTCTTTCTCCTTCCTACCCTCTTCCCTCCCTCCCTTCCTTCAGTCCTTCCTCTCTTCCTCTCCCCTTTCATAGGTTTCCTTGCTTCCTTCCTCTGTTCCTGTCCCTTCCCCCTTTCTTTCTTTCTTTCTTTCTTTCTTTCTTTCCTTCCTTCCTTCCTTCCTTCCTTCTTTCCTTCATTCCCTCCCTCCATTTCTTGCTTTCCTTCTCCTTCCTCCCTTCTTTCCTCCCTCACTTCCTTCTTTCACTCCTTCCTCTCTTACTCTCCCCTTTCACACCTTTCCTAGCTGGCTTTGCACCCTTCCTCTGTTCCTGTCCCTTCCCTCTTTCCTTCCTTCCTTCCCACCCTCCGTCCATTCATTCACCCATTCCTCTCTTGATTGCCCCTTTTACCATTCCTTCCTTCCTTCCTTCCTTCCTTCCTTCCTTCTTCCTTCCTTCATAGCTCGCCCTCGCCTTTCTTCCCTTCCTTCCAGATGGGAGTGCTGGTACCCTGCTTTTTCTCTCCCCTCGTCCTTTCCAGCTCCTCGCCAGTGGCTGCCAGGTGTGGGATCCCCCTCCCCTCTCCCCTCGCTAGAAAGCACATGGTTTTGTCAACAAGGCCTCTTCCAAGAAGGGAGAAGTGCCAAGGAGCCATAAATAAGCCATGCTCCGCCTGACCAATGCCAGGAGGCTCTTTATTTCTCTCGCCGCCCCCTCTTCTTTCTTTCTCCTGGATGAGTCCACACAATCGGCTTAACCCAGTTCCTGAAATAGCCTATGGCAGTGCTTCCCAACCTTGACAACTTGAAGATATCTGGACTTCAACTCCCAGAATCCCCCAGTCTATGGGACCACCTCGCTTGGCGTGAAGCGGAAAATGATCCCCGGGGGATGGAGTGGCTCGGCGACTTAAAATAGTTTTACAATGGCAGGGGGGCCCAGACACTGGGGCCCCAAAATTCCTAATTGCGGCCCTGGCTGGGATTGTTCTACCCTCAGATGCTTTGGAAAATAGTTTGACTCCCTCTTCTTTATGGCAATCCCTGAGATAATGGAACAACTAAACATACCCAGTTCCTGCAACTGTTCTTCATATAGAAACATAGAAGATTGACGGCAGAAAAAGACCTCATGGTCCATCTAGTCTGCCCTTATACTATTTCTTGTATTTTATGTTAGGATGGATATATGTTTATCCCAGGCATGTTTAAATTCAGTTACTGTGGATTTACCAACCACGTCTACTGGACGTTTGTTCCAAGGATCTACCACTCTTTTAGTGAAATAATATTTTCTCATGTTGCTTTTGATCTTTCCCCCAACTAACTTCAGATTGTGTCCCCTTGTTCTTGTATCCACTTTCCTATTAAAAACACTTCCCTCCTGAACCTTATTTAACCCTTTAACATATTTAAATGTTTCGATCATGTCACCCCTTTTCCTTCTGTCCTCCAGACTATACAGATTGAGTTCATTAAGTCTTTCCTGATACGTTTTATGCCCGTCTTTGGACCCATTCAATTTTGTCAATATATTTTTGTAGGTGAGGTCTCCAGAACTGAACACAGTATTCCAAATGTGGTCTCACCAGCGCTCTATATAAGGGGATCACAATCTCCCTCTTCCTGCTTGTTATACCTCTAGCTATGCAGCCAAGCATCCTACTTGCTTTTCCTACTGCCCGACCACACTGCTCACCCATTTTGAGACTGTCAGAAATCACTACCCCTAAATCCTTCTCTTCTGAAGTTTTTGCTAACACAGAACTGCCAATGCAATACTCAGATTGAGGATTCCTTTTCCCCAAGTGCATTATTTTACATTTGGAAACATTAAACTGCAGTTTCCATTGCTTTGACCATTTATCTAGTAAAGCTAAATCATTTACCATATTACAGACGCCTCCAGGAATATCAACCCTATTGCACACTTTAGAGTCATCGGCAAATAGGCAAACCTTCCCTACCAAACCTTCCCCTATGACACTCACAAACATATTAAAAAGAATAGGACCCAGAACAGACCCTTGTGGTACACCGCTTGTAACCTGTCTCTGCTCAGAATACTTGCCATTAACAATAACTCTCTGATGTCTACGCTTCAGCCAGATTGAAATCCACTGAGCTATCCAGGGATTAAGTCCAATCTTCACTAATTTATCTATCAGCTCTTTATTAGCTCTCTAGAATCAAAGTTCATCGTTAACTTTCTGCAAAAGTCAGCTTCATTTCTGGTTGCATAATGCAACCTCTATTTAAATTTTGCTTAACCTTTTAGTAAAGACTTTGGAATCTTGCTAACATCATCTGATCGGTCTGCCTACCCTGCAGGTGGTGGCAGAGTGAGAAACAAGAATGGGCAGCTGACCCTGATTCAAAGTCAATTCCCCACTGAGTACCAAGCATGCTTGATACGATTTGCAAGCATATTGTACAGGGGCAGATTTATATTGCAGGCCTGCGCACTGGGTCAGTCTTTCCTAATCCAGCAATTTCCTTTATTTTCCTCTATGTAGGTTATACATGATTTCAAGCTCTCTGAAGTTCAACCACCGCATAAAGCATTTATTTGCAAAGTAGCCTCTGCAGCCATTATGGGTAAAAGTTGTCAAGGTTAAAATTGGCTTCGACTTCCTACAAAATTACCGTAAATGCCTTCAAAATTAAACTGCACGGATCATATTTAGTGATTAATTCAGATACATGTAATTATTTTCTACCTAATCAAAAATTACAGTTGTCGGGCTCTTTGACATCTGCCTAAACCAAAACTGTCATTTTTACAAGCATGACTCTTAGGATTCTTATATCCGGAAAAGAGATAGGGCTACAAGAATTCCAGCCACTTAATTATTTCTCATCTGAAAATCAATATACGCCTATACTGGTAATCCTCCACTTACGACCACAATCGAGGCCAAAATTTATGTTGCTAAGTGAAAATGTTTATTATTATTATTATTATTATTATTATTATTATTATTATTATTATTTCAGTACAACACAGCAAACGAGATCACTATGCTGGATTTCGTATTTCATCACCAGTCGGGCGCTTCCCAAGCACCTAAGACTGCGTGATGTAGCGGCAAATTATGTTTGCCGATCCCAGTAAAGCGGCCTTTTGCAATTGACAGATGGAGATTTTGTCAATTCCAATGGTTGTTGTTGTTGTTGTTATTATTATTATTATTATTATTATTATTATTATTATTATTATTATTATTATTATTATTAATTAGATTTGTATGCTGCCCCTCTCCATAGACTTGGGGCAGCTCACAGCAATAATAACACAATATATAACAAATCTAATAATTAAAAGTCACTAAAAACCCCTTATTAAAAAGAAAACATACACACAAATATACTATGCATAAACTGTATAGGCCCCGGGGGAGATGTCTCAGTTTCCCCATGCCTGGCAGCAGAGGTGAGATTTAAGAAGTTTATGAAAGACAAGGAGGGTGGGGGCAATTCTAATTTCCGGAGGGAGCTGGTTCCAGAGGGTCGGGGCCACCACAGAGAAGGCTCTTCCCCTGGGTCTCGCCAGATGACATTGTTTAGTCGACGGGACCCGGAGAAGGCCAACTCTGTGGGACCTAACCGGTCACTGGGATTCATGCGGCAGAAGGCGGTCTCGGAGATATTCTGGCCGATGCCATGAAGGGCTTTATAAGTTACTTTTGTTAAGTTAATTTTGCCTCATTTTACGATCTTTCTTGCCAGAGCTGGTAAGTGAATCGCTGCAGCTATTATATTAGTAATATGATTATTAAGCCTCGCTGGCGCAGTGGTTAGAGTGAGGTATTGCAGACTACTTGTGCTGACTGCTGGCTGACTGCAATTTGGAAATCGAATCTCACCAGGCCACCACAGAGAAGGCTCTTCCCCTGGGTCTCGCCAGATGACATTGTTTAGTCGACGGGACCCGGAGAAGGCCAACTCTGTGGGACCTAACCGGTCACTGGGATTCATGCGGCAGAAGGCGGTCTCGGAGATATTCTGGCCGATGCCATGAAGGGCTTTATAAGTTACTTTTGTTAAGTTAATTTTGCCTCTTTTTACGATCTTTCTTGCCAGAGCTGGTAAGTGAATCGCTGCAGCTATTATATTAGTAATATGATTATTAAGCCTCGCTGGCGCAGTGGTTAGAGTGATGTACTGCAGACTACTTGTGCTGACTGCTGGCTGACTGCAATTTGGAAATCGAATCTCACCAGGCTCAAGATTGACTAAGCCTTCCATCCTTCCGAGGTGGGTAAAATGAGGATCCAGATTGTTGGGGGCGATAGGCTGACTCTCTAAAGCACCATGAAGCGATATATAAATCTAAGTGCTATTGCTCTTGCTCAGGGGTCCCCAAACTTTTTACACAGGGGGCCAGTTTACTGTCCTTCAGACTGTTGGAGGGCCGGACTATTAAAAAAACCCTATGAACAAATCCCTATGCACACTGCACAAATCTTATTTAAAGTAAAAAACAAAATGGGAACAAATACAATATTTAAAATAAAGAAGTAATTAAATAATTAAGTAATAAAGTAATTTATACTTCTTTATTAACAAGTAAATTTAAACTGAAATCAACAAACTCCCTCCATTTCTCCTTCCTTCCCTCCCTCCCTCCTTCCTCTCCATTTCTCTCTTCCCTCTCTTTTCTTCCTTCTCTCATTTGTTTCATTTTCCTCTCCCCCGTTTTCTCTCCATCATTTTCTCATTTTTCTCTTTTCTCTCTCTCTCTCTCACTCTTTCCATCTATCCCCCTTCCTCTCTTCCTCTCTATCTCTCCCTCTTTCTCTCTCTTTCTTTCTCTGTCCCTCTCTCTCTTTTTCTCTCTTTCTTTCTCTCACTCATTCTCTTTCTCTCTCCCTCTTTGTATCTCTCCCTCTTTCTCTCTCTCCCTCTCTCTATCTCGCTCCTATCCTCCCCGCACCTTGCCTCTGTACCGCCTCCTCGCTCAGCAGCAGACCGCGGTGAGTTGACAGGAGATTCGGGAGCTTATTATATCTATTGATAAAATGTTGTGGGCTGCCGCGGGCCGGATGAATTGCCTCAGGGGGCCGCACCCGGCCCCCGGGCCGTAGTTTGGGGACCACTGCTCTTGCTGTTGTTAAGTGAATTTGGCTTCCCCATTGACTGGTGAGAAGGTCACATGGCCCCAAGACACTGCAACCAACATGAAAACATTAGCTAAGCATCTGAATTTTGATCACATGACTATGGGGATGGTGTAACAGTGTTAAATATGAGTGTGAAAAATGGTCATAAGTCACTTTTCTCAGGGCCGTTACAACTTTAGTCACTAAACAGGTGGGGAGGGGTGACTTGGACAGGATACTCTTAAAAGACGATGAAAAACTAATTGGCAAAATATATAAATTCTTGATCCATTATGAGACAGAAGTGGAAATCGTAAAAGAAAATATGATAAGCTGGGGGATGAACTTTGGCTACACAATTGAACTAGAAAAATGGGAAAAATTATGGACTAAAATTGGCAGATGATGAAATAGACTGCATTCAAGGAAAACCAATTAAAAATGTTTTACAGGTGGCATCTATCACCGGAAAGACTCTCAAAAATGTTCCCAAAAACCTCCCCATTATGCTGGAAGTGCAAAAAAGAAAGAAGCATGTTCTGTCATCAATGGTGGACATGTATACAAGCAAAAAAGTTCTGGAATAAAATAACAGTCTGGCTAAAAGAAATAATAAAAGAAGAATTTGGAAAAAATACCAGAATTATATTTATTGGGTATTTTTAACAAAAAATGGAAAAAGAGGTAAGATATTTAGTTATACACATATTAACAGCTGCCAGGATAGCATATGCCCAACAATGGAAAATAGATAAAGCACCAGAAGAAAATATAGTAATTAAAAAAAGATTGGACTGTGCGAAAATGGACAGATTATCCAAAAAATTAGAGGGAAAGGAAGATTCAGATTATTATAAAATATGGGCAAAATTTTATGACTGGTTAAAGGAAAGAACAGCGAAGAACTAAATAAAAATTCCAGCAAAGCAACACGTCAAAAAAAAAGAATTAAAGTGCTAATATTATGTGAAAGAAGCAAAATTCTCTGATTGAATTCTCAAAAAAAAAAAGTGGGGAAACTTTCGTTTCCCAAATGTTGTATGTATATGTTTTGTGTATGTCTTTTTTTGTTTTTTCTTTCTGTTATATTTGAAAAAAATAAATAAATTTTACAAAATTTAAAAAACAACGACAACAATCTATCATAAGTCAAGGACTACCTATATATTGGAGCATAGATAGTCTCTTTTCCCTACATCGGTTTTCCCTGAATCAATAAAGTAACCAGTATCTCAATTGGTGTTGTAATACAGGACATTGGAGTCAGTGGTGGGCTACTATCCGGAACCCTAAATTGGGTCCGCCGCCGCAGCTCATAAGTGTTTGCGTGACCAACATGATTTTCGCTTCTGCGCCTGTGAAGGTAACAAAATTGTGCACAGAGCCGCAGGTGCGCCCGTGTTTCATCATGTGTGGAAGCAATAAAACTCGCCAAAAGACAGGCGCACCTGCGGCTCCATGGACGATTTTGCTACCTCCACAGGTGTAGAAGCAAAATTGCACTGGCCCCACAAGCACTCACTAGCCACAAGCGGCAAGCCCAATTTAGTGTTCTGGCTAGTAGCCCACTGCTGATTGGAGTAGACTGTTAATATATCAGAGACTCTACTTAGTCCAGAATGCGGCCGCGTGAGCTATTGTGGATGTGTCACAATAGAGGTGGGCAGCAGGCAGGACGGGGTGGGACACAGTTCCACCGGCAGAAATGAAGATGCGTACGCAGCTCCAGCTGATTGGCGGCTGTCACTTCCTGGTCTCGGCTCGGCCCTCCTTTTTTCCCCTGCTGCTGCGTCTGCGCTCCTTGCTTTTTTCCTCTTTCCTCCTTCCTGGCCTTGGACAAGCTTCCCTCTCTTCTGCCCCGCTCCCCTCTAGCCTCACGCGGCCACCTCAGAAGGCATGGGTGGAAGCGGCGCTGGCAGCATTTATGATTCTGGCAGCACCCGTTCGTCTAGCTACCCAGCCTGAGGCAGGGGGGTGACCCAGGAAGGAGAATGCGGGAAACGTGAAGCAAATTGTCACGCCGTCGAGCGACACTGGTAAGGTTGTAAGTCGAGGACGTAACAGTTCACTTGAACGATCACATGGCCAGCAAGCCACTCCTACCCAGTCACATGACCATTAAGCCACACCCACAGTGTGGCAGTAAAAAGTGAATTTTGACCCATTTTACGAGCTTTCTTGCCACATTCGTTAAGTGAATCGTGGCAGTTGTCAAGTGAGGAACAGTGTTGTTAAGTGAATCTGGCTTCCCCGTTGCTTGCCATAAGGTCACATAACACATGATCACATGATCCTGGGACATTGCAACCGTCATAAATGTGAGTCAGTTGTCAAGAGTTTGAATTTTGTTCACACGATGCTGCAAGAATCTTAAGTGTGAAAAATGGCACTTCTTTCAAAGTGTCGTTGTAACTTTGAACAGTTATTAAATAAACTGTTGTAAATCAAGGACTACCTGTACAAATTTCTTTGAATCCAAAAAATATATTGTGCTTTTTAAGAATATGTACAGTTCTCTCCAAAAAGAACTACTGTATTTTTCGGAGTATAAGACGCACCTTTTTCCTCCCTAAAAGAGGCTGATAATTTGGGTGCGTCTTATACTCTGGATGTGACTTTTTTTTCCAGCCCTAACTAGCTGCTAACGATCTTCCCAGATCTTACCTTGCAGGCTCTAACTTGCTCCGAATAAGTTCCTTTTCAGCCCTAACCAGGTGTTAACAATGTTCCCAGCTCTTACCAGCTTGCAAGCTCTTTCATTGTTACTCCCTGCGAAGAATGTTTTCCAATCCCTGTCTTTGTAGGATTTTTTTATTGGTCTAACTTGCTCCAAATGTTTCTTTCCATCCCTAACCAGGTGCTAATGATGTTCCCAGCTTGCAAGCTCTTTCATTGTTACTCCCTGCGAAGAATGTTTTTCAAGCCCTAAATCTTTGCAGGGTTTTTTCCATTGCTCTACTTGTTCCGAATGTTTCTTTCCAGGTGCTAATGATGTTCCCAGCTCTTACTGGCTTGCAAGCTCTTTCATTGTTACTCTCTCTGAATAAAGTTTTTTAAAAAGCCCTAACCAGAGGATAAAATAATGTACTGAAGCTGACCAGACTAAGGATGCTAACCAGATGAATACCTGGTAAGCAGATTCTTTTCCCAATTTTTCCTCCCCCAAAACTAAGATGCGTCTTATACTCTGAAAAATATGGAAAGATGAGCTTATTTCTGATTTATCCCCTATTTTTCAATTCCATCCACATTTCTGCGCTGTTACAGCTTTATAAATAAAACACTAGGAACTCATCTGCAGTTCCTCCTCTGGCTAGCTATTTCTGAGTGATTACAAAAAGGAATCAAAAGACTTTTATACTTCAGCATAGTCAGAGTCCAGGGGAAAAAAACAGCCTATCCCGTTACCTCTTAATCATGTTTGAAACCTGCCCTTTCTGGGCTGCGAATGTTTGTGACGTGACCTTCAACATCCTTGAAACTTGTTGAAAACTCACAGTGATCATCCTGACTGAGTTAATTTTGGAGAGCTATCTATCGGGAACTTGAATTACTCATTATAATCACTCCTTCTGCAGAGAAGAATCTGTATGGCTTGTTGAAAATATGGGAAGTCAATGCACCCACCCTCCAGAAGAATGAAATATTTTGAGGAATATTTTTTTGTAACAAAAAGGCAGAATAAAATATCTCCCCTAAAAGAAAAATAACAATGTCAAGCTGGTGCAGAAGTTGGTGATAAATTAATGGCTTGCCACACTATCTATAGAAGACCTGATGTTTATAGTAACTTGGGAGGGGTGATTTTCATAAGGGAACAGATCAGTGATGGGTAGTAAGTTTATGCACTATTTATTGAATACTTAATAGGTTATTGTTGTTATTATTATTGTTGTTGTTGTTGTTGTTGTTATTATTGTTATTATTGTTATCATCATCATTATTATTATTATTAATTTATTAGATTTGTATGCCGCCCCACTCTGAAGACCCGGGGCAGCTCACAACAGCAGAAACAGTACAAATCCAAAATTAAAACAATTTGAAACCCATTAATATAAAAACAATCATACATCTCATACAAACCATACATAAAGCGGAAACGGCCCAGGGGAATCAATTTCCCCATGCCTGACGACAGAGGTGAGTTTTAAGGAGTTTGCGAAAGGCTGGTTGTTTTATTGTCCTTCCTTCTCTAGTAACTTAGTATGATCCTTGGTTACTTTTATTTATTTATTAATTGGATTTATACTTTTAAAGTAGGAAATAATTAAATACCATGTTTTTCTTTATAAGCTCTTTAATCATTTTAATCATTAGCTAGAACTGAACTTTTATAGCAATTAAGGGAAATTGAGCTACTTGCCTAATCTGTTATCATACTGAACCTTGTGGGTTCAGTACAAAACCTTAAAATGTTACTGTGCTCCTCAACAAATAACGCTATCTATCTTTTGTGGCTATTCAAATAACGTGACTTAATCAACTGAAGAAGAGTCCACGTACTTTTTGAAAACCTATCTTGGTCAGTAAGCTATTCCCACCCAGTCACATGACCTTTAAGCCACCCCTTTACATTTACATTTGTGTGTGTGTTTGTGTGTGTATGTTTCTGTCGAATCACGTTGGTATATCCAAATATGGGAGGGAGCATACAGTCTTCAGAGAGGGGCGGCATACAAATCTAATAAATTGAATTGAATTCCTTTCCGCCTCTTGGCCCCTCCAGGGGCCATATCCAAGGCAGTTAATTTTATACCCAACAAACTACACTGCTCAAAAAAATAAATAAAGGGAACACTTAAACAACATAGTATAACTCTAAGTAAATCAAACTTCTGTGAAATCAAACTGTCCAAGTAGGAATCAACACTAATTGACCATCAATTTCACATGCTGTTAAAGTATTCGAGCCGCCCCGAGTCTTCGGAGAGGGGCGGCATACAAATCTAATTAATAATAATAATAATAATAATAATAATAATAATAATAATAATAATAATAATTCTATGAGAATATTTCATTCATTCAGATCTAGGATGTGTTATTTGAGTGTTCTCTTTATTTTTTTGAGCAGTATATATTCTATATGTGTAACATATTTTTGTTGTTAATGAAAATGAAGGGAGACTAGTATAGATCTATTTCAAGATATTTAGCTAGCCATACCCTTACCGGGATTTGAATCTGGGCAGTCTGCCTATAACTCTTCCCTGGAACAAGCTGAGACAGGAGGAAAACCTGTGGCCTAGAGGTTAAATGTTACTGCTTTGTAGGCTGACAGAACCAGGTTCAAATCCCAGTAAGGGTATGGTGCACAGCTCCGGTAGGAAATACCAAGGTGCATGTACAGCTGTGTGCCCCCGACATGCCCGCCTATGAGATTTGCCTTCTGTGTAAGATTTTGGCGATTTTTGGCGATTTTTTGCTCCTGGACATCCACAGAGGCAAAAATATTGTTGAAAATTGCCAAAATCTCGCTCTTGCGCATGTCCTTGCGTGACATTTGGCTTGCTGCGTGCACTCCCACGACAACCTCTGATGGAGCTCCGATAATAGTAAGTTGAGCGGCCCATCACTGGACTCTAGTGCCTGTTTTTTCCCCTCCTGGAGGCTCGAGAAAAGATTCCGGACCCTGGGGGTGGGCAAAAATGCCCCCCATGGTGCAGGAGACTGAGTAGGCCATGCCCCTATGGCCACACCCACCCAGCAATCGAACAGTGAACCGGTTGCTAAAGTTTTTCAATTCTGGCCCTTGGGAGAGGAGAAGAGAGGTAAAGGCCTAAATGTATGGTGGTACCTCTACCTAAGAATGCCTCTACTTAAGAACTTTTCTAGATAAGAATCAGGTGTTCAAGATATTTTTGCCTCTTCTCAAGAACCATTTTCCACTTACAAACTCGAGCCTCCGAAACTATAACCGGAAAAGGCGGGGAGATGCCTCCATGGGGCCTCTCTATGAATCTCCTGGGAGGAAACAGAGCCAGAAAAGATGGGGAGAAGCCTCCGTGGGGCCTCTCTAGGAATCTCCTGGGAGGAAACAGGGCCTCCACCCTCCCTGTGGTTTCCCCAATCGCACACATTATTTGCTTTTACATTGATTCCTATGGGAAAAATTGCTTTTCTACTTAAGAACCTGGTCACAGAACAAATTAAGTTCATAAGTAGAGTTACCACTGCACTTTACCGTGCTGGAAATGCGCTGGAATAAGTGCTGTTCAGGCATGGTGTGACAATTGTTTTCTGCAAGAAATTATCGCAGTTCATAGTTTATATGAGGAAAAAGAGTGTTCTGGCATCAAAACTTATCAGCAAGTTAAAATTTCCTAACATTTTTTTACATTAAATGAAAATCATGTTTGTTAAAAAAATAAAATAAAACCAAACCGGTTTTTACTCCATAAATGACTATCTTACACATAAGTATCAGCTTAATTATTGTGAAGGGAGGCAGAAGCACAGAAGTATATCTATCTTTTTTTCAGGGAAGGTTAAATAGGTGCCATGCACATTTACATATTTTTATTATTTGAAGCTCCAAGGATATCTAGGGATGTCTCTCAAATGAGCTTACAAAAAAAAATTCAGAAAGAGAACAAAGGTAGCTTGCCAAGAACAAATGGCTTGTTTTATTTTTTTAAATGGAGTAAAAATAAATATAAATATATCTTATTTTTTTCTATTTACTCCTTTTCCCTTTTTCTTTTCTTTTTTTCTCTACCGAAATATTACTGATACACCCAATAATATTTCAACACACCTAGTCGTATTTCCTGATAACGTCTACAACTCATGCAGATTTCCCCTTTATTTTCCCCTATTTATTCAACATTTTTTAATATATACTTTCCGCAATATCTCATATAAACCCAATCTTATTTCTCTACTTTCTATAAATAAGTCTTTTACTACTCTTACTAATACTTATTATTCTTATGAGCTTTAATTAATATGATGAGATAGATAAATGAAATATTTATAGTAGTAAGATACAAATGTGAATATTGAAATGCTGTTTCATTTTGTTATATGTATTATGAAATATAATATCATGTGATATATACCCTCACCCATTTTGAATTTATGTACCCCCCCATTTTTTTCCCTTCCCCTCTTTTATCCCTTGTTAATAAATAAATTTTATTTTTTTAAATAAAATAAAATAAAGGTCATTGTTTTGCATGGTAATATTCTTGATCAAAGGTCGGTCATTCACAAAGCAAAACAAATGCTTTATGGATTTTCCATTTGGCAGCTGTTGGTTCAGCTGGTTAAAAAATGATTAATTAGCTTCATTTTATTACTTGTAGATAGGGGACCTGGCATTTGGCCCAACAAATATCCTATTCACTTTTCTCTTCTTCTTTTTTTTATAACTCACATCCTCCTTCTCTTCAGCTAAGCCTCTTCCCATTCCATTCTCCTGGGATATTGATTATCGTAAAGCGCTACACTCAATTTGCCAGCAAATTTGGAAAACTCAATAGTGGCCACAGGATTGGAAAAGGTCGGTTTACATTTCAATTCCAAAGAAGGGCAATGCCAAACTATCGCACCATTGCACTCATTTAAACATGCTGGCAAAGTTATGCTCAAAATCCTACAAGCCAGACTCCATCAGTGTATGGACTGAGAACTACCAGAAGTACGGGCAGGATTTTGAAGAGGCAGAGGAACTAGAGATCAAATTGCCAACATACACTGGGTCGTGGAGAAAGCTAGGGAGTTTTAGAAAAACATCTACTTTGGCAGAGTTTTGTGGCACATCTGACCAGCACACAAGTAAATTAACTTTAACAGGATTCGATTATGTATAAGAAACATCTTTATATACAATACCGTACAGCAGAATCCAGAAGTACAGAATCCATCCATCCATTATTATTATTATTTATTAGATTTGTATCCCGGCCCTCTCCGCAGACTCGGGGCGGCTCACAGCAGTAATAAAACAATATCTCCGGGACCACCTTCTGCCGCACGAATCCCAGCGACTGATTAGGTCCCACAGAGTTGGCCTTCTCCGGGTCCCGTCAACTAAACAATGCCGTTTGGCGGGACCCAGGGGAAGAGCCTTCTCTGTGGCGGCCCCGACCCTCTGGAACCAACTCCCCCCAGAGATTAGAACTGCCCCCACCCTCCTTGCCTTTTGTAAACTCCTTAAAACCCACCTTTGCCGTCAGGCATGGGGGAATTGAAACATCTCCCCCGGGCCTATACAGTTATGTATGGCAGTGTTTTTCAACCAGTGTGCCGTGGCACACTAGTGTGCCGCGAGACATGGTCAGGTGTGCCGCGAAGCTCAGAGAGAAAGAAAGCAAGAGAGAGAGAAAGCAAGAAAGAGAGAGAGAAAGAGAATGAGAGAGAAAGAAAGAAAGAGAGAGAGAACAAGAGAAAGAAAGAGAGAGAGAAAGAGAGAAAGAAAACAAGAGAGAGAGAAAGAGAGGGAGGGAAGGAGAGAGAGAGAAAGACATAGAGGGAGGGAGGGAGAGAGAAAGAGAGCAAAAAAGAGGAAGGAAGGAAGAGAAAGGAAGGAAGGAAGGAAGGAAGGGAGAGAAAGGGAGGGAGAAAAAAATTGTGTGAAGGGGAGGAAGAGAGAGAGAATTTTTTTTGTCCAAACTTTTTTTAGCCGCCCCCCCCCCCCCCGCTCAATGTGCCCCAGGGTTTCGTAAATGTAAAAAATGTGCCGCGGCTCAAAAAAGGTTGAAAATCACTGATGTATGGTATGCTTGCATGTATGTTTGCTTTTAACAATGGGGTTTTTAGTGTTTCTTTTAAATTATTAGATTTGTTATATATTGTTTATTATTGCTGTGAGCCGCCTCGAGTCTATGGAGAGGAGCAACATACAAATCTAATAAATAAAATAAATAAATAAATAATAAATAAATAGATATACAGTAGTAACAAATCTAATATTAAAAGTCTCAAGCAACAAATCTAATATTAAAAGTCTAAAAACCCATTATTTAAAAAGCATACACACAAACATACCATACATAAAACTACATAGGCAAGGGGAGATATCCATCCATTTCTATATGACTGTCTGCCTGCCTACACCATCTATCTATCATCTATCTCAGAGGTCCCCAACCTTTTTTGCACCAGGGACCGGCTTTAAGCTAGACCAGTTTTCCACGGCCCGGTGGGGGGGGGGGGCTTTGGTCAAATGGGGGTGGGGTTATGGAGGGGTGGAGCTTAGTGACGCAGCCCTCCACACTTCTCCACAGGGTGGGGAGAATCAGGAGGCTCCTTTGGCGGCTGGGGGCTGCCTGGCTTTGTGATTTTGGCTGGGGGGGGAGTTAGGAAGGTCCTACTTCTCCCCCCCCAGCCAAAAATTCAAAGCCTATCTGCTGGATACGGGCGATGAGTGGGACAGAGCGGCCCGGAAGCCTCTTGCAGCAGCTGCCACAGCCCCCGGCTTCGGCGCCGCTCGTCCCGCTCATCGCCCGTATCCAGCAGATAGGCTTTCAGTTTTTGGCTGGAGGGGGAGAAGTAGGACCTTCCTAACTCCCCCCCAGCCAAAATCACAAAGCCAGGCAGCCCCCAGCCGCCAAAGGAGCCTCCTGATTCTCCCCGCCCTGCCCGACGCCCCACCCTGTCCTGCATAATGTCCTCTTCCGGGAGGGCAGCGCCGCCGCGGACCGGCTGGAAAACCCCAACGGCCCGGTCCCGGTCCGCGGACTGGCAGTTGGGGACCTCTGACTATCTAACTTCTCTCTCTCCCACTCTCCCCCACTCTCCCCACCCTCCCCCTTCCCTCCCTCCCCCATTTCCTCTCTTCCTCCCTCCCTCCCTCCATCCTCTTGCTCCTGACAACTGCCTGGACAAGTCTCTTCAGTTTTCTTGGCAATATTTTCAGAAGTGGTTTCTCATTATTTCTTTCTAGAAGACAGGTGGCCTTTTATTATTTAATCTCAAATGAACATTGATTTGTGTATTGCATTTGCCATGTCTTGAGAGATCACTTTCTCGTGCACCACTTGGATCTCGAACCCAGGCTGTCAGCTTTCCAGATGACCAATTGATCAACCGGAAATGGATGGAAAATTGTGGGAGATACGCTAATATTTTAGACTCCAGTTAAACAGTACCTAGCAAATCTCTTTTTCCAGCTTTGCCCTAAGGGCTAGTTTAATGTTTACTTTGGGTGGAAACCATACAGAAACACAAATGGTCATTTTGTTAGACACAATCAGAAGAGAAAGCCCTGTCTTCAGAGGTGGGGAGCAGGCAGGACGGGGTGGAATGCAGCTCCACCGGCGGAAATGAAGCTGCATGCGCAGCTCTAGCTGACCGGTGGCAATCACTTCCTGGATTTTACCAGTCTCGGCTCTGCTCTCCTTTTTTCCCCTCCTGCTGCTGCTGCACGCGCCTCGTTTTTTTCTTCTTTCCTCCTTCCTGGCCTCAGACAAACTTTCCTATCTCCTGCCAGGTTCCCCTCCAGCCTCCTGAGTCTAGGAAGGAGGAAAGAGGAAAAAAGCGAGGAGCACAAAGCAGCAGCAGCAGCAGGGGAAAAAAGGAGAGTCGAACCGCGCCGTGCAAAAGCAGTCTGGGCTACAGTTTTCCCCTTGCGAAGCCCTCACTCTGCCTGCAGTTGATATGAAAAGGCATCGTGCAGCAATAATAACCTTGTGACTCTCCCTCGGCGTTCCGATATTTTTAAATCCCGTCCTCCTCCTCCTCCCCAGAAAGCGGCAGGGAGACCAGCCCCGGCAGGAGTTGCAGGGCATCCTTTTCCTCCCCCATCTTTTCTCAACAGCTGATCGGCATCTGTTCGCCTAACTCCCAGTCTGAGGCAGGGGGCAGCCCAGGAAGTAGAGCGCAGGAAACACGAAGCAAATTGTCACCTGGTGAGGTTGTAAGTCGAGGACTTAACAGTTCACTTGAACGATGATGATCATTCAAGCCACTCCCACCTGGTCACATGGCCAGCAAGCCACTCCTACACAGTCACATGACCATCAAGCCACACCCACAAGATAAGCCACACCCACAGTGTGGCAGTAAAAATTTTGGCTGCCCATTACTGCCTGTCTGGAACAAGTGTATATCATAAAACTGAGTGTTGCTTTAATGCAGTGAATTTCAAACTTGGCAACTTTATGTGGGACTTCAACTCCCAGAATTCCCCAGCCAGAAAATCTGAGTATGCTTCTGCATCTCTCCTTGGGCTCTGGCTGTTTGGCACTCTTTGCAGGCAAGCTGTTTAAATTATTGTGATTTTGTTGCTCTGTGTTGCTTCCTACATGCCTTTCTTGGCTTATAAAATGCAAAACCCCAATGTAAAGTCTTGGAACAGAATTCCTTGCTTTGAGTGCCTCTTTGGCTTGAGACAAGGCAATATTACCAATTCAGAACATCTGCACCGTCTTCTGTTACTTGGAAAATGTACAGCTGCCATGCTATTCATCAAAAGGTTGTTACCAAGAGAATGAAGAAACTCGGAGAGACAAATTGGCTCCTGAAAGTGAAATAATGCAGTTGTTGAGATTTATCTCACCTAATCCCTTCTCCTTTTCAAAACTGTGATTAGAGAAGCCACTGTGAAAATCTTGGGAATGCTCAGTTGTCACGATATTGGCATCTGGCTTGTCAGGAAATGAGATGATTTCAGCCCTAAAGGTTTGGGAGGCTAGAGAAATGAGGAATTAGGTTGAACTCAGTCTTGGGAGCCAGACATTGGCATTTAGTCATTCTTGTTACTTTGGCACCAGAATGAATTGCTTGTCTTCAATAAATTCTAGCAAGATACGTTATTTGACCGAATAATCCACTACAATATGCCCCCTAAAATCTGTCGGCCTTGCTGTTATAACATAATACAGTGGTACCTCTACCTAAGAATGCCTCTACTTATGAAATTATCTAGATAAGAACCGGGTGTTCAAGAATTTTTTGCCTTTTCTCAAGAACCATTTTCCACTTACAAACCCGAGCCTCTGAAATTGTAACTGGAAAAGGCAGGGAGAAGCCTCCATGGGGCCTCTCTAGGAATATCCTAGGAGAAAACAGGGCCGGAAAAGGTGGGGAGAAGCCTCAATAGGGCCTCTCTAGGAATATCCTGGGAGGAAACAGGGCCAGAAAAGGTGGGAAGAAGCCTCCGTGGGGCCTCTCTAGGAATCTCCTGGGAGGAAACAGGGCCAGAAAAGGTAGGGAGAAGCCTCCATGGGGCCTCTCTAGGAATCTCCTGGGAGGAAACAGGGCCAGAAAAGGTAGGGAGAAGACTCCGTGGGACCTCTCTAGGAATATCCTGGGAGGAAACAGGTCTGGAAAAGGTGGGGAGAAGCCTCCATGGGGCTTCTCTAGGAATCTCCTGGGAGGAAACAGGGTCAGAAAAGGCAGGGAGAAGCCTCCATGGGGCCTCTCTAGGAATCTCCTGGGAGGAAACAGGGCCAGAAAAGGTAGGGAGAAGCCTCCATGGGGCCTCTCTAGGAATTTCCTGGGAGGAAATAGGGCCGGAAAAGGCAGGTAGAAGCCTCTGTAGGGCTTTCTAGGACTCTCCTAGGAGGAAACAGGGCCTCCACCCTCCTTGTTGTTTCCCCAATCACACACATTATTTACTTTTACATTGATTCCTATGGGAAAAATTGCTTCTTCTTACAAATTTTTCTACTTAAGAACCTGGTCAAGGAACAAATTAAGTTTATAAGTAGAGCTACCACTGTATTAGAATAACAGAATTGGAAGGGATCTTATGGGTTTCTAGTCCAACCCAATGTTCTAGCTAGAAACCTTGTGCCATTTCAGACAAATCTGAATTCTGCAGAGTTCTGCGTAAAAAGGCATAAAAACAAAAATGAGGGCAAAAATTGTCAAAATCTTGCCTGCACAAAAGTCCTTGTGCAAGATATCGCTTTGGGCTCATGCGCAGAAGAGGAATCTCACGAGGGGGCGTGTGCACACATTTCGTCAGCCTCAGGATCCTGTACTGGTAGGAAAAAGTAAGTGGAGCCCTTCGCTTGTCTAAGGTTAACGTTTTGGGGTTTGGGGTGTGTGTGCATTCCAGACGTTGACCACTCTGTTGCTGAAGTCGTATTTTCTGCAATCGAGTTTGGAGCGGTTTACATTACGTTTTTTCTTTGAAGACATGTTGCTTCTCATCCAAGAAGCTTCTTCAGCTCTGACTGGATGGTGAGGGAGGGAAGATTTAAATTTGAGGACACAAACTCCCGGGTGTTGTGGTTGGCTCTGGGCCAGCTCCTGCAACGGGGAATTTGGATGAGTTTTCCGGAGAATCCTTGGGATCACAGAGATTTGTTTTATTGCCAGCAGACTCTGATAGTGAAGTTGATTCAGAGCCAAGGAGGAGAGGAATCAGACGGAGAGATGGGTGCAGCCAGCCCATCAGTCCGTGCTCCAATTAGTGAGACGTCAGAGTCAGAGGATCCACTTGTGGATGTCCGTGTACACAGACTCATGGCAAGAAGGGACCAGCTGCGTCATTTCAGAGGAAATTAGGTTAATGTGTTTGGGGATAAATTACGGGCGTTGGGGAGTGTACGTGTGGGCGTGTATCCATTGGAGAAAGACCATTGCTACTGTTTGATTTATTCCAGGACTTCTACTGACTTTTGGACCCTTCACAGTTAAATAACTCTTGTGGACTCATTGACGTGGGTGGCTGTGAAAGTTTCACAGCTGCTTTATCTGCTCATTTGTTTTGCTTTTTGCCACATTCAAGGACTCTTTCCGGGTGAGAGAAATTTGGCTCTTTTCAGAGTGTGTGCTCACAAATACTGTTTGGATAAACTTACTTTCTTTTCCTCTGTGACGGTGTGTGTTTGAACTGCATTCCAAACTCACTGGGGAGCTACTAGGGAAGGGCCCGGCATAACACCAGGTGGCCTCAATGATTCTCTAAAACAGGGGGGTCACCAGTGAAAGGCTACCAAACTTTTTACTACCACACTATGGGCGTGGCTTATGCAGGACGCCCTACATTTTCTTTCAACATCTTTCAGTGCAAATTGGGTGCTCTGGGGTGGAGCTCCATTTTCGCTACCCCACTGCGTCCACGCCCCTGTCCAGGCAGTAGCCCACCCCTGGGTGTCACACTATATATTATTAAGGGACACACCAGGGTTAAATAAATAGACCTTTATTACAGTCAAAGACCATCAATATAATAATAATAATAATAATAATAATAATAATAATAATAATAATAATTTAAAAACAGAACATCCAAGAACCGTTTCAGATTCTTAGAATCTAGACGTTTTAGTATCTCTTTGATCCTAGTAGCAGATTCTTGGGTGATAAATGTAGTCCTTGACTTACAGCAGTTCGTTAACCATCCAAAGTTGGTCGTCACCCAAGTCAACAAAGACATGCTAGGTGTTGAGGTTCTTGGACATCTGGAGACAAATGACTTACAAAATTCATCACTTTTGCCTGACCAACCAAAATTGACTCATTGTAAATATACAAAAGATGTATATATCTCGCTATGATGATGTGTTTGACCTTGGGAGGGGGGGAAGCAGGGTGGGCGGTGCCAGCTCAACATCACTCATGTCAGGGGTACTTTTGGTGGCCCGAGTACTCTGCCAGCGAAAATGGGCTCCCGAGTTCTGTTTTCGGCTGAGACGGCCTCCTGCAACCCTCTGCCAGCAAAAACGGACCATGAGCCTCCTTCATTGTTTTCAGGGTGGCCCTGAGAGCCAGATTTAAGCATCCCATGGGCTGGATTCATTCTATGGGCCTTGATTTTGACACCCTGTTCTAAAAGAATTCAAATGAAGCAACTGTCCGCAAGGAATATAAATCCTGCCATTCCCCACCATCCAGCCAGAGCTGAAGAAGCTTCTTGGATGCGAAGCAAAATGTCTTCAAACCCCGTTGCCCCTTGAAAAAGCACTGTTGGGCCATCCTTTTCATCTACTGTACAGCCTTTTGCCTCTTTGTTGCACAGTCTGGTGCCTCTGATTTCACCTTGGGAATTGTGCTTTTATCCGCTCCAAGGTTTCTAGGCAACTGCCTCCCCTGTGAATTCTTTTCTTAACAACTGCCAGCAGCCTCCCCCCATTCTGCCAATAAAAGGATGACATTTATAACAAGGAAATTTTTTTTTTGCCATTAATAAGGAAGCCTTTCAGATCTGACAGTTGCTCTGGAAAAATATTAATTGCCCTAATGAAATTAAACTGGCAGCAAAACCCGAACTTCCAAGCTTATGAGACAAAGCAACTCAGGGTTCTGATTCAAAGCATAAATGAACAGGCTCAAATATTATATTTTTGATACATTATACAAAGACCTAGCCCCTTTGAAAAAAAGCGATTGTACTGGGAAAGATGGAAAAGGGGGCAAAATGGATGCAGCAATTTCAACATTAATGTGGAGACGCTCCATTTCAGTTACAACAGATTAACGATTGGCAGACTTTAAGAACCAGGTTGGTTGAGAACCAGTTCATCTGGAAGATGTTTCTATGTGATTTCTAGTTATTGACACTTATTTGATAGCACATAATCAAATCCCAAACATGCAAAACTGTTAGGGCTCTCTCAAACAGTTGGGTTGAAATATATAAACCAACAATGTATGTATGAAGGTTTAACCGTGTTAATGTATATAGCTTTAACTGTATGCTATTTCTGATGGATTGATTGTGTTGCAAGCTGCCATAAGGGGGAGCTAGAGATCATGGTTCTATCTCTCTGATCTGCATTCTCTATCGGATATTCGCTCTCTGATATTCTCTCTCTGATATGCTTTATTAGACATTCTATTTTCTGTTATAGCTAAACTGTGTTTAAACCTGGTATCTGTTTACTGTTCATGGCAAAAACAATTGGTAAGAAGACTTTGTAATTTGATATTCTTTGAACTGTTATTCTGACTATTACATGCATGACCTGGATTGTTTATCGGACTGTACTATTACCTGTATGTCTAGCATAAGAGGAAGGGAGAAGTAATGAGGACATTCAGATGAATTTATCAAAAACATTGCAATGTCATTCTGTAATATATACTTGGTCCACATTTGTCTTATTCGTTAAATGTACATTGGGTTAAAGTTATACAAAATGTGGCTCAACTTTTGCTCAGGTTTGCTCAGCAAAGTGCCAACACTTTGCTAGGAGCCCTGTGTATAACATTTATTAATTGCGTGTTAAATAAAATTGAAAGTGACTTGATTGCTTTAAGAGAGCTGGGTTTTGGGTGTAACAGGTAAGATCAGAAGAGGAAACAGGAAGTGGGGAAATATTGAAAACGCCTTTAATGCTGCATATGTAATGAACAGATTGTATCCTTCTTCCTAAGGTAGTGGCAAAGTTACAAAGCACAAACATAATAGAAAATAATTTTTTATAGAATGCAACAAATGTTGAAATTCTAATCCCATTTCATCCCGAAATATTTATACATAATTTCACCAAGTGATACATTTCTTCAAAATATTCTCAACTGGTGTTGCAACAACTTGCAAAGTTTTATACACTTGTTATTGGAAAATACCTTTGATCTTGGTCTATGGAAAAATAGCTAACCAAATTGTGGAAGAAGGTTTTGATGCTCAAAATAAATTCTTATTTATAAAGTATATAGAAACATAGAAACATAGAAGTCTGACGGCAGAAAAAGACTTCATGGTCCATCTAGTCTGCCCTTATACTATTTTCTGTATTTTATCTTAGGATGGATACATGTTTATCCCAGGCATGTTTAAATTCAGTTACTGTGGATTTATCTACCACATCTGCTGGAAGTTTGTTCCAAGGATCTACTACTCTTTCAGTAAAATAATATTTTCTCATGTTGCTTTTGATCTATCCCCCAACTAACTTCAGATTGTGTCCCCTTGTTCTTGTGTTCACTTTCCTATTAAAAACACTTCCCTCCTGGACCTTATTTAACCCTTTAATATATTTAAATGTTTCAATCATGTCCCCCCTTTTCCTTCTGTCCTCCAGACTATACAGATTGAGTTCATTAAGTCTTTCCTGATATGTTTTATGCTTAAGACCTTCCACCATTCTTGTAGCCCGTCTTTGGACCCGTTCAATTTTGTCAATATCTTATGCGGAGGCAATTTCAGACTACAATTTCATACATGGGCGGTACTATATCCAAGTATCCGAGTTTATAATTTAATTTGACATATAATCTACATATTATTTACAGTATTTTACTAATGTATCATTTACTGTCAATTGTTTTTCTCTTTTCCTCTTATTGATCCCCCAGCTGTGTTAATCGGTAGACATCAGAGAGTTATTGTTAATGGCGAGTATTCTGAGCAGAGACGGGTTACAAGTGGTGTGCCACAAGGGTCTGTTCTGGGTCCTATTCTTTTTAATATGTTTGTGAGTGACAGAGGGGAAGGTTTGGTAGGGAAGGTTTGCTTATTTGCCCATGACTCTAAAGTGTGCAATAGGGTTGATATTCCTGGAGGCGTCTGTAATATGGTAAATGATTTAGCTTTACAAAAGCAATGGAAACTGCAGTTTAATGTTTCCAAATGTAAAATAATGCACTTGGAGAAAAGGAATCTTCAGTCTGAGTATTGTATTGGCAGTTCTGTGTTAGCAAAAACTTCAGAAGAGAAGGATTTAGGGATAGGGATTTCTGACAGTCTCAAAATGGGTGAACAGTGCAGTCAGGCGGTAGGGAAAGCAAGTAGGATGCTTGGCTGCATAGCTAAAGGTATAACAAGCAGGAAGAGGGAGATTATGATCCCGCTATATAGAGTGCTGGTGAGACCACATTTGGAATACAGTGATCCCTCGAGTTTCGCGATCTCGAGTTTCGCGAAACGCCATATCGCGAGTTTTCAACCCGGAAGTAAACTCCACCATCTGCGCATGCGTGCCCTTCCACGCATGCGTAGATGGTGGAGTTTCCCCGCCGGGCAGAGGCTTCCCTGGGTCTTCCCCCTCTTGCCATGGTAAGACAGCATCGGCACGAGCAACGGCGTGGGCGGGCGGGCGGCACGCGCGGGGAAACCCCACCTCCGCCTCCCAGCTGGGAAGCGGAGCCAGCAACAGCGTGGGCGGGCGGGCGGTGCGCGCGAGCCTGGGGACACCCTAACTCTGCTTCCCAGCGCGCGCGCGTTGCTGGGGAAAGCGCGCGCGCTTGGGGACTCCCTAGGTCCGCTCCCCAGCTGGGGAGGGAGTCCCCACCGCGCGCGCGTTGCTGGGGAATGCGCGCGCGCTTGGGGACTCCCTAGGTCCGCTCCCCAGCTGGGGAGGGAGTCCCCACCCCGCGCGCGTTGCTGCGGAATGCGCGCGCGCTTGGGGACTCCCTAGGTCCGCTCCCCAGCTGGGGAGGGAGTCCCCACCCCGCGCGCGTTGCTGGGGAAAGCGCGCGCGCTTGGGGACTCCCTAGGTCCGCTCCCCAGCTGGGGAGGGAGTCCCCACCCCGCGCGCGTTGCTGGGGAATGCGCGCGCGCTTGGGGACTCCCTAGGTCCGCTCCCCAGCTGGGGAGGGAGTCCCCACCCCGCGCGCGTTGCTGCGGAATGCGCGCGCGCTTGGGGACTCCCTAGGTCCGCTCCCCAGCTGGGGAGGGAGTCCCCACCCCGCGCGCGTTGCTGGGGAAAGCGCGCGCGCTTGGGGACTCCCTAGGTCCGCTCCCCAGCTGGGGAGCGGACCTAGGGAGTCCCCAAGCGCGCGCGCTTTCCCCAGCAACGCGCCACCCCAGGCGCGAGCAACGGGGTGGGCGGGCGAAGGGCGGCCGGCAGTGGAAGCAAAAACACCATCTGCGCACGCGCAGATGGTGTTTTTACTTCCGCACCGCTACTTCGCGAAAAATCGATCTTCGCGAGGGGTCCTGGAACGGAACCCTCGCGATGATCGAGGGATCACTGTACTGTGTTCAGTTCTGGAGACCTCACCTACAAAAAGATATTGACAAAATTGAACGGGTCCAAAGATGGTGGAAGGTCTTAAGCATCAGTCTGGAGGACAGAAGGAAAAGGGGGGACATGATCGAAACATTTAAATATGTTAAAGGGTTAAATAAGGTCCAGGAGGGAAGTGTTTTTAATAGGAAAGTGAACACAAGAACAAGGGGACACAAAGATCAGATGCAACATGAGAAAATATTATTTTACTGAAAGAGTAGTAGATGCTTGGAACAAACCTCCAGCAAACGTGGTTGATAAATCCGCAGTAACTGAATTTAAACAGGCCTGGGATAAACATAGATCCATCCTAAGATAAAATACAGAAAATAGTATAAGGGCAGACTAGATGGATCATGAGGTCTTTTTTTGCCGTCAGTCTTCTATGTTTCTATGTTTTAAAGTTCCATAGAGACATGTTTTGATGAGAAATTAGATAAGAAATGACTTACAGCATTTTAAGCTTTTAATGATGTATTAGAATATACTATATTTTAAATTTAGTATAGAGGCGGAGAGGGGCGGTATACAAATCCAATTAATAAAATAAATAAAATTTCAGTGGCAGAACATTCGGGCCGCCACAGGCATCCCAGACATAAGTGACAGGCATCCTGGCCACCCCCCCCCCCCGAAGTCAAGCACAACCCTGTTGCGGCCCTCAATGAAATAGAGTTGGACACCCCTGTTCTATAACATCAGCCGAAACACTGAGGGATTATTTTCACCACGTGCTATATACATATGACCAAATGACTTGGTCCAGATCTGAAAATAGCTCGTGCCAAAACACTAACCATTTTTAAAATAACTACAAGGGTACATCAAATTACACGGCCATCAAAAGGCCAATTAAAATTCCATTCCGTTCAAATTAAACCTTCAGTTCTCCCATTGGAGATACATAACGATAAGCCTGGCTGGGTATAAAGGCAGTTTCACATCGTGCATTACTCAGATGAACAACTATTAACTGGATCATGTTCAGAGGAAAGGGCGTTCCCACCCACCCTCTCTTTCTTTTGCATTGCTGCCAGAGGGAAATTTCACAGTATGAATTTGCAGGTAATTCTGACAATCACAGTATCATCTCCAGATTCTTTGATCAATTGTTCCTATGGTAGAAGCAACATCTGCTTTTTAAGAAAAGCCCCTTGAATGGTTCCCAAGACAAATATAAAGAACAAGCTAGAAGGAAGATGAAACTGCTTGCAAGGGGCGGAGAGGGGCGGCATACAAATCTAAATAATAAATAAATAAATAAACACACAAAAAAACCCACATTGATCATTGGTGGTTTTCTGTTTGGTTTTAGGTTTTTTTATATAGTTTGTCTATTTAGAAACATAGAAGATTGACGGCAGAAAAAGACCTCATGGTCCATCTAGTCTGCCCTTATACTATTTCCTGTATTTTATCTTAGGATGGATATAGGTTTATCCCAGGCATGTTTAAATTCAGTTACTGTGGATTTACCAACCACGTCTGCTGGAAGTTTGTTCCAAGCATCTACTACTCTTTCAGTAAAATAATATTTTCTCATGTTGCTTTTGATCTTTCCCCCAACTAACTTCAGATTGTGCCCCCTTGTTCTTGTGTTCACTTTCATATTAAAAACACTTCCCTCCTGAACCTTTTTTAACCCTTTAACATATTTAAATGTTTCGATCATGTCCCCCCTTTTCCTTCTGTCCTCCAGACTATACAGATTGAGTTCATTCAGTCTTTCCTGATAAATTTTATGATTAAGACCTTCCACCATTTTTGTAGCTCGTCTTTGGACCTGTTCAATTTCATCAATATCTTGCTGTAGGTGTGTTCTGTCTGGGTGCCCCCAGACTTCAACACCAACTGGAAAAAGCAGCCAGACACGCTGGTAAAAGCAAAAGCACTTTATAGTTTGAAAAATAAACACAGAGAAAAACCTGTTCTTCCCAACAGGCAGGCTATGAGACTTCACAGCAGAGTCCTGATGGCCAGACAATACAGCAGACTTCTTGCTGGCACACCCACCACTGTAGAGAATAAGACCCACACCTTTCCCCCCCAAGGTTTCAGTATTCAAAGTCACAAACCAGAATTCCAAGACGCCAAAGATCACAGCCAGGTCCCAGGACTCCCAAAGATAATACTCCACAAGCCAGGAAGGGTGGGTCTGCCTTTTCAGCCTTTCCAGAGAGCACCACACCCAAACCCAGCTGTTGCCTCTTTAGTGCTGAAAGTACCTGGCTAATTGTCCCCTTCGTTGTGTTGCTCTTCTCTGCCGGAGATCGATTATTGCTTGTGCATTTTCATCTAAGGAATCCAGGCTGCTTGCTGGGGAGGACTCCCTCTGGGGGGACTCTGGCTGTCCTCTCTCTCCCTCAGCCTGAGATTCCTCCTCCCCGTCTGCCTGAACCTCCTGTTCCTCATCCTCCCCTTCTGAGCAGGAAGCCGGCAGAGGATCAGCCGTTCCCTGAGGGGCCTCAGACGGAATCACAACAAGGTGAGGTCTCCAGAACTGAACACAGTATTCCAAATGTGGTCTCACCAGCACTTTATACAGCGGGATCACAATCATCCTCTTCCTGCTTGTTATACCTCTAGCTATGCAGCCAAGCATTCTACTTGCTATCCCTACCACCTGACTGCACTGCATTTGCAGCTTTACAATGAGGCACTGCAAATTGTTATTTTTACAAAAAAGGATGCCGCAGCGGCGCTGCAAGCATAGGACGGTCCTTTCATGTAAAAATAAACATTGTTATTTTTACGAGAAAGGACACCGCAGCGGCGCTACAAGCAAAGGGCGGTCCTTTCATGTAAATATAAACATGTTTATTTTTACATGAAAGGACCGCCCTTTGCTTGCAGCGCCGCTGCGGCGTCCTTTTTCGTAAAAATAACTGTTTATTTTTACGTGAAGACCTCCCTTTGAAGGAGCTGGGGAATCCCTCCCATGAAGAGATTCCGGGGGCGGAGCCTTGACGTCATCAGCAGGTTGCTAAGGACGCCAAGGTGGTCACTTCCTGGATTCCATGGAATCCAGGAAGTAATCACCTTGGCGTCCTTAGCAACCTGCCGGTGACGTCAAGGCTCCGAACGCCAAACGCGACCCCGAACTTTGCCCGAAGTTTAAAAAAAAATTGGGTTTGGGTTCAGCATATCAAACATCACAAAATTCGGTACGGACCCGAATTCTGCGGGTTCGGTTCGCCCATCACTAGTCAGAATCTGCTGAATCCCACCTCTGAGTATGGGTGAAAATTTTCAGGCTGAGCCCTGCTGACAAAAAGGTTAGCTTCCCAGAAGTGATTTCTGTTACCTACTTCTATTCCCAACCTAGCCTACATCACTGGCATTTCCTGGTGGTCTCCCATCCAGTATGACCCAGGTTTCACTTTTGAACATAGATAAGATCAACCAGATACTGTCACTTTCTGCAGCTCTCCAGATTTAAGCACATGCTTAAATAACAACATTGTATTTGTTGTCAACTATTGTTAATCCTACATTGACCATTTTAATTTATTATTTATTTATTTTTATTTATTTATTTATTTATTTATTTATTGGATTTGTATGCTGCTCCTCTCCTACATTAAAGATCCAGTAGTATGAAATATAGAAGGAAAACAGACGGGAGAGAAAAGTACAAAAGGTGTAAACTTGGGATATTTGTTTATGGCATTTTGGACAAGAAATGTATAATTATGTATGTTTTGATACTATGATATAGATATGGATGCTTTTGTAAAGATGATGGGAAAAAATTAAAAAGGAAATTCCAGAAATATGAAATAAAGTTTCCAATGCCCAACTTTATCCCTCTATTTCTAAAAACAGAAATGTTTGGGACTATTTAAAAGGACATCAGTTGCTCATGGGTCCCAGAAGCCAGATCATTGGATAGTCATTTTGAAAGCATCAAGCTTCAGGATCACAACATATTTCCATTGCTCAGAGAGTGAGTAGGAAGCATACAAGCCCTCCCACGTCACCCGTTTCAGAGTCATTTTGCTGACAGGCCTACCATGACAAATTGACATTTCTTCAGCTTGCCCAAAGGTCAGTGGTGTCGGTGAAGGGTTGATGCAATCTGTGAACGGGCAGAGTTTCAAGGCAGGAGATGAAGAAAACAACCAAGCGGGTTCTTTATGTGCCATAATGTTCTCATAGTTCCCTTCCATTGTATCAGTTCAAGAGTTTGCCCCCACATTTTTTATATTTATTTATTTGTTTGTTTGTTTGTTTGTTTGTTTTGTCAAATACATATTGGTAGTATACAAAGATATAACAATGTTTATATACATGATACTAATAAGTGAGAAACGTAAGGACAAGGGATGGAAGGCACGCTGGTGCATTTATGCACGCCCCTTACTGACCTCTTAGGAATCAGGTGAGGTCAACAGTGGATAGTCTAAGGGTAAAGTTTTGGGGGGGTAGGTGATGATACTACAGAATCAGGTAGTGAGTTCCATGCATTAACTACTCAGTTACTAATATGGTTACTCGCATTTCCTGCAGTCAAGTTGGAGCGGTGCTGGTGTGTTGTGGTTGAAGCTGAAGTAGTCATTGACAGGAGGGACATTGTAGCAGATGATTTTATGGGCTATGCTTAAGTCATGTTTAAGGTGATGTAGTTCTAAGCTTTCTAAACCTAGGATTGTAAGTCTAGCTGCGTAGAGTATTCTGTTGCAAGTGGAGGAGTAGAGGGCTCTTCTAGTAAAGTATCTCTGGATATTTTCTAGAGTGTTTATGTCCGAAATGTGGTGTGGGTCCCAGACAGATGAGCTGTAGTGAAGTATTGGTCTGGCGAAAGTTTTGTATGCCCTGGTTAGTAGTGTGAGATTACCGGAGCAGAAGCTACGTGGTATTAGATTAACAACTCTTGAGATCTTTTTGGGAATGTAGTTGCAATGGGCTTTGGCACTTAGGTCATTTGATATGAGCATTCCAAGGTCTTTTACAGAGTGAGAGTTGTCTGGCCAATGTTTGGACAGAGGTTGTTTGTCAATCAGTGATGGGCTCCTAAGGGTACAGTCTGGTACACAGAATTGGTAGAGAAAAATTGGTCAGGTACACAGAACCGGTAGAAAAATTGTGATTTTTTTAATTTTCCCTTCTGGGCTCTAGGTATGTTTTTCCTATTGCATAAATGAGGTTGAATGTGTATAACTTTAGAAGAACTGTAAGTGCATGTGTGTGTGTACAGTTTATAGTAGATAATGTATATTTTTGTGTGCCTGTGTTTCTGCCATATGTATGTACATATATGGCATATATACATAGAATTAAGTGGTACCTCTACTTACAAACGCCTCTACCTATGAAATTTTCAAGATACGAACTGTGTGTTCAAGATATTTTTGCCTCTACTTGTGAACCATTTTCTACTTACAAACCCTCGCTTCTCTCTCGGCTGTTGCCGCCGCTGCGGACAGCGGCCAAAACGGCGCACATCAGAGGAGCTCTCCCCAAATCGCTCCCAAAATCACCCCTCCAAAAGCTTCCTACACCACCCCAAATCGCTCCCAAAATCACCCCTCCAAAAGCTTCCTACGCCACCCCAAATCAAGGTCCTAACGAAGGCAAATGGATTGAAGAAAGGCAGCAAGGAGAATCGAGGCATTTTGAAAGGAGAGGTGATTTTGGAAGACTTTGTGAGCGATTTGGGGTGGCATAGGAAGCTTTTGGAGGGGTGATTTGGGGAGTGATTTGGGGTGGCATAGGCAGCATCTGTAGGGGTGATTTTGGGAGCGGTTTGGGGTGGCGTAGGAAGCTTTTGGAGGGGTGATTTTGGGAGCGGTTTGGGGTGGCATAGGAAGCATCTGGAGGGGTGATTTTAGGAGCGGTTTGGGGTGGAGTAGGAAGCATCTGGAGGGGTGATTTTGGAAGCAATTTTGGGCAGCATAAGAAGCTTTTGGAGGGGTGATTTTGGAGGCAATTTGGGCAGCGTTAGTCTTTGTTAGGACCTCCATTCCTTGCTTCTTCTCATTGTCCATCTCCACTCTGTTAGCCTTCACTTTGTCCGCCCGCCTTTTTTTTTTAAACCTTAAAGTTTGGATTTTTCTAATTTATTTGCATGCATTATTCGCTTTTATATTGATTCCTATGGGAAAAATTGCCTGTTCTTATGAACTTTTCTACTTACAAACCTGGTCATGGAACGAATTAAGTTTGTAAGTAGAGGTATCATTGTATTATGGTATAAACTAGCAAAGGAAGTCCTAGTAGCATATGGTATAATTTTTGTGGATCTGCACATATACTACACTAACTATACACCATGACATCCTAACATATACACTATGACATCCTAGGTTCTTGGAAAGAAGCAAGGGTGGGCTGCTGCCCAGACGGCGGGGGGACACGCAGTGGGGTAGCAAAAACGGAGCTCCCCCCAGAGCACCCAATTTGCACTGAAATATGTTGAAAGAAAAGCCATGCCCACAGCGTGGTAGTAAAAACTTTGGTAGCCCTTCACTGGAAAGAAGTCAATGCGAATGAAGGTCAACACCAACTAAACAACTAACAGTAGCTATTGTACATTCTTGTGTATAATAATAATGATTTCTAATGTGCTTTTATGTTAGCTTTTCTTGTACAATCGCCACAACACAAAGTGTACTCAAGATCCAAATGTCAAAATTTTCCAGAGCAATTATAATTTCATGGCAAACTTAATTCTCTTGTTCACACTCCCCCATCACCTTAAAAAAATAAAGAGTAGCAAGGAATGTAGAAAGTCAAGTTTGCTAAGTTGACACAGACTTGGCACTGTAGCTGGTCCAAATGTGATATTCACAGAGTGGGAAAAAATGGAAAGAATATGTGTCATCAGATGGCAAGAGAAGGTGAAAGCTGTTCACTACCACCACCACTCCCAATACTATCTTGTTCCTCTTCTGTACAATTTCTCTTTTATTTTCTGTCTCTCTGCATTAAAAAAACAACACCATGAATGAAGTTGACGAGGACATTTTCCAGGTTTTTTGTCTGCTGAGCTTGCAAAAATAATAATAGTAATGCAACATGCATGTAGAAAATGATTGCTGGGCCTGGCTGCTATTTATCTTATTTCTTTCATTTTTAAATTGCAACAATACCTTTATGTGCATTATTTATACTAAGATAGATCAGTAGTCCAGTATGCCTTAGCTTAGCTAAATCATTCAAGATTGTTCAAAGGACCATGAAAATTTAGGAATGGGAAACCAGGCATGTATTGTTTATGTATGGTATGTGGTGTGCATGTTTTTTAAATCATGGTTTTTTAGTTTTAATTATTAGATTTGTATTGTACATTGTTTTTCTATTACTGCTGTGAGCCACCCCGAGTCTACGGACAGGGGCGGCATACAAATTTAATAAATAAATAAATAAACATGGTGCACCACAGTCACTGTGCTGGAGTGTTTGCATAGTTTCTGTGCTCGGCCCCTCTCGGTATGAGGTCGGGATCTGCTCCAGTGCGAGGATGAAAGAGCTCACCACGTCTGCTGGGACTCCTCCGGTTCCTGCTTTCCTCATAATTTATCAGGAAAGCAGGAACCGGAGGAATCCCAGCAGATGCGATGAGCTCTTTCATCCTCACACTGGAGTGGACACCGACCTCCGTGGACCGGTCACAGTCAGCGGGAGGGCCACAGACAGTGGGTGGGCCGGATGCCGCCCGCGGGCTGCCCCTTGCCCGGGTCTACACTAGACTCTAGCCCCCTGGCCAAAGAATGTATTGTAAGATAGTTGATTGAATGGGAATGAGAGGTTTTTAAATGGTTTTAGGGTTTAGATTAATTAATTCAAACTAATTGGATTTAGGATGCTATATTGTTCCTTTGTATGTTGTAAGCCGCCCCGAGTCCTTGGAGAGAGGCGGCATATAAATCCAATAAATAAACAATAAGCCTCTTTTCTCTAAACTCTTCCTAATTCCAAAGCAATAAGGAGTTCATTCTGCCCGGAGTTGAGAAGGAAAAAGCCACCGCTTCAATAAAGGACATTGAATAGATTCAATATCAGATTTCTCTTTCCAGCTGCCTACTGGTCCCCCTTAGTACCACTTGCTATTATCAGGATTCTTCCACGCCTGCCCTCTTTCTATAATTAGGACGGCAGCTATGGTTAATCTGGGCCATTTTTCAAAACCAGATTTCCTCAACAGCAGTAGCTGTCAATCAGCAGCTTGAATGGCTCGCATTCTTTCAGGACATGTTGGAATCAAGTGCATTGAAGTCCCTGGAGTTGCATCTTCCCAAAGAGAGGTTACAGAAATAAACATTTCCTTACCTTCGCCATAGCATTTTCCTCTGCTGCTTGACTTCCTTCTAACAGACCAGTAGTAATCCATTTGCCTACTGACCGGTCTCTTTGTTTAGTTCCTTGGCCATGAAATGGAGCATCCTTGTCTGCAACATTGGCTAACTCCAAGGTGGTCTCTCTTTGTCCGTGAAGCGACATGTCTGAACCTAGGTGATTTGTTTCCCTCTGAACTTTATGAAGTTTGGAGTTGTCAAGCAATTTAGGGGGTAGCGCCTTTAAAGGATCTTCTAAAGAATACCCCCGCATAGTTTTCTTTCCCACCTGCAATACTCGCTGAGACTTGATTTCCCCTGAGAAGTTTTTGCATTCGGCTGCATCTTGTTTGCCTGAAGAAACACCTAAGTGTCGTGAAGGCGACTTCATTGCTGAAGTTCCATTTCCGATGCCTTGCGATCTGAGAGCAGAGACCGGACAACTTGAGCAACTGTTGCTATGATTTTCTTCTCCCGTCTTGGAGTAATTATTTTTGATCACCGGTTGTTTCTGCTTTCCTTTGGTTTTCATACCAAGATTCATGCTCTGCTGTGTTCCAACGGTAAGAGTCATTCCTCTTTGCAAATGTGATGGTCTGTACGCCGTCAAGTTGCTCCTGACAGCTACCTCTTTGGACTTTGACGGATGTCTACTGAAGCCAATGGTGGTCTCCAAAGGCATAGTGTTATCTGATACTCCAAACAGGCGAGGCATGTCAATGAGGAAGTAAGAACACCCATCACAATCGGTGCTTGGAATTATCTCATCCTCGTCGTCATCGCTTTCCAGCAGAAACTTCAGCTTGGCTTCCCAGTCCTCGTGGATCTCCTCCGTCGTCACACCAGAAGATTCAGTATCTACAAGGAAATCATTCTGGAAGCCCTCAGTGACTTCATTGAAGTTTCCATCCAGGTGAGGCTCAATGCCATTATCCGCCGTAAAAGAAGAATTGTCTGCTAAGTAGAACTTATCTTCTATAGGGTTCCTTGTGGGACTCCCAGACAGCATGTCCTTTTTTACAACTTTGCAGAGGCTACCCACTTCACATGCCTTGGCATATTCGGTGGTTTGACAAGCAGTTAAGACTTTAGCATTCAAGCAACAGCTGTCCGTGCACTCAGAAATCTGACTTGCTAGCGTGGAATCTACTTGGGAGCTGTCAAATCCATCTACCTTGCCTTCAATACAATTCCAACATTCTTCGACACCATCATAAATAAAAAGACCAGAGACATTTTGGGTTGCACCCGGAATAAAATTGTCATTTCTCTTCAGAGAGGGTACATGGTTAATTTCCATTTTTTTCCCCTTCAAGAAATTAGTGGGTTTTTTAATAATGATTTTCTATTGTAGGAAAAGTGTCACGTTTACAGAAGACGGTTGTTTCGATGATTTTCTTCATTCATAGTCCAACGGATTCTGGATCTGGGAAATTTAATTAGAAGAACCATGGGTTAGTCACAAGCATTTTGTAAGAGATAATGCTTTTATCGTTTGTGCACCTTTATTTCAGTTTTCTATATGGTGACTATAGCCAAGCTAGATTTGATATTCTTCAAATTCTCTTGAAGTCAGTTTAAGAAAGCTGAAGAACCATTTTTTCTAGCCAAACACACCAACTTGATATTTGCACACCTTTAGTTTTTAAAACACATACAACATTAAGTTATTCTTTACTATTAGATTAATAGGCCCTCCAATTCCATCCATGTAATAGTAATATCAAACACTTAATATACATTAATTTAACAGAGGAATACTTTAATGTAGGACTGAGGTTTTCCATAGAATAGAGTAGAGTAGAGTAGAATAGAATAGAATAAAATAGAATTTGTTATTGACAAAGTATGATTTAACAGAGGAATATTTTAATGTAGGACTGATGTTTTCCATAGAATAGAGTAGAGTAGAGTAGAGTAGAGTAGAGTAGAGTAGAGTAGAGTAGAGTAGAATAGAATGTGATAGAATGTGAATAGAACAGTGTGGTCGGGCGGTAGGAAAAGCAAGTAGGATGCTTGGCTGCATAGCTACAGGTATAACAAGCAGGAAGAGGGAGATTGTGATCCCCTTATATAGAGCGCTGGTGAGGCTGGTGGAATACTGTGTTCAGTTCTGGAGACCTCACCTACAAAAAGATACAGTATTGACAAAATTGAACGAGTCCAAAGACGGGCTACAAGAATGGTGGAAACTCTTAAGCATAAAACGTATCAGGAAAGACTTAATGAACTCAATCTGTATAGTCTGGAGGACAGAAGGAAAAGGGGGGACATGATTGAAACATTTAAATATGTTAAAGGGTTAAATAAGGTTCAGGAGGGAAGTGTTTTTAATAGGAAAGTGAACACAAGAACAAGGGGGCACAATCTGAGGATAGTTGGGGGAAAGATCAGATGCAACATGAGAAAATATTATTTTACTGAAAGAGTAGTAGATCCTTGGAACAAACTTCCAGCAGACGTGGTTGGTAAATCCACAGTAACTGAATTTAAACATGCCTGGGATAAACATATATCTATTGTAAGATAAAATACAGGAAATAGTATAAGGGCAGACTAGATGGACCATGAAGTCTTTTTCTGCCGTCAGTCTTCTATGTTTCTATGTTTATAGAATAGAATAGAATATAATAGAATAGAATAGAATTTGTTATTGGCCAAGTATGATTGGACACACAAGGAATTTGTCTTTGGTGTATATGCTCTCAGGGTACATAAAATAAAATATACATTTGTCAAGGATCATGAGGTACAACACTTAATGATTGTCATAGTCAAATAAGCAATGAGGAAACAATCAATATGAATAAAAATCTTAAGGATACAAGCAACAAGTAGAAATAAGAAGCATCTTTGACTATCAAATGACAAAAGTTCAACCGTTTAATATAAAACAGTATTCTGAGGTCTAGAATCTAATCTGTGACATAAATCGAATACCAATGGAGGGAGAATGAATCAAGCAAGCAGGATGTTCTTTAAAGCAGAGATGACTCAAGGATTACCTGCAGAGGTTTCATGTGGTTATAAACATTAAGACCAGGCCTGGTGGATCTTCCCAAAGGCTTAGTCCAGTATTTTATTTCATAGGGCAGCTGACTAAACGTCTCTGGACAACTCACAAGCAGCAGATATTGTAGATAGAGACATGCCCCCCCACCCCACTGCCATGATTGCCCTGCTGCTGTTATCTGAAGGCCAGTTTTGTCCAATATCAAACCCTAAACCTAACCAGAGATGGATTTCAGCAGGTTCTGACCAGTTCTGGAGAACCGACAGCAGATATTTTGAATAGTTTGGAGAACCGGTAGTAGAAAGTTTGAGTAGTTCAGAGAATCATTAGCGAAATGTATTTATTTATTTATTAGAAACATAGAAGATTGATGGCAGAAAAAGATCTCATGGTCCATCTAGTCTGCCCTTATACTATTTCCTGTATTTTATCTTAGGATGGATATACAGTATGTTTATCCCAGGCATGTTTAAATTCAGTTACTGTGGATTTACCAACCATGTCTGCTGGACATTTGTTCCAAGCACCTACTATTCTTTCAGTAAAATAATATTTTCTCATGTTGCTTCTGATCTTTCCCCCAACTAACCTCAGATTGTGACCCCTTGTTCTTGTGTTCACTTTCCTATTAAAAACACTTCCCTCCTGAATCTTATTTAACCCTTTAACATATTTAAATGTTTTGATCATGTCCCTCCCCCTTTCCCTTCTGTCCTCCAGACTATACAGATTGAGTTAATGAAGTCTTTCCTGATACGTTTTATGCTTAAGACTTCCACCATTTTTGTAGCCCGTCTTTGGACCCATTCAATTTTATCAATATCTTTTTGTAGGTGAGGTCTCCAGAACTGAGCAACAAATTAATTTATTTATCATTTAATTTGATTTGATTTGATTTGATTTGTATGCCACTCCTCTCCGAGGACTGTTTGAGTAATTCCGAGAATCGTTAGCAGAAATTTTGAGTAGTTCAGAGAACCAGGAAATATCACTCTGTCTGGACCCGCCCCCATCTATCCTCTGCTTCCTGAGTCCCAGCTGATCAGGAGGAAATGGGGATTTTGCAATATCCTTCTCCTGCCACGCCCACCAAGCCACACCATGCCCACTAAGCCACACCCACACAACTGGCAGTAAAAATATTGATAGTTTTTAAATTAGAATTTTAAAGATTGCTTTTTAATGCATTATTAATTGGATTGTTATGACTGTTTCTTGTTTTTCTGTCCATGCTGTGAGCCGCCCCGAGTCCTCGGAGAGGGGCGGCATACAAATCCAATTAAATCTTAAATCTTAAAAATATTTGAATCTCACCACTGGTCTATTGGGTCTGTTTTTTTACCATCCACAGCCCCAGAGGCTTTCCTGAAGCCTGGGAAGGGCAAAACTGATCTCCCCACACCCTCTGGAAGGCAGTGTTCCCTCTAATTTTAGGGGTGGGTGGGCGGAAAAGTATAGTGTCTGAGCGGCAGTCCCTTCGGGACTGGGCGGCACAGAAATAATAAATAAATAAATAAATAAATAAATAAATAAAACAAACAAACAAACAAACAAACAAATAAAAAACCCACCCTGTTTTGCTTAAGAGAATTTCAAAATAAAATACTGTACTGTGTATCTATAACAGTGAGCTCATAATAGGGCAACTCTATCAATATCAAAATGCCACTTAAATAGTTGAGCTAGTTTCAAACTAGATTTTGATTTTCTTTCTCTCTTCCTTACTCCCATTCTTTTTCTTTTTCTTTTCCTTCCTCTCTTTTTTCTATCTGTTTCTCTCTCTTCCTCTCTTCCTCTCTCTCTCCTTCCCTCTCACTCTTTCCCTCGGCTTCTGGGCAGGTTTGGAAAACTCTGAGTTGATGATGATTTTTAAGTGAGCGATTGCTCACTGCTCAGCTTAGAGGGAACTATGCTGGGAGGCCAAAAATCAGCTGGGCAGCACCCATGCATGCAGAAGCCAAATCTCAGCCCGACGGGCGCACATGCAACCAATGGCCACACGTGCAACCGCAATGGCCTGCAAGGGAGCTCCGGTGGAAGGTAAGAAGAGCAGCCCTTTACTGCCCTCTGCCGCTCCGTTTTCACTGGCAGAGGTCTATCAAAACAAACTAAAAACAAAACAAAAGGAGAAATATTTTCCCTTTTGTATCTGAGTATGCAAGAAGGGAAAGGAATGGAGAAAGAGAAAGAGGAAAGACAAAGATGGGAAGAAAACAAAGAAGGAAAAACTAAAGAAGGAAGAAGAAATTAGAATGAAGAGGGAAGAAAAAAGAAGGGAGGGAGGGAGGGAGGGAGGAAGGAAGGAAGGAAGGAAGGAAGGAAGGAAGGAAGGAAGGAAGGAAGGAAGGAAGGAAGGAAGGAAGGAAGGGAGATTATAATTTGAAAACACATTTATGTCGCCAGGCTTGGGGTTCTTAGACTCCAGCCTTTGCCCAGTGAATGTATTTGGTGTGACAGTAGGTATGTGTTTCTTTGATTTTAAATGTTTAGTTTTAATGAAAATTTTAAATTAATTATTCTATTAATTGGCCTAGAAATGTTTTGTTTATTGAATTTTTACTAAAATGTTGTAAGCCTCCCCGAGTCCACGGAGAGAGGCTGCATATAAATCCAATCAATCAGTAAGTAAGTAAGTAAGTAAGTAAGTAAGTAAGTAAGTAAGTAAGTAAGTAAGTAAGTAAGTAAATAAGGAAGGAAGGAAGGAAGGAAGGAAGGAAGGAAGGAAGGAAGGAAGACTGAGGGAGGGTCTCAGGAAAGTCCTGCCTTAGCACTTGGTCACCATAGGTGCCCCTGACATGAGTCCCATGTCTCAGCCCCAACCACACCACACCCGCTTCGGCCCTCTAACGTCAAACACAACCCTAATACTGCCTTCAATGGAATTGAACTTGACACTAATTTGGATGCTGTTCCTAATTCTAGATGAGTTGTTTCCGATTTTACAGGGTGGGGCACTCATGGTTCTGGAACTTAAGAGAGGAAATCCCCATTGAAAGCAATAGAAAGCAAGGTGGAACACTCTACTGTAGGTATACTACACTATGCTATATATAGAACATAATAGAAAACAGGTCATCCATTTAAAAACGATGGGTGTGTCCTCTATCAGTCTTACTGTGTGGGGTTTCCCCAGTTTTCTTACTTCTGTGTTAATACTTTGCAATTTTCTAAAGTACTTTGATGACAAAATACTCAATCCTTGGAACATTGTGGGTGGATCCCTATAGGAGGAGATAGATGGGGAAACAGGGTTTAAAGGGGGAAAACACCAAATCCTAGCCCTAAGAATTGCAACTAGAGAGGCCCCACGGAGGCTTCTCCCTGCCTTTTCCGGCCCTGTTTCCTCCCAGGAGATTCCTGGAGAGGCCCCACGGAGGCTTCTCCCTGCCTTTTCCGGCCCTGTTTCCTCCCAGGAGATTCCTGGAGAGGCCCCACGGAGGCTTCTCCCTGCCTTTTCCGGTTACAGTTTCGGAGGCTCAGATTTGTAAGTGGAAAAAGGTTCTTGAGAAGAGGCAAAAAAATCTTGAACATCCAGTTCTTATCTAGAAAAGTTAATAAGTAGGGGCATTCTTAGGTAGAGGTACCACTGTACAGTATTGGGTTCCTACTGGTGTGCTTGGCGCCATCACACCAGTAGTGAAAATGGAGCTGTGCATGCAGCTCCGGGTGACTGGCAGGCGGGCAAGTGTTCCCACGTGAGATTAGGCATCTTTGCATGTGCAGAAAGCCAAATCTTGTGCGGGGATGCTCACACGTGCAAGATTTTGCCATTTTGTGGCAGTTTTTTGCTTACACACAGCAAAAAAACTGCTGAAAATTGGTGAAATCTCACGTGCGCATAGGATTTGGCTTTCTGCCTATGCACAGATGCCAAATCTCATGCATCTGCATGCAACTGCCTGCTAGTCACCCAGAAGTGTGCACGCAACCATACCAGTAGCGGCGACGAGAAAGAACCCCTGCCTGAATAAATAATTATTATGCAAACAATATTGGAAAGGATAAGCCCATTATTTCTTAATCTTTGTCTTTTGTTTACTCAATTTACTCCACAGTTGTCTTCTTAGACATGAAACAAATGGGTAAATTAAGTGCACACATGTAATTATTCCTCTTTGAATGAAATGGCTTTTATATTTGATTGCCAAAGTGTTTCCTTCCCTTTCTTCCCCTGCCACAGAGAAATGGCAATCATAACATCTGCTCGCCTAAATTGCAAGTACAGTGATACCTCGTCTTACAAACCCCTCGTCATACAAACTTTTTGAGATACAAAGCCGGGGTTTCAGATTTTTTTGCCTCTTCTTCCAAACTATTTTCACCTTATAAACCCAAGCCGCCACCACTGGGATGCCCCGCCTCCGGACTTTTGTTGCCAGTGAAGCGCCTGTTTTTGTGCTGCTGGGATTCTCCTGAGGCTCCCTCCATGGGAAACACCACCTCCGGACTTCTGTGTTTTTGCGATGCTGCAGGGGAATCCCAACAGCGCAAAAATGGGCACTTTGCTGGCAATGGAAGTCCAGAGGTGGGGTTTCCCAGCGAGGGGAGCCTCAGCGAAATCGCAGCATCACAAAAACATGGAAGTCTGGAGGTGGGGTTTCGAGGACTTCCATGTTTTTGCCAGCCGAAGCGCCTATTTTTGTGCTGGGATTCCCCTGCAAGCATCACAAAAACACGGATGTCCGGAAGTGGGGTTTCCCATGGAGGGGAGCCTCAGGGGAATCCCAGCAGTGCAAAAATGGGCGCTTCGGCTGGCAAAAGGGGTGAGGGCTTGCACGCATTAATCACTTTTCCATTGAGTCCTATGGGAAACATTGTCTCGTCTTGCAGACTTTTCACCTTACAAACCTCGTCCCGGAACCAATTAAGTTCGTAAGACGAGGTATCACTGTATTTTCCTTGGAAGAAGCATTTGTTATTGACATTTTTTTCTAACTCCTGTAAGTACATCTGCAATGCTAAGGCTCCCATGAATGTTTCCCCCATGTTACTTGTTGAACATACTTGCATGGGTTTTTTTTTACTGCTAGGGAACAAGTCGTTCCAATAGAAGAGAACATAGATAGCTCGGGGTTTAAACTATGGAATTCTGGATGTTTGCTGAGCTTGGATATTTGCTTGTAGCTATTTCTTGACCCATCTAGGTAACATCATCAGTGGAAGTCCCAAAGGTGCTTTTTTCAAGAGGCAATGGCACTTTCTGGTTTTTCTTTGAAGTTGTTTTACTTTTCATTTGGCTTTCTTTCTTTGAAGATGTTTTCTTTTTCTTTCCTGACAGTTAGAACAATTAATCCATGGAACAGCTTGCCTCCAGAAGTTGTGAATGCTCCAACACTGGAAGTTTTTAAGAAGATGTTGCATAACCCTCTGTCTGAAGTAGTGTAGGGTTTCCTGACTAAGCAGGGGGTGGACTAGAAGACCTCCAAGGTCCCTTCCAAATTGTTATTGTTGTTATTATTGTTGTTATTATCATTATTAAAGAACAAATGGCTAAAGCAATCTGGGCTTTTTATGTTTAGAAAACAAAGGTCTATATTAAAAGTTATTAGGTAATTATTATCTAACCCAGGAGTAGGCAAAGTTGGCTCTTCTATGACATGTGGACTTCAACTCCCAGAATTCCTCAGATAGCATAATTGGCTCAGGAATTCTGGGTGTTGAAGTCCACAAATGATAGAAGAGCCAACTTTGCCTCCCCCTGATCTAACCTATAATGGAATTTGTTTAGACTCACTCTGTTGGGTTAATCCAATTATAGTGACTGACCCCTAATGGGAACAATGGCTGGTTGACGTAATATGCTTCATCAGGTCATGTTAACACCAAGTATTTACATTTTTGTGAGATGCTACTCGACTTTTGTGAGATACTACTTGGCACTGGCCATGCCCAATGCCTGACACATCTGGTCCCCCGGGTTGTAAGTTTGACATTGATATATCCTTAGCTGCTTTTGATTTTATGGATGGTGTGTTTGGGCTGTATGACTGTTTTTAATAAGGGGTTTTTAAAGGCTGTTTTAACATTGGATTTGTATATGATGTTTTATTGTTGTGAGCCGCTCTGAGTCCTCGGAGAGGGGCAGCATACAAATCTAATAAATTATTATTATTATTATTATTATTATATTTAATTTATTTTACTTAAAATAAGTTTGATTTTTTTTAATATACTTTATTAATTTTCAAGTCTTTAAAAAAATCACAATATATCTCTGAGTAATTCGACATTGTCATGTATATAATTACTATTTAAGTAATTAAATAGAACTGTTGAATTGTTCCACGGTGAATTGTCCCTTAGGGAGTTGGCCACGGGGATTGGTCCCTTGGTGAGTTGGCCGTGGTAAATCGGCCATGTCGATTTGGCTGTCCCATTCCATCCTCAATAGGAGCTAGAAACTTTCGTGTGAATCTTGCTAGAGCTCAGCATTGTACTTTGCAGCATTTAATTTTAAACCTTTCCATTAATTTAATGAGCTTTTAAAAATAATAATTAAAACTCTCATAAAACTGGGGGAAGGGACTGGTGGGCCCATAGGAAGGGATAGGTGAGTGCCACATTAATCTACTTATAATATAAAATGTAGCTAGGCTAAAAGCTAAATCAGACTCATGTGGAATTTAAACAGGTACAGGAAAAGATTTTAAAAATGCACGGAGAAGCCGATGCTAAAGATGATTTACGTCCCGCGATTTACATCACCACATCAGCACGGAAGGAGTTTCCTAAAGCAAGGCTATTTTCTTCCCTTCTTTTGAAATGCAAATACTGTTATCAAAAGAACACCAATTTCTTTGATTGGGTCTTTTTAAACAGGAGAATGACTAAAGCGGGGTGGGGTGGGGTGAATAATGGTAACCAAGAACTGAGATCTGATGTAAAAAGACTGGAAGGCTGTAATAATACAGTCATGTAATGACTTCGATACATGGAGGTTGAGCAGAGGGACGTTTGTGCATTCTGGAACCTGGGAAACTCAAAGAGCATTAAAAACCAGGCATGCTGGTTGGGCTTTGCACCACCTGTTATTTTAATCAAGGCTTGGCAGCTGCACCCAATCTTTCAAGCCTTCTTTATGTGCTCGTTCACACTGGTGGGGGTTGGTTTATATGTGTGCCTTATCTTTTCAGTCTGGTGTGTTTAAAGAAAAGAATGGCTTGGGGCGAGCAGGGGGAGGGAGCCTTTTCTGCTTCAAATGCCCCTGCACAGCTATTCAAAAGGGCAGGCTGCATTTGTCCATTGTTCTCTGAACGTGCTTTGGACGTGGCGCCGTCATTCTTTTAACAGCCTGCAAAATAAGGTAATATTACAGGCGCGGACGCACACCTCCTGTGGCAGATGTTTCTGTAATATTATCTGTAATGTGTGGAGAAGTCGGCCTCACCGAGCGGCGCCATCTAGTGGATGGAGCCACAGATCACGCCCAGCTGTCGCCGCTTGTAAATCATGGCCCCATGGTTCAGTGTGAGGTGTGAATTCAATCAACTGTAGTTTGTTCAGCTAATGTGATTAAGTAAAGCGTGATTGATTGTGATGTACTAAGCCCAGTGCAGCTCATCACACCTGTGGTGAGATTTGACCCTCAAATGCTTTGGCAGGTTATTTAGTCTTTTAAAAATTATATCCCCAGATCCAAGGTTACAGTTTCTAGTTTAACTAAATAAATAAAAAAAGATTGTTAAGTAGTTTTTAATCAATGGGCAGCAATTCATATTATTCAGAATAAAAGAGGATTCATCAGCCTTTCTGAAAAGTCTGAATGGTGAATTATATAGGGAAGTCATTTGCCTCATTTCTGGAAATTAAGGGCAATTATTTATCTTTGAAGATGTATAGCATGTATGTACGTATATATGTATGTATCAGTGATGGGCTGCCAAAATTTTTACTGCCACACTGTGGTCGTGGCTTATTTTGAGGGTGTGGCTTAATGGTCATGTGACCGGGTAGGAGTGGCTTGCCGGCCAGGTGCCCAGGTGAGAGTGGCTTGAAAATCATGTGACCAGGGGTGGCTTAAAGGTCATGTGACTGGGTGAGAAGGGCTAACCGACCAAGATAAATTTTCAAATAGATGCCTGGACTCTTTTTCGGTTGATTAACTCACAAAAGGGACAAATGGTAGACAGCATTATTTGTTGAGGAGCGCAATAACATTTTAAGGTTTTGTACTGAACCCACAAGGGTCAGTATGATAACAGATTAGGCAAGTAGCGCAATTTTCTTGAATTGCTATAAACGTTCAGTTCTAGACAATGATTAAAATGATTAAAGCATTTATGGGTAAAAACATACTATTTAATTATTTCCTATTTTAAAAGTAATTAAGGATCATACTAAGGTACTAGAGAAGGAAGGACAATAAAAAAACTATTAAGTATTCAATAAATAGTGCATAAACTTACTACCCTCACTGTGTTCCCCCCTGTGGGGGCAGCAGCCCTTTACTGGTATGTATGTATGTATGTATGTATGTATGTATGTATGTATGTATGTATGTATGTATGTATGTATTTATTTATTTATTTATTTATTGTTAGAGTTGAAAGGGACCATGAAGGCCATCGAGTTCAACCCCCTGCCCAAGCAGGAACCCTATAGTACACCAGTCAAGTGGCAGTTCAATCTTCTCTTAAAAATGTCCAGAGTGTTGGAGTTCACAACGTCCGCTGGTAGGTTGTTCCATTGGCTGATCGCTCTAACAATCAGGAAGTTCTTCCTTATCTCCATGTTGAATCTCTCCTTGGTCAGCTTCCAGCCGTTGTTCCTCGTCTGGCCCTCTGGTGCCCTGGAGAATAAAGTGATCCCCTCTTCTCTGTGACATCCCCTCGTATACTTGTAGACTGCTATCATGTCTGCTCTGGCCCTCCTTTTCTCTAGGCTGTCCATGCCCAGTTCCCTCAGTCTCTCTTCGTAAGTCTTGGTTTCCAATCCCTTAATCATCTTGGTTGCTCTTTTTTGCACCTTCTCCAGAGTTTCAATGTCTCTTTTGAAGTGTGGTGACCAGAACTGAATACAGTACTCCAGGTGTGGTCGGACCAGGGCGTAGTAGAGTGGTATTAAAACTTCCCTGGTCTTGGAGTGTATTCCCCTGTTGATGCAGGTTAGGATTGTGTTGGCTTTTCTAATGCTAATGTATGTCAGGGGTTGGTTCCTCCCCGTTCGGACCAGATCATCCGAACTGTTAGTGAACCACTGGTGACGTGAAGTTGACGTGATGGATCTGATTCTGTTTGTGCTGGTCCGTGTGCGCCACCATCTTTTTTTCAGAATTTTCAGTACTTTATTTGGTGTTTGGATGGCTGCTCTTCATCTTTTGCTGTGAAAAAAGCCCTCCTGCCTGCCCGTTAATATCAATCTTTAGATCTTCACCCAAAGCACAGCTGAGCAGCTCCTCAGCTGTGTTTCGGGCTGAAACCACCTTCTGAGCATGTGTGGAAGTGAATTTGCATAAGGGGACGTGCCGGCGAAATGTCGCAATGCAAAGTGGTGGCAAAGGTAAGTGGAACCCATCCGCCCCAGATGCCTGATGGACCCAGAGGGCTTTCAAACGGCGCTTGGGGTTATTCCAGAGGCACTCATCCACAGTTCGGCGGAGTCTCTTGCGGAGGCCTGGAATACGGCTGCTGCAGAGGCTCTTGACCGGATTGCGCCTTTGCGACCTCTCCGTGGCGCTAGACCCCGTAGAGCCCCATGGTTCAACGAGGAGCTCCGGGAGTTGAAACGCCAAAAGAGACGTCTAGAGAAGCGATGGAGGAAGAGTAGGTCTGAATCCGATCGAACACTTGTAAGAGCTTTTATTAAGACTTACAAAGTGGCGCTCAAGGCGGCAAGATGCGCGTACCATGCCGCCTTGATTGCATCAGCGGAATCCCGCCCAGCCGCTCTGTTTAGGGTGACCCGCTCCCTTCTTAACCAGGGGGGAGTTGGGGAGCCCTTGCAGAGTAGTGCCGAGGAGTTTAACACGTTTTTCGCTGATAAAGTCGCTCAGATCCGGGCCGACCTCGACTCCAATTGTAAAACAGAGTCGACTGACAACGAGTCAGTTGAGGTGACTGGGGCACGTACTTGTCCACCTGTCTGGGAAGAGTTTGATCTGGTGACACCTGATGAAGTGGACAAGGCCATTGGAGCTGTGAGTTCCGCCACCTGTCTACTGGATCCGTGTCCCTCCTGGTTGGTCTCGGCCAGCAGGGAGGTGACACGGAGCTGGGCCCAGGAGATTACCAACGCTTCCTTGGGGAGGGGAGTTTTTCCATCACTCTATAAAGAAGCGCTTGTGCGCCCCCTCCTCAAGAAGCCCTCCCTGGACCCAGCCGTACTTAACAACTATCGTCCAGTCTCCAACCTTCCCTTTATGGGGAAGGTTGTCGAGAAGGTGGTGGCGCTCCAGCTCCAGCGGTCCTTGGAAGAAGCTGATTATCTAGGTCCCCAGCAGTCGGGTTTCAGGCCCGGTTACAGCATGGAAACCGCTTTGGTCGCGTTGATGGATGATCTCTGGCGGGCCCGAGACAGGGGTTTATCCTCTGTCCTGGTGCTCCTCGATCTCTCAGCGGCTTTCGATACCATCGACCATGGTATCCTTCTGCACCGGTTGGAGGGGCTGGGGGTGGGAGGCACTGTTCTTCAGTGGTTCTCCTCCTACCTCTCTGGCCGGTCGCAGTTGGTGTTAGTGGGGGGTCAGAGGTCGGCTCCGAGGTCTCTCCCTTGTGGGGTGCCTCAGGGGTCGGTCCTCTCCCCCTTGCTATTTAACATCTACATGAAACCGCTGGGTGAGATCATCCAAGGACATGGGGTGAGGTATCATCAATATGCCGATGATACCCAGCTTTACATCTCCACCCCATGCCCAGTCAACGAAGCGGTGGAAGTGATGTGCCGGTGCCTGGAGACTGTTGGGACTCAACAGACTCAAGCTCAACCCGGATAAGACGGAATGGCTGTGGGTTTTGCCTCCCAAGGACAATTCCATCTGTCCGTCCATTTCCCTGGGGGGGGAATTATTGACCCCCTCAGAGAGGGTCCGCAATTTGGGTGTCCTCCTCGATCCACAGCTCACATTAGAAAACCATCTCTCAGCTGTGGCGAGGGGGGCGTTTGCCCAGGTTCGCCTGGTGCACCAGTTGCGGCCCTATCTGGACCGGGACTCATTGCTCACAGTCATTCATGCCCTCATCACCTCGAGATTCGACTACTGTAACGCTCTCTACATGGGGCTACCTTTGAAAAGTGTTTGGAAACTTCAGATCGTGCAGAATGCAGCTGCGAGAGCAGTCATGGGCTTACCTAGGTATGCCCATGTTTCACCATCACTCCGCAGTCTGCATTGGCTGCCGATCAATTTCCGGTCACAATTCAAAGTGTTGGTTATGACCTTTAAAGCCCTTCATGGCATCGGACCAGAATATCTCCGAGACCGCCTTCTGCTGCACGAATCCCAGCAACCGATTAGGTCCCACAGAGTGGGCCTTCTCCGGGTCCCGTCAACTAAACAATGTCGGTTGGCGGGCCCCAGGGGAAGAGCCTTCTCTGTGGCGGCCCCGGCCCTCTGGTACCAACTCCCCCCGGAGATTAGAACTGCCCCTAATCTCCCTGCCTTCCGTGAAGCTCTCAAAACCCACCTTTGTCGTCAGGCATGGGGGAACTGAAACACCTCCCCCGGCCACGTACAATTTATGTATGGTATGTTTGTGTGTGTGCTTGTTAATATAGTGGGGTTCTTTTTAAAACTATTTTAAATACTTAAATTTATTGAATTTATTTGGATTTGTTCGATTGTTTATATTTTTTTGTTGTGAGCCGCCCCGAGTTCGCGGAGAGGGGCGGCATACAAATCTAAATAATAAATAAATAAAATAAATAAATAAATCCTTGATGTACATATGCATGTATGTATTGCTCTTATAATAACAAGAGATGTGGTGGCACAGTGGTTAGAATGCAGTAACTCTGCTCATTGCCAAGAGTTCGATTCTGATCAGCTCAAGGTTGACTCAGCCTTCCATCCTTCTGAGTTTGGTAAAATGAGGACCCAGATTTTTGGAGGCAACGTGCTGCCTCTGTAAACTGCTTAGGGAGGGCCGCAAAGCACTGTGGAGTAATAAGTCTAAGTGCTAACTGCTACTGTTATTGCAAGGGTACCTGATGGTTTAGAAAAGCTAAACATAAAATCAGGAGTAGTGGATGGGGTCAAAAGATCCTAAAGGAAATGGAGAAGAGGGATTGGCTATGGTCCATGGGGGTCTCAAAAAGCTGGAGACAACTGAGCAATTGAGGTACATCTATATGGCGTCAGAAAAAGAAACATTTCTGGAGATCTAATCTAATCTTGGAAAGAAAGGATTGAAGGGAAAGTTTCAATAACTAAAGAATAAGAGAGAAGTTTATTACAGAACACAATGAACCTATAAATGATATATAGAAACTGTTGGCGACACTTGAAGAACCTTGAAAAACCTAGAGCCCTGATGCAAAAAACCTTTTTTAAAAATTGTGTATTTAAGTACTGCTTTCTGGAAGAATGGTGCTATCCTATCTGAACTTTTTAAAATTATTGAACTTTAAAAGCATTACAATAAATGTTTTTGAAAAGCATTGGTTATTTGCAATGAGAGAGAGAGAGAGAGAGAGAGAGAGAGAGAGAGAGAGAGAGAGAGAGAGAGAGTTGCAAATATAAATATACACATACATGCACACACCAATACTGTATATATATTTGATATGGACAGATATAGGTAGAGAAAGAGAGGGGGGGAAGGGACAGGATATAGACGGACAGATAGACGGATGATAGATAGATCATAGGTAGGTAGCTAGGTGATGGATATATTATTATTATTATTATTATTATTATTATTATTATTATTATTATTATTTATTAGACTTGTATCATGCCCCTCTCCGGAGACCCAAGGCGGCTCACAACATACAATACAAAAAAATATATGTACAAATCTAATAATTAAAACTATGACTAAAATCCCATTATCTTAAAAAACAATCAATATTTCACAATCATATCCACACATAACATTTAATGGTCAGAAGTGGGGGCATGTACTAGCTGCCCCATGCCTGGTGACATAGATGGGTCTTAAGGATGGGTCTTAAGGAAAGGCGAGGAGGGTGGGGGCAGTTCGAATCTCTGGGGGGAGCTGATTCCAGAGGGCTGGGGCCGCCACAGAGAAGGCTCTTCCCCTAGGCCCTGCCAGACAACATTGTCTGGTCGACGAGACCTGGAGAAGGCCAACTCTGTGGGACCTGATCGGCTGCTGAGATGTATGCGGCAGAAGGCGATCCCGTAAGTAATCTGGTCCGATGCCATGTAGGTCCAATGCCATGTAGGTAGATAGAGGATAGGTAAGTATTTATCTTTCTTTCTTTCTTTCTTTCTTTCTATCTATCTATCTATCTATCTATCTATCTATCTATCTATCTATCTATCTATCTATCTATCTATCTATCTATCTATTTATTATATTTGTATGCCGTCCCTCTCCGTAGACTCAGGGCGGCTCACAACAACAATAAAACAATTCAAGACAAATCTAATAATTTAAAAACATTAAAAAAAACCATTATTAAAGCAGACATACACACAAACATACCATACATGAATTGTATAGGTCCGGGGGAGATGTCTCAATTCCCCCGTGCCTGACGGCAGAGGTGGGTTTTAAGGAGTTTACAAAAGGCAAGGAGGGCGGGGGCAGTTCTAATCTCAGGGGGGAGCTGGTTCCAGAGGGTCGGGGCCGCCACAGAGAAGGCTCTTCCCCTGGGACCCGCCAAACGACATTGTTTAGTCGACGGGACCCGGAGAAGGCCAACTCTGTGGGACCTAATCGGTCGCTGGGATTCGTGCGGCAGAAGAAGGTCCCGGAGACAGGTAGGTAGGTAGGTAGAGGGATAGGCATAGGGTAGATAGACAAACACACACATACATACAGATTATAGGTAGGTATAGGTGTAGGATAGGTAAAGGTATAGGTATAGAGAGATGATAGGAGAGTGAGAGAGATATTGTATATTTATTTATTTATTCATTTGTCCAATACACAAATACATAGGAAGAAAATAGACATGTGGTAATATATATAAGGGTAAAAGTGAACTTAGAGGAGAGGATATATGAAAGGAAGAGAATATATATGATAGGTGAAAGAGAGGAAAGACAATTGGACAGGGGACGAAAGGCATACCAGTGCACTTATGTACGCCCCTTACTGGCCTCTTAGGAACCTGGAGAGGTCAATCGTGGAGAGTCTAAGGGAGAAATGTTGGGGGTTAGGGGTTGACACAATTGAGTCTGGTAATGAGTTCCACACTTCGATAACTCGATTGTTGAAATCATATTTTTTACAGTCAAGTTTGGAGCGGTTCGTATTAAGTTTGAATCTGTTGCGTGCTCTTGTGTTGTTGCGGTTGAAGCTGAAGTAGTCATTGACCGGTAGGACGTTGCAGCATATGATCTTGTGGGCAATACTCAAATCGTGTTTTAGGGGCCGTAGTTCTAGGCTTTCTAGGCCCAGGATTGTTAGTCTATTTTCCTAGGATATTCTGTTTCGAATGGAGGAGTGAAGGGCTCTTCTGGTGAAATAACTTTGGACATTTTCAAGGGTGTATATGTGCATAAACACATATACAGGCAGACACTACATATATACTCATAGATACACATACATGAGAGCAATGAGAGCAGGTTAAAGTTAGAAACTGTCAGAACAAGAGTTCTAACCTTGTGTGACCTGGGGTCTCTCTCTCTCTCTCTCTGTCTCAGCCCTAGGAAGGAGGCCGTGGCGAACCACTTCTGAAAATCTTGCCAAGAAAACTGCAAGCATTAATCCAGGCCGGCACCATGAGTCAACACAGAGTGGAAGGCAGAGAATAACTTAAATGGAAGAAATATCAGTGTAATTTAATTTAAGGGTAGTTGATGAAATCTAGTCAGGCCCAGCGACTTGCTGATCCCATCCTAGTCTATTTTTAAATCTGCATCTTGTAACTATATACGATATGTTCAACATGCACGGTTTCTTTTCAGCCTACATTTTGCATAAATGCGACATATATCCAGAAATATACGTTAACAAAATCTCATTAAATTTAGGTATTTAACAGGACGACATATACAAAAAGCAGAGGAGATTTTCAAGGTTATTAATACATAACCACAGTTGTGGAAATCATGCTCATTGTTTACAAAGGGTCAAAAAGATGATGTTGCTCCCACCCACCCCTACTCCAAATTACTTTTATCTGGCATATGAGGATTTAACGATACTATTTTTGAACTTCCTGGAACATTATGAAGATATTTCAAAACCCTCAAAGGAAAACCTAGATCATTTACCATAGATCAGGAAAGACTTCATGAACTCAATCTGTATAGTCTGGAGGACAGAAGGGAAAGGGTGGACATGATTGAAACATTTAAATATGTTAAAGGGTTAAATAAGGTCCAGGAGGGAAGTGTTTTTAATAGAAAAGTGAACACAAGAACAAGGGGACACAATCTGAAGTTAGTTGCGGGAAAGATCAGAAGCAACGTGAGAAAATATTATTTTACTGAAAGAGAAGTAGATGCTTGGAACAAGCTCCCAGCAGACGTGGTTGGTAAATTCACAGTAACTGTATTTAAACATGCCTGGGATAAACATATATCCATCCTAAGATAAAATACAGAAAATAGTATAAGGGCAGACTAGATGGATCATGAGATCTTTTTCTGCCGTCAGTCTTCTATGTTTCTAGGTTATGTAATTGATAACAACAGTGGTTAACTATAGTATATTTTAATACAAGACAAAAAAAACCCACCCCAGTCCTTCAAAGTTCATTGTAACTAAACAAGAGAAATCCCATTCAGCTGTACAACAGACCCACAACTGGAATGGTAAATACACACATACACTTACTTTGGAACGGCGTTTGTAGAAGGGCATGTGTGGTTCGTTCTTTTGCTGTACTATTCCTCTTTGACAAGTTGTAAATAATTCTCACTTGTAGCCAAGAAGGCTGAAGGTATCGATGTTGTTTTGCAGACTGTGTGATCGTATCACTGCCTGTCCGTAAAGGGTAGACTATTTAATCAGAACACAGCAGGTGATCCAGCCCAAGGAGACCTTGATCGGATTCTTTAAATCCATCCCTTTATATAACATCTTTCCTTATTCAATTTTTTTAAAATAACTTTTTTTTAAAGAAGAAAGTTTGTTAGGCTTTATTATTATTTATTTTTTGACTCAAGAAATTTAATTCATAAATGTGTTTTTCCTCTTCATATCTGCTTTCTTGAATAGCAGTGGCAATGTTTGAGGAGGAGAGGGGTCAATGGGCAATAGTGCTAATTCAGGAAGTGAGGGGGGCTTTACTGCTACCAGGAGCTAAGAATACACTCGCAAATATTTATTTATTTATTTTTATCTATTTATTTATTTTGTCCAATACACAATGAGGGTTTTAGTGGGTATATATCTATATACACATAGTAAAATACATGATGAAGGTTATAGAGGAGATACTCATAGTAAAATATATCTAAGAAATAATAGAAAAGAAGATATAGTAATAGAACATATCAATGAAAGAATAGAAGAAATATAGGAATAGAAGAAAGGTATAGGAGATATAGGAGAGCAATAGGACAGGGGACGGAAGGCACTCTAGTGCACTTGTACTCGCCCCTTACTGACCTCTTAGGAATCTGGATAGGTCTGGATAATCTAAGGGTAAAGTGTTGGGGGTTTGGGGATGACTCTATGGAGTCCGGTAATGAGTTCCACGCTTCGACAACTCGGTTACTGAAGTCATATTTTTTACAGTCAAGTTTGGAGCGGTTAATATTAAGTTTAAATCTGTTGTGTGCTCTTGTGTTGTTGTGGTGGAAGGTGAAGTAGTCGCCGACAGGCAGGACGTTGCAGCATATGATCCTGTGGGCAATACTTAGATCTTGTTTAAGGCGTCTTAATTCTAAACTTTCTAGGCCCAGGATTGAAAGTCTGGTCTCATAGGGTATTCTATTTCGAGTGGAGGAGTGAAGGGCTCTTCTGGTGAAGTATCTTTGGGATCAGGATCATCCCATCAGCAGGGAAATCTGGCTGAGAATTTGGAAAATCTGTTGAGACAATGCAAAGACAAGGAATAACTTGGAAAATGCATAATGCAGTAAAATACAACATATTTATTTATTAGATTTGTATGCTATACAAATATGCCTAGGGGTGACTTTGGGTGGCTTAGAAACATTAAAAGCCACTAAACATTAAAACAATAAATAACAATAATAATTTACTCCGACAGGCACCTGCTGTATAACATTTCAAACTTAACTACTGTTGATAAGAAAGACCAAAAAGTGGACATGGCAAAGCAGAAGAGAAGAGAAAGAATTGGAGAGGATAACAAATTAGAAAGACTTGCAAATAGAAATAGAATTGAATGAATTCTTTATTTGGCCAAGTGTGATTACACACACAAGAACTTTGTCTCCGGTGCAGAAGCTCTTTGTTTACATGCAAAGTAACAGAATAATAATTATTACCATGATAAAATAATACCAATAAGATGGGTAAGTAAAGAGGATAATGATAAATAATACTTCAGTCATACTACATGGGTAAATATACATAGACATTAGACATAGAACAACTTGGGGTAAAAGAAAGGAAAAGCAGAGCCCAAAACTGGAGCACTGTTTGAACATCATTGGCATTGTGTATATGTGTGTGTGTGTGTGTGTGTGTGTGTGTGTATGTAGAAACATAGAAGATTGACGGCAGAAAAAGACCTCATGGTCCATCTAGTCTGCCCTTATACTATTTCCTGTATTTTATCTTAGGATGGATATGTTTATCCCAGACATGTTTAAATTCAGTTACTGTGGATTTACCAACCACATACCAACCATGTATGTATGTATGTATGTATGTATGTATGTATGTATGTATGTATGTACTGTATTTATATGCTGCCCCTCTCCGAGGCCTCGGGGTGGCTTAAAACAATACAAAGTGTCCTGAATCTAATTAAAATTAAAAACTAGCTAATCTGAAAACCCAAATTTCATTAAAAATCAATCATTCCCATTCCAATTCATTCATTCATTCATTCATTCATTAGATTTGTATGCCGCCCCTCTCCGTAGACCCCAGGCGGCGAACAATAATAAAAACAGCATATAACAAATCTAATATTTAAATTACTAAAATCCCTTATTAAAAACCAAACATACACACAAATATACCATGCATAAATTGTATAGGCCTAGGGGGAAGATATATCTCAATTCCCCCATGCCTGGCGGCAGAGGTGGATTTTAAGGAGCTTATGAAAGGCGAGGAGGGTGGGGGCAATTCTGATCTCTGGAGGGAGTTGGTTCCAGAGGGTCGGGGCCGCCACAGAGAAGGCTCTTCCCCTGGGCCCCACCAAACGACATTATTTAGTTGACGGGACCTGGAGAAGGCCCACTCTGTGGGGCCTAACTGGTCGCTGGGATTTGTGCGGCAGAACATATATTTCATTCATCAGCTAGGGGGCTAGAGTCTAATGGCCCCAAGCCTGGCGGCACAAATGAGTCTTCAGACTCTTGCGGAAGGTGAGGAGGGCAAGACCAGTGCGAATCTCTGGGGCAGTTGATTCCAGAGGACCGGGCCCCCCACAGAGAAGGCTCTTCCTCTAGGCTCCACCAAACATTGTCTAGTTGACGGGATCTGGAGAAGGTTGACTCTGTGGGACCTGATTGGTCACTGGGACTCATGCAGCAGGAGGCAGTCCTGTAAGTAATCTGGTCCAATGCCATGTAGGGCTTTATAGGTCATAACCAACACTTTGAATTGTATCCAGAAACCAATTGGCAGCTAATACAGCCCACAGAGTGCTAGAGAGACATGGGCGTATCTAGAAAGGCCCATGACTGCTCGTACAGCTACATTTTGCACGATCTATAGTTTCCAAATACTGTTCAAAGGTAGCCCCATGTAGAGAGAATTTCAGTAGTCAAACCTTGAGGTGATGAGGGCATGAGTGACTGTGAGGTAGGGCTGCAACTGGTGCACCAGGTGAGCCTGGGCAAACGCCCCCTCACCATAGCTGAAAGATGATGTTGCAAAGTCACCCGTGGATTGAGGAGGACGCCCAAGTTGCAGACCCCCCCCCCTGAGGAGGTCAAAAGTTTCCCTCCCCAGAGTGATGGACGGATAGATGGAAGTGCCCTTGGGAGGCAGAACCCACAGCCTCTCCGTCTTGTCGGGGTTGAGTCTGAGTCTGTTAACACCCATCCAAATCCTAACAGCCTCCAGACACTGGCACATTATTATTATTATTATTATTATTATTATTATTATTATTATTTATTAGATTTGTATGCCGCCCCTCTCCGCAGACTTGGGGCGGCTCACAGCAATCATAAGAACAATATGTAGTAACAAATCTAATATTAAAATCTAAAATAACAATTTTACATTAAAAAGCCTAAAAACCCCAGTACAGTGTTCCCTCGATTTTTGCAGGGGATGCGTTCCGCGAAAGTTGAATTTCCGCGAAGTAGAGATGCGGAAGTAAAAACACCATTTTTGGCTCTGGACAGTATCACAAGCCTTCCCTTAACACTTTAAACCCATAAATTACAATTTCCCATTCCCTTAATAACCATTTACTCACCATTATTACTGGTACTCACCATTGAATAAGACACTTAGTGATCCTGATATTTATAAACATAATTATTTATTAACAATAATTATTTTTTTTGTTATTTATTTGCAAAAATTATTAGTTTGGCAATGGCATATGACGTCATTGGGCAGGAAAAAACGTGGTATAGAAAAAAACCCGCGAAGTATTTTTAATTAATATTTTTTGAAAAACCGTGGCATAGGCTATTCGCGAAGTTTGAACCCGGAAAAATTGAGGGAACACTGTATATAAAAAACAAACACCCAAACATATCATACATAAAACTACATAGGCAAGGAGGAGATATCTCAGTTCTCCCATGCCTGACGGCAGAGGTGTGTTTTAAGAAGTTTACGAAAGGCAAGGAGGGTGGGGACAGTCCTAATCTCTGGGGGGAGCTGGCTCCATAGGGTTGGGGCCGCCACAGAGAAGGCTTCCACTGCTCCACTGAGTGGACACAGGGTGGAAATGTATAGCTGAGTATTGTTAGCATAATGATGGTAACTCACCCTGTGCCCTTGAATGATATCGCCCAGCGGTTTCATGTAGATATTAAACAGCAGGGAGGAGAGGACCGACCCCTAAGGAACCCCACAAGGGAGGGAACTAGGAGTCGAACTTTGACCCCCTGCTAACACCGACTGCAACCGACCGGAGAGGTAGGAGGTGAACCATCATAAAACGATGCCTCGCACTCCCAACCCCATCAGCCGGCGCAGAAGGATATCATGGTCGATGGTATCGAAAGCCGCTGAGAAGTCAAGTAGCACTGGGATAGAGGATAAACCCCTGTCCCATTACATGGAAGTGAAAAGAGATTCATGTCTCCCATCTACAGGAATTTGCATGGTCCTTTGTTAAGACTTAAAAGTAGCTGTTGGAGAGCATGGCACAATTACCCAGCTGCCTAGGTATAGCTCAATGGTCAATAAGAACACACAGATGAAGTCACGTCATGGACTACATTACCCAGAGTGCAATCTGCTACTACATTCCCCTAATGCAATCTCTTAAAGAAACAGCTCTTAAACTGAGTCAAATATCCCTTTAATCTATCAGCACGCCTGTGATCATGTGATCAAAATCCATCCGCTTGGCAGCTGGTTCATGTTTATAACCATTGCTGTGTCCCAAGATCGTGTGATCACCTTTTGCGACCTTCTGACAAGCAATGTTAAATGGGGAAGCCAGTTTTACTTTACAACCAGGTTACTGTACTAATTTATCAATTGTATTGATTCACTTAACAACAGTGGCAAGAATGGTGGTAAAATCGGGCTTAACAGATGTCTCCCTTAACCAAATGTTTTGGTCCAATTGTGGTCGTAACTCAGTGTACTTGTTGGGGGAACTTTGACCCTGAAATGGGGAACATCAAGGTTAGTGTTTCTGCAATAAGAAGGTGTTGTGGTTAGCTCTGGCCCAGCTCCTGCCCCAAGGACTGTGGATGTGGGGGAGACATCCACATGCTGCAGGCCTGTTTTGCCCCACCCCCCCGATGGAATCTGATGATAAAGGCTGCTCTGACCAAGAAGACATGAGTGACAGGGAGGAGAGTGTGGCAGACAGCTCAGAAGGAGATCAATTATCTAGCTCCTCCTTGGATTCAGAACAAGAGTTAATGATACAGCCACGCATGAGGAGAGCGATGCATAGGCAACAACAACTGAGAGATTATTATCAAAGAAAATGAGGCCACCTGTGGTTGGGTGGGGCTGTGGTAATTAGTGAGGCTGCTATAAATAGCAGCCCGTGGGTTTGGCCATTGTGGAGGATTATCTGATCCTTGTGTTTCGTGACTGCTTTACTGACTTTGACTTTTTGTGTGCTGATTTTTCCCCGCTTTGAAACTAAACCAGAGCAAAGTGTGTTTCACTTTGTGAAAGAAGAAGGACTGTGAATTGCCTCACAGCTGCAAGCTAAGTATCTCAGAACTGATAAGGGACTTGTACAAATTACCAGTTTGTTTGGAGACGAGTGCTCTTTGCTATACCAAAAGAGGGCTTAGTTTAAGTGAATTTTCATTATAAAGAACATTGTTTTGACTGTTCAAACGTGTGTGTGTCTGAAATTTGTACCTGTGAATTTTTGGGAGGAGTCTACCAGAGAGCCCGACAGAACAAGAAAATGGTGTCTTGAGGCTATGCAACCTTTTTTCTCAATCTTTCTCCCTGGTGCTGTTATTAGCTTTCTTGGAAAAGGGCTGAAGAAATATTTTCTACCTCATTCAATAAGGATGCCCAGAAGGGCCTATCTTACGAGAAGGAATGTTCAAAATTAATTCTGAAACACATTGCCTTAGTTATTCAGCAGAAAATGAAAATCGTGTGCGACAACAAATCAATATTTTTGTATGAATGCGTATCAATTTTTATATGAACTGATAGAACTGCCTCTCTCCAAAGGGCTACAAATTTAAAAATCACATTTTAAAAGTCTACAGATTTCTGGAACTAGTATAAACAATATGTAAACTTTTATTGCCCAACCAATCTTGCAATAAAGTTACATAAATATTTTTAAGTTAGGGAAACTTCACTGGGTTTATGGCAAAGCTAATTGAGCTTCCAACTGAGATGGTTATTGGGCAATTATCCTGCCTCATTAAAAAACATATGATCCAGCTGATATTGTCTTTCATTCACATCCTTTCCCTCAATCAGTAAGGGGCGTACATAAGTGCACTAGTGTGCCTTTCATCCCCTGTCCAATTGTCTTTCCTTTATCTCATACATCATATATATTTTCTTCCTTTCATATATCTTCTCGTCTATTTTCACTTTTATCCTTATATATATTACTTCATTTTAATTTTCTTCCTATGTATTTGTGTATTGGACAAATGAATAAATAAATAAATAAAATAAAATTCCCCCTTGGGTCTTCAGTCTTTATTCATAACATATAGACAGAAAAAAATCCATGAAAAAGAGAAAATTAGAAAAGCTGTACAGTGGTACTTCTACCTACAAACGCCTCTACTGACAAACTGTTTCTGGATAAGAACAGGGTTTTCAAGAATTTTTTGCTTCTTCTCAAGAACCATTTTCCACTTACAAACCAGAACCTCTGAAACTGTAACCGGAAAAGGCAGGGAGAAGCCTCCGTGGGGCCTCTCTAGGAATCTCCTGGGAGGAAACAGGGCCTCCACCCTCCCTGTGGTTTCCCCAATCAAATGCATTATTTGCTTTTACATTGATTCCTATGGGAAAAATGGCTTCTTCTTATAAACATTTCTACTTAGGTCACGGAACGAATTAAGTTCATAAGTAGAGGTACCACTGTATTATGTCTTTTAGAGGCTGTACTTCCTGAGAATGCTCAGGAAGATAAATTTACCGTATCTCAGCATCTATTGTTGTCCTACTATCGCAGCACCATTGAGAGTGTATTGACATACGGCATTCTAGCTTGGCATGGGAGCAGCTCTGTAGCGAACAAAAAAGCTCTACAGAGAATTATTAAAACTGCCCAGAACATCATTGGGCTCCAGCTACCCGCCCTGGATGACATCTTCACATCTCGCTGTTCTAGGAAGGTGCATACTATTCTCAAAGACTTCTCATCCTGCTTACAATCTCTTTGAACTGTTGCCTTCTGGCAGAAGATACAGAACAATTAGAACTCGTTTCCTGAATAGTTTTTATCCCAGAGCTATACTCGCACTTAACAACGAACTAAAGGGTCACCATCAGTGAACTGTTGGACAATATTTCTCGGTTTGTCATGTAGATGGTTGAGTGGTTCAGGGTGGGGAATTTGTAGTGGGTGGGACATTTATTCTATTTTTTATTCTATCTTTAAATTTACCTATTCTGATTTTATGTATGGTGGGACTGGTCTCTGGGTGTCACACGACTTTCATTGCCAATGACAATTCGTTGTTTTTGACAATGACAATAAATTTATTATTATTATTATTATTATTATTATTATTATTATTATTATTATTATGTCAGTACAACACAGCAAACGACATCACTATGCTGGATTTTGTATTTCATCACCAGCTAGGCGCTTCCCAAGCACCTAGGACTGCGTGATGTAGCGGCGAATTATGTTTGCCGATCCCAGTAAAGCGGCCTTTTACAATTGACAGATGGAGATTTTGTCAATTCCGATGGTTTTCAAATGTCCGCTGAGATCCTTTGGTACTGCGCCCAGCGTGCCAAGTACCACTGGGACCACTTTCACGGGCTTATGCCAGAGTCGTTGCAGCTCGATTTTTAGATCTTCGTATTTTACTAATTTCTCTAGCTGCTTCTCCTCAATTCTGCTGTCTCCTGGGATTGCGATGTCGATGATCCATACTTTCTTTTTCTCCACGATCACAATGTCTGGTGTGTTATGCTTCAGAATTCGGTCAGTCTGAAGTCGGAAGTCCCACAGTAGCTTTGCTTGCTAATTTTCGACCACTTTTTCCCACCAGTTCTTTGCCACTGGTAAATGGTAGTTCCGGCTCAAGTTCTAGTGGATCATCTGTGCCACAGCATCATGTCTATGCTTGTAGTCAGTCTGTGCGATCCTTTTGCAGCAGCTGAGTATGTGATCGATTGTTTCATCTGTTTCTTTACAGAGTCTGCACTTTGGATCGTCTGTTGATTTTTCAATTCTGGCTTTGACAGCATTTGTTCTAATGGCCTGTTCTTGTGCCGCCAGTATTGGTCCTTCTGTCTCCTTTTTGAGTGTTCCACTTGTAAGCCATGACCAGGTCTATTATTATTATTATTATTATTATTATTATTATTATTATTATTATTAATAATAATAATCTGCGGAATTGGGAATTGTCTGTCTGGAGCAGGGATAGCAAACCTTTTTTTCCTTGGGTGCCAAAAGAGTATTGGCACACACTATTGCGCGTACACAACTGCCCACATCCATAAATCAATGCCTGGGGAGGGTGAAAACACCTTCCTCCCACACCCCAGAGGTCCTCTGGAGGCTGGAAATGGCCTGTTTCCCAACTTCTGGTGGGCCCAGTAGGCTTGTGTTTCGCCCTCCCCAGGCTCAAAAATGCCTTCCCAGAGCCTCTGTGCGAGCCAAAAATCAGCTGGCTGGCACACACATGCACATTGGAGCTGAGCTTGGGCAACAGCTTGCATGCCAGCAGATATGGCTCTGGGTGCCAATTGTGGCACCATGCCATAGGTTCGCCATCACTGGTCTGGAGGGAATCCAAGTGCCATTTTGCAAAAGGTATCTTGCTGTGCAGATAAACCAGTGCCATGTATTGCTGCAGTTGAAGGTGAAGTAGTCATTAACATCAAGGACATTCTGGTATATGATTTTATGAACTACATTTAGATCAGATCGGAGGCGACGTAGTTGTAAATTTTTTTATTCCCAGTATTTCAAATCTGGTGGAATAAGGTATTTTCTTGCGAACGGAGGAGTGAAGGACTCAATTCTTGAGAAATATTTCTGGACTCTCTTCATTGTATTAATGTCTGATATGCAATGCGGGTTCCAGGCAGGTGAGCTGTATTCCAGAATTGGTCTAACAAATGTTTTGTAAGCTCTGGTTAGCGGTGTAACATTGCCAGAGAAAAAGCTACGTAAAATTTGATAAAACAACTCTTAGTGCTTTTTTGGCAATGTTGTTGTTACAATGGGCTCTAGCATTTAGGTCGTTGGATATGAGCACTCTAGATTGCTTCTCTCCTGGATTAGTTTCCATTCATTGCTTCTTCTTCTGCCATCCAAGTAATAGCCTTAGTAATAAATTTAGAACTTAAAGCTTGACTGTAAAAAATATGACTTTAGCAACCGAGTTGTCGAAGCGTGGAACTCATTACCGGACTGAGTAGTGTCAACCCCTAGCCCCCAACATTTCTCCCTTAAACTATCCACGATTGACTTCTCCAGGTTCCTAAGAGGTCACTAAGGGGCGTACATAAGTGCACTAGCCTGCCTTTCGTCCCCTGTCCAATTGTCTCTCCTTATCCCATATATCATACATATCTTTTCTTCCTTTCATATATCTTCTCCTCCTCTACTTTTATATCTTTTCTTTATATATAATACTTCATGTCTGTCCTCTTCAATATGTATTGTGTATTGGACTAACTAAGTAACTAAGTAACTAAGTAACTAAGTAACTAAGTAACTAAGTAACTAAGTAACTAAGTAACTAAGTAACTAACTAACTAACTAACTAACTAACTAACTAACTAAATAAATAAATAAATAAATAAATAAATAAATAAATAAATAAAATAATCTTAGAATTAAGGAGAAATTTCCTGACAGAACAGTGGAAACAGTGGAACAGCTTGCCTCCAGAAGTTGTGAATGCTCCAACACTGGAAGTTTTAAAGAAGATGTTGGATAATCATTTATCTGAAGTAGTGTAGGGTTTCCTGCCTAAGCAGGGGGGTCCCTTCCAACTCGTTGTTGTTGTTATTAAAGAATACATGACTAAAGCAATCTGGGCTTTTTATGTTTAGAAAGCAAAGGTCTATATTAAAGGTTATTAGGTAATTATTATCTAACCCAGGGGTAGACAAAGTTGGCTCTTCTATGACGTGTGGACTTCAACTCCCAGAATTCCTCAGATAGCATGATTGGCTCAGGAATTCTGGGAGTTGAAGTCCACAAGTCATAGAACAGCCAACTTTGCCTACCCCTGATCTAACCTATTAATGGAATATGTTTAGATTCACTCTTTTGGGTTAATCCAATTATAGTGACTGACCCCTAATGGGAACGATGGCTGGTTGATGTAATATGCTTCATCTATCTGAAGTAGTGTAGGGTCTCCTACCCAAGCAGGGGGGGTGGACTAGAACAGTGTTTCCCAACCTTGGCAACTTGAAGGTATTTGGACTTCAACTCCCAGAATTCCCCAGCCAGCGAATGCTGGCTGGGGAATTCTGGGAGTTGAAGTCCAGATATCTTCAAGTTGCCAAGGTTGGGAAACACTGGACTAGAAGACCTCCAAGGTCCGTTCCAACTCTGTTATAATAATAATAATAATAATAATAATAATAATAATAATAATAATAATAATAATAATAATAATAATAATAATAATAAGCAAGCCTGCCCTGGCCTTTCTTCGGAAAAACGGCCAAGAATCGCCGCCGGTCTCGAGCTTTCCAGTTTCTCCAGCCTCTGAGGCGCGGCGGGGCTCCCACGCAACCCCCGTGGACCCGCCGCCGCGGCTTCCACCACCGCCGCCGCCCTTGGGCTTCCTGCTACCGGGGAGATTCCCCGCCTGCGCCTCTTCCTCCGCCTCGCCTCCGACCCCGCCCCTGAGGCACTTCCCCCCCGGGCCTTTCGCTTTCCCCGCCTGTGAGAGACCGTCCCGGTACGGGCCGCCGGTCTTCGCTTCGCTCCTTGCCGGGATGGCGGCGGCGGCGTCACTGCCGGCTGCCCCGGTGCCGATCCACCGGCTGGCGGAGCGCCTGCTGAAGAGCCTCAGCCACTTGTTGGACCGCGCGCCTCCGGGCAAAGGCTGGCGGGACTTGGCGCAGCTGGCGGGAAGCCGCGGCGGAGTCCGGCTGAGGTGAGAGAGGGAGGGTGGGTCCCCGGGAGGTGGACGGAGAGGGGGACACACACCCACACCCCGAAGCCGCTCTGAAGGGGAGACCGAATCCTTCGATCCCCACAGGGCTTCCCGTTTTCTTTGGGGAGGGGAGTCTGGCCGCTAGGAGAGGAAAGGAGGCGTGTCGGGATACAGGCAATCCTCGACTTACAACGCTTTCTTTCTTGCTTGCTTGCTTGCTTCCTTTTTCTTTCCCTCTTCCTTCCTTCCTTTCTCTGCCTCTCTTTTTCTTTCTTTCCTTTGGTCCTTCCTTCTTTCTCTCTCTCTCTCTTCCTTCTTTCTTTCCCTTCCTTCCTTCCTTCCCTCCCTCTTTCTTTCTTTCTTTCTTTCTTTCCTTCCTTCTTCCTTCCTTCCTTCCTTTCCTTCTTTCTCTCTGCCTCTCTTTTTCTTTCTTTCTTTCTTTCTTTCTTTCTTTCCTTCCTTTGGTCCTTCCTTCCTTCCTTCTTTCCCTTCCCTCCCTCCCTCTTTCTTTCTTTCTTTCTTTCTTTCCTTCTTTCCTCCTTTCTTTCTTTCCCACCCTTCTCCTGAGACTCAGGCCGGCTCACAACAAGTAAATACAAAACATGTAAGAAATCTAGTATTAAAACACCCTAAAAGAACTTCAAAACTAACATTATTGTGTTAGGTCACACAATCAAAATTCAGACCCTTGGCAAACCAACTCGTATTTCTGACAGGTTGCGGTGTCCTGGGGGGGGGGAGAATCCCCTTTTTATTATTTTATTATTTATTAGATTTGTATGCTGCCCCTCTCCGTAGACTCGCTTTTGTGAACTTCTTCTGACAACCGGAGTCAATGGAGATGCTGGGTTCGCTTAGCAACGGTTTGACTAAATTTCACAATGGCAGCGATTCGCTTCAAACGGTCGTGGCAAGAGAAGCCGCGAAATAAGAGCCAACGTTTCACATTAACAATTTTAACAGAAATCTAGGGCTCGGTTGTGGTAAGCCGAGGACTATCCCGTATTGGAGTTGTGGCGGTGGGATGGCAACTCGGTCAGATATTTATTTATTTATTTATTTATTTATTTATTGATTGATTGATTGATTGATTGATTGATTGATTGATTGATTGTTAGAGTTGAAAGGGACCATGCAGGTCATCAAGTCCAACCCTCTGCCTGAGCAGGAATCCTAAAGCACCCCAGCCAAATAGCAGTCCAATCTTCTCTTGAAAGTGTCCAGAGTTGGGGGGTTCACAACCTCCGCAGGCAGGTTGTTCCAATGGTTGATCGCTCTGACTATCAGGAAGTTCTTCCTTACTTCTAGGTTGAATCTCTCCTTGGTCAGCTTCCAGCCATTGTTCCTTGTCCGGCCCTCTGGTGCTCTGGAGAATAGAGTGGCCCCCTCCTCTGTGGCAACCCCTCAAGTACCTGTATACTGCTATCATGTCCCCCCTGGCCCTCCTTTTCTCTATCCATGCCCAGTTCCCGCAATCTCTCTTCGTAAGTCTTGGTTTCAAGTCCCCTAATCATTTTGGTTGCTCATTTCTGCATCTTCTCCAGAGTTTCAATGTCTCTTTTGAGATGTGGTGACCAGAACTGCATGCAGTACTCCAGATGTGGTCTAACCAGGGTGTAGTAGGGTGGTATTAATACTTCCATGCTTGATTGAGATTGAGAGGCTTCCCAAGATCCTTGAAGAAAGACAAAGGCGCAGCTAGTTTTCCTGGCTTGGCCTTGTCTCCTGGGTCTGGGTCAGTAGTGGGTTGCTACCAGAATAGTAACAGACACCACATTGGTAGCGTCCCAAAGTGTTTTTGCTTCTGAACATGCGCAGTAAGCAAAATCTCACAAGGGGACGCACACACATGTGAGATTTCAGTGATTTTTTTAAACTTCTGCGCATCATCCCCTTGTGAGATTTTGCTTCCCGCGCATGCTCAGAAGCAAAAATACACATGCACGCAAGATTCCTGAAGCTGCGCGCGCATCGGTAGCGGTGATAGGAGCAATCCACTCCTGGTCTAGGTCAAAGGCCATTATCTACATTGGGCTACCTTTGAAGAATGTTCAGAAACAAAATGCAGCGGTTTTGCGCCTTCAAAGACATGCGCATATTTGGTCATCGCTCTGCGGATTGCATTGGCTGCCGATCTGTTTCCGGACACAATTCAAAGTGTTGGTCATGACCTATAAAACCCTACATGGCATAGGACGAGACTATCTCCGAGACCACCTTCTGCAGCACGAATCCCAGCGACTGGTGAGGTCCCGCAGAGTTGGTCTTTCTTAGGGTTTCGTCGGCTGGTGGGGCCTAGGGGAAGAGCCTTCTCTGTGTGGGCCCCGGCCCTCTGGAATCAGCCCCCCCCGGGAGAATCGCACTGCCCCCACCCTCCTTGCCTTCTGAAAGAGTTTAAAAACTCATCTTTGTCGCCAGGCTTGGGGTTACTAGATCTTCCCCCTGACCAACGAATGTTTCTTAGTATGATTTATTGAATGAATGTTAATGAAAGTTTTTAAAGTTAGAATTTTTAAAGATTATTTTTACGTATATTAATTGGATAAATTGTACTATTGTGTCTTTGTATATTTATTTTTCTATCTATCTATCTATCTATCTATCTATCTATCTATCTATCTATCTATCTATCTATTTATTAGATTTGTATGCCGCCCCTCTCCGTAGACTTGGGGCGGCTCACAACACAATAAAACAGTTCATAACAAATCTAATAATTTACAATTTAAAATATTTAACAAACCCCATTATTAAGTAGACATACATACAAACATACCATACATAAATTGTAAATTGTATAGGCCCGGGGGAGATATCTCAATTCCCCCATGCCTGACGACAAAGGTGGGTTTTGAGGAGTTTATGAAAGGCAAGGAGGGTAGGGGCAGTTCTAATCTCTGGGGGGAGCTGGTTCCAGAGAGTCGGGGCCGCCACAGAGAAGGCTCTTCCCCTGGAGCCCGCCAACCGACATTGTTTAGTTGACGGGACCTGGAGAAGGCCTACTCTGTGGGACCTAATCGGTCACTGGGATTCATGCAGCAGAAGGCGGTCCTGGAGATATTCTGGTCCAATGCCATGTAGGGCTTTATAGGTCATAACCAACACTTTGAATTGTGACCGGAAATTGATCGCTAACCAATGCAGACTGCGGAGTGTTGGTGTAACATGGGCATATGCTGTGAGCCGCCACAAGTCCTCGGAGAGGGGCAGCATACAAATCCATTTAAAAAAAAAAAAAGACCCAAGTGTACCGTCTTGGTTGAGAACCTCTGGTGGTCCCATTCTAAATGATTTCCACATCCTTGTTTTGTATAGACTTCTAGTAAACTTTGGCACTACATTACTTCCTCTTCCTTGGTGAGAAGGGAAGGAACTGTTGTAGGCGGTTTCTTAAAAAAGACAACAAGTGCGGTCCAGGAAAGTGTCAATCACGGGTGCTCAGAAGACTATGACTACGGGGTGGCATGATAGCAGTAGTCCAGTATTTGAGGGGCTACCACAAAGAAGAGAGGGGGTCAACTTATTTACCAAAGCACCAGAAGGCAAGGCAAAGAAACAACGGGTGGAAACTAATCAGCAACCTGGAATTAAGGAGAAATTTCCTAACAGGGAGGACAATTAACCAGTGGAACAGCTTTGCCTGCGGAAGTTGTAGGTTATTTCATCACTGGAGGTTTTTAAGACAGTCACTTGTCTGAATTGGTGGAGGGTTTCCTGTTCAAGCAGAGGGTTGGACTAGATAGTGGTTCTCAACCTTTCTAATGCCGCGACTCCTTAATACAGTTCCTCATGTTGTGGTGACCCCCAACCATAAGTCTAGCACCAATTCTCCCAACAGAGATTTAAGCTGATTGGCAGGAAGGTCAGAGGGACACCCCCACTGTAAACGCCTGATTGGTCGGATTGTAAAAATATGTTCCAAGGCGCCAGAATAGAAGCTTTAGTTCCTAGCACCATGGGAAATTTGTCTTGAAAGACGGCGTTTAAGAGGTGACTTGATCGAAGTCACAGGGTTGTGGTGGTGGTGGGAAAAATGGGATGAAGAAGATATATGTTCACTGCCTTGGATTACTTATAAAGTAATAAAGGCAGGATAAAAATATAAATAACAACAACGAGCTGGAAGGGACCTTGGAGGTCTTCCAGTCCCACCCTCTTCTTAGGCAGGAAACCCTACACTACTTGAGACAAATGGTTATCCAACATCTTCAAAAATGTTATCCAAAAATATTTATTTATTTATTTATTGTTAGAGTTGGAAGGGACCATGCGGGTCATCAAGTCCAACCCCCTGCCTAAGCAGGAACCCTATAGCACCCCAGCCAAATGGCAGTCCAATTTCCTCTTTAAAATGTCCATCGTATTGGAGTTCACAACGTCCGCTGGTAGGTTGTTCCACTGGTTGATCGTTCTGACCGTCAGGAAGTTCTTCCTTATTTCTAGGTTGAATCTCTTCTTGGTCAGCTTCCAGCCGTTGTTCCTCATCCGGCCCTCCGGTGCCCTGGAGAATAAAGTGATCCCCTCCTCTCTGTGACATCCCCTCGTATACCTGTAGACTGCTATCATGTCCGCTCTGGCCCTCCTTTTCTCTAGGCTATCCATGCCCAGTTCCTTCAGTCTCTCTTCATAAGTCTTGGTTTCTAGACCCCTGATCATTTTGGTTGCTCTTTTCTGCACCTTCTCCAGAGTTTCAATGTCTTTTTTGAAGTGTGGTGACCAGAACTGAACACAGTACTCCAAGTGTGGTCTGACCAGGGTGTAGAAGAGTGGTATTAAGACTTCCCTGGTCTTGGAGTGTATTCCCCTGTTGATGCAGCTTAGGATTGTATTGGCTTTTTCGGCTGCTGCTGCTGCACATTGTTGGCTCATATTTAGTTGATTATCCACCAAGACTCTGAGATCTCTTTCGCAGTCGCTACTGCTAAGAGGGGTTTCTGATCATCTTGCACTCCTTGCTAGAGGAACTAGGGTAAGAAAGAACAGGTGCAAACTGCAGCTGTCTCTATTTTGCTTAAATAGAAGGAAAAATTCTCTTATATAGGTAAGTCCTTGATTTATGACCACAACTGAGATTAGAATTTCTATTGCTAGCACGCAAGGTGCTTGTTAAGTGAACCGCATCCAATTTTATGACTTTTTTTGGCATTGCTATTAAGTGAATCATTACATTTGTTAAGTGAATCATGCGGTGTTACCCGACCAGCTTCCTCCGTTGACTTTGCTTGTCGGAAGATCCCAAGGGGTGATCCCTGGATGTTGGCGACCATTGCCAATACATGCTGGTTGCCAAGTGTCCAAATTTGGACTTTGCGGATGCTGCTAAGATTACAAGTGCGAGGATCAGTCGTAAGTCATTTTTTTCAGGGCCGTTGTGACTTTGTGACAGTTGGTAAATGTAGTTGAGGATTGCTTGCCCCAAGTTCTTTACAACACCACTTCAAGAGGGTTAAAGAAGCTAGCCAGCGGTCCAGCCAATGTTTGGAAAGGTTTTATAGATTCCAGAGGGTCAGACTCGATCATTTCATTGAGGGCTGCATCAGGGTTGTATTTGACCTGGGGTGGGGGGCAGGTGGGGGTTCCTACTTACCACCACTACCGTATCTTTTTCTTTTATGTACAGTGAGAGTCTGTGCACCAAGACAAATTCCTTGTGTGTCCAATCACATGGCCAATAAAGAATTCTATATCTTCTCTCTCTATATATATATATATCTACTGGTATAATGCACACGCCCCTGCGAGATAGATAGATAGATAGATAGATAGATAGATAGATAGATAGATAGATAGATAGATAGATAGATAGTAGATAGATATATGGATAATAAATAGTAGATAGATAGATAGATAGATAGATAGATAGATAGATAGATAGATAGATAGATAGATAGATAGATAAATAGATAAATAGATAAATAGATAGATTAACATACCCCTTAGCTATTGAGTTTAACCCATGGTTTGTTAGGGTTGTAAGATTGTTTTTATAAGGGTTTTTGTACTGTTTTTAAATATTGGATTTGTATTCGTTGTATTGTTTTTTGTTGTTGTTGTGAGCCGCTCCGAGTCCTCGAAGAGGGGCGGCATATAAATCTAATAAATGATGATGATGATGATGATGATGATGATGATGATGATAGATAGAGAGAGACAGAGATAGATGATAGATAGATAGATAGATAGATAGATAGATAATTTTTGCTTCTGCGCATGCGCAAGAAGCAAAACCTTCTGAGAGAAACCATGCACGAGAAAGATTTCAGGGTTTTTTTTGGCTTCCATGCATGCACTGAAGAAAAAAAATACTGAACTCTCTTTCTTGCGCACGTCCTCTTGCGAGATTTTGCTTCCTGTGATGCTCGGAAGTGAAATGTTGCTGGGGCGTGCGAGCACGCGACGGCGATGGGGAACTGCATAGTGTACATACTAGAACGCAGTGTGGCCTGTACCGGCTAGCAACCCAATACTGGAGGGGTGTGTGGCTGGAGTGGGCATGGCCAGCTCAATGTTACTTGTGTTGGGGGTACCTGTGGTGTCCGGGGCAGGGCTAGGGGGATCCATTGTCTCTAGCAGAGGAACGTAAGACTCTGGAGAGCACCAAACTGTTGTCCTCCAGCTAGTTAATGGCTAGTTAATACAGTTATGTAAAAGCAAAAAGTTGAGGTTTGATGTTAATGCCTTATTCTACTGCACCAAAGTGAGTCTGAAGTCAATGCCTTTTCTTTTCCCCCTTTATCTTATGATTCATGATTAATGTATTTATGACTATCATCGTGATTCATCACTTTCATCTTTTATGTATACTGAGAGCTTATGCACCAGAAAAATTCCTTGTCCAATCACACTTGACCAATAAAGAATTCTATTCTATTCTATTCTATTTGATTCTATTCGATTAGATTCTACCCTACCTGTTCTGCTGGCGTGTTTCAATCGCCCGTAATTACAGGGTAATTAGTCCAGGAAGACACACACCACACGATAAAAAGGAAAACCCAAAAGTTTTTATAAACAGAAAAACAGAAACAGTTCCCTTTTTAAATGTCAAAGGGATTTTCTGGTACACACAAGGCACAGGTTAAATGCAGTCCAATTGCTCACCCAATAACTGGGAAATTGAGTCCAATTCTAAAGTCCAGAGAGTCCACACACAATCTTGAACAGCACAAAAACCACGATCTTGACAAAACAATGAATCAGATAAATTGCCACAAGGCTAAACCAGCACGCTGTTCTTTTTATCTGTAGCACTAATTACTGGAGCCCCACCCAACCACAGGTGGCCTCATTTTCTCTTGTAATAATCCTTCAGTTGTTGTCTCCTATGCATCATTTTACCATGCGTGGATGTGTCATTAATTCTTGTTCAGAATCCAAGGATGATACAGATGATTGATCTCCTCCTGGGTTGTCTGCCAAACTCCCCTCTTCCTTGTCACTCACGCTTCCTTGGTCAGAGGAGGCTTCGTCGGCAGATTCCATCGGGAGCAAAACAGGCCTGCGGCATGTGGATGTTTCCCCCATATCCACCTGCACATTAATTGGGGCAGGAGCTGGGCCAGAGGTAACTACAACACCTACCCTACCCTACTCTATTCTATTCTATATTCTATTCTATTCTATTCTATTCTACTCTACCCTACCCTACCCTACTCCATTCCATTCCATTATATTATATTACATCACATCATATTATATTACAGTAATACCTCATGATACGAACTTAATTGGTGCAAGGAGGAGGTTCGTAAGACGAAAGGTTCGTAAGACGAAACATTGTTTCCCATAGGAAACAATGTAAAGTCAATTAATCCGTGCAACCAAAAAAACCCCCGCAAAAAACCAGCTTTCGGCGACTGCTGGGAAGCCGCGCGGCTGTTTTAAAAGGTGACAGCCGGCCTGGGGGGCTTCCCAGCACCCCCCGGGTTCGGGGGGTGCTGGGAAGCCCCCCCAGGCCGGCTGCGACCTTTTAAAAGAGCCGCGCCGCTTCCCATCTGTCTCCTGAAGCCAAACGGCAAAGCCGAACTTCCGCGTTCGGCTTCAGGAGACAGCTGCGAAGCGGTGCGGGTGTTTTAAAAGGTCACAGCCGGCCTGGGGGGCTTGCCAGCACCCCCCCGAACCCCGAACCCGGAAGTTCGGCAAAAGTTCGGGGTTCGGGGGGTGCTGGCAAGCCCCCCAGGCCGGCTGCGACCTTTTAAAACACCCGCGCCGCTTCGCAGCTGTCTCCTGAAGCCGAACGCTAAAGCCAAACTTCCGCGTTCGGCTTCGGGAGACAGCTGCGAAGCGGTGCGGGTGTTTTAAAAGGTCGCAGCCGACCTGGGGGGCTTCCCAGCAACCTCCCGAACCGAACCCGGGGTTCAGCAAAATTTTGCCTCTTCTTACGAACTTTGTTCGAGTTACGAACTGGCGTTCGGGAGGCTTCTGGGAAGCCCCGCCGCCCGGCTGTTACCTTTTAAAACAGCCGCGCGGCTTCCCAGCAGTCTCCGAACGCCGGTTCGTAACTCGAAAAAAGTTCGTAAGAAGAGGCAAAATTTTTCTGAACCCCGGGTTCGTATCACGAGTTGTTCGTAAGACGAGGGGTTCGTATCTTGAGGTACCACTGTATATTATACTATATTATATTACATTATATTATATTATATTATATTATATTATATTATATTATATTATATTATATTATATTATATTATATTATATTATATTATATTATATTATATTATATTATATTATATTCTTTCCCTCACATTTTCCCTTCCCTATTTTCTCTACTATTTACTTTTGTATTTTCCTTGTAGGCTATATTATAAAATAATAAAAACTACTTTTAAAAAAGGTATCCATGTATGGTATCACAACTGGTGCAATTAGCAGCTGCCAGGTGATTGAGGGTATACTGTATTGCAAGATGTCAAAATTGTTTATTTTTTATATTAGAAAGTTCTACACTCCCACTTGCAGGCTGATATCAAGCCAAAGAACAATGTGTTGGGTTACTTTCTGAATAGTTTCTTTATTATGATTCACCTAATAATCTAAGATCATCTTCCAGTGAGAATTCTTGAGATCAGTTAGAGCACACGGCTATCATTGGAAGAGTTTTTCAAACGATTGTCTTAAAAACTCTCTACCTATGTAAGCCCCCCATTTAGCCATTGCTTCCAGTTTTACTCTGTGTTTCTTTTATTTATGTGTTATTACACTCATTGATGATATATAGTATTACAATTACAGTATGTTCTCTATTGCCCAGAGATTCTTATCTGTTAAAATGCAATGAGCGAAATCATTCGCTGGAGGATTCTCAAATTTTGCACCTACCTCCTATATCAGTCGCATGCCGACACGCATAATGCAATGTGTGCACTCCACCCTCCCACGCATGCATGTGCAACTCCCCTGCGCTCAGCCAGCACAAGTGTGCGTGACTCCTTCAGTCCCCTAAGCATAGACAGGCAACCCCCCTGTCCCATTTTGGGCCTAGCAGGCTTCCCTGCAGCCTCCTGGGACCAAAAATGGGCCTCCGTGGGGGGGATGCACTACACCCCCAATGTGCTACCCCTAGCCATGTGCACATGACTCCCACAACCCCATGCATGTCTTCCACATGCGCCCCCCTCCCGTTTGCACAGCAGATAGTCATAAACCAGCTGGCTGATGGGAGGCGCATGTGCATGCGCGGTGGAGCTGAGCTGGGTGATGGCTCATGTGCAGCAGAGAGCTGCCCGCCACCGGCACTACCGATGTGCTCCTGGCGGCAGGCATGGGTGGGCGTGCATCTGGCACATGTGCAGACACACGTGATATTTGGCTTCCTGTGCATGCGCAGAAGCCAAATCTTGTGCAAGGATGTTTGCAAGATTTCGCCGATTTTCTGCGCATGTGCGGAAGCAAAAACCCAGCAAAAATCGCAAAAATCCCACAGGGGTGAGCGTCCTTGTGCGAGATTTTGCTTCCTGCCTATGCACAGAAGCCAAATTTTGCACGGCGGTGCCCGTGTGCCCACCGGTCACACACAGCTGCGCACGCATCCTTGAGGAGGGAAGTGTTTTTCATAGGAAAGTGAACACAAGAACAAGGGGGCACAATCTGAGGTTAGTTGGGGGAAAGATTAGAAGTAACGTGTGAAAATATTATTTGATGGAAAGAGTAGTAGATGCTTGGAACTAACTTCCAGCAGACGTGGTTGGTAAATCCACAGAAACTCAATTTAAACATGCCTGGGATAAACATATATCCATCCTAAGAGAAAATAATGCAATCCCAGCGACCGATTAGGTCCCACAGAGTGGATCTTCTCCGGGTCCCGTCAACTAAACAATGTCGGTTGGCGGGCCCCAGGGGAAGAGCCTTCTCTGTGGCGGCCCCGACTCTCTGGAACCAACTCCCCCCAGAGATTAGAACTGCCCCTACTCTCCCTGCCTTTCGTAAACTCCTTAAAACCCACCTTTGTCGTCAGGCATGGGGGAACTGAGTCACCTCCCCCAGGCATGTACAATTTATGCATGGTATGTTTGTGTGTATGTTTGCTTAGTAAATGGGTTTTTAAAAATATTTTAAATTATATTTAGATTTGTCACGAATTGTTGTATCCTGCTGACAGCCGCCCCGAGTCTGCGGAGAGGGGCGGCATACAAATCTAAATAATAAATAATAAATAAATAAATAAATAAATAAAATACAGGAAATAGTATGAGGGCAGACTAGATGGACCATGAGGTCTTTTTCTGCCGTCAGTCTTGTATGTTTCTGTGACTCTGTAGAGTGGCCCGCAGCGGCAGCTATGTGTGCCATAGGTTTGACTCTAAACCAACATGCCTGTGTGATCTAATGAGGGCTTTTTAAGAAGGTTTGATTTGTGTTTTCCTGGTGCCTTTTTTCTAGCCTCCCTTATAGATCATTGCGGGAAGTCTTGGCCTAGCCCTGTTTTCATCAATTGGAAGTGTTTATTGGGTTAGGCAAGGAGAGGAAAAGGCAACACCCTTCAGATTTGTTCTCTGATTGTTTCGTAAGGCTAATTTGATCTTTCTCGTCTGTGGTATTCTTCCTGGGAGCTAGACTTGCAATTTTACTCCAGACCAGCCTTTTCTCAAACTTAAGTAATAATAATAATAATCAATAATATTTTATTAGCAGCCCCAAGTCTACGGAGAGGGGCAGCATACAAATCTAATTAATAATAATAATAATAATAATAATAATAATAATAATAATAATAATTAGACTTGTACGCCACCCCTCTCCGGAGACACAGGGCTGTAACTATAAGATGTGTGGACTTCTAGAATTGCCCAGCCAGGATTCTGGGAATTGAAGTCCACACATCTTACAATTACCAAGTCTGAGAAACACTGATCTAGATCACACACATAATTAACTGTATGTGCAGAAAGTCCAGAGGTGGTATTCAGCAGGTTTGGAACAGTTTGGGCAAGCTGGTAGTCGTGACCTGCAGATTCTAGTAGTAGTGGTAGTAGCGACCCGCTCACCCATCTCTCCTGGTGCTATGCCATCTTATTTAGCCACATTTTCAAGCTGCATGCATGAGCAAAGCGCATGGGTGGAAGGCCATGCACCAGGGTTGGGCAGCAGTCGATGCCCCCAATGCAACCCATGTGAGATTTGGCTTCTGTGCATGCACAGTAAGCAAAATCTTGTGTGAAGACGCTCGCGCAAGCGAGATTTCGGCAATTTTTGCTGTGCATGCGCGGAAGCAAAATATTGGCAAAAATGGCCAAAATCTCACGCAGGTTTTTGCTTCCTGTGCATGCGCAGAACATGCGCCCACAATCGCCTAGGAGGGTACCAGAAGGTAAGACAAGCGGCGCTTCACTGCCCTGCGCATGTTTGGAAGGCACACTCACAACCAAAGCAAACGTGCGCACACTCACGTGGGTGAACCGGTAGGGAAATTAACCCCACCTCTGAGAAAGATGCATTATTGCTGTTGTTATTTGTTGTCACTCTTTGCAGTTCTCTTGAGTTGGAGCATTGTTCTCTGCAAGTTCTGGCGCCGGAAGGAAGTCCCAGCTGGAGCCTCCTTCAGCTAATGGGCGAAAGAGGCTGTACCGTTTCGGAGTTGACAGAATTGCTGCAGTCCTTGCAGCATGCCGAGGCACTTCAGTTGCTCAATCCAAGTGAGTTTTAAATTGTCATGCCCGGCCACCTCTTAATAATCATATTACTTCAAGTTGCATCTTGTACTGAGAACATGCAGTTATATTGGCTTTCATCTAATAACTAAGTGCATCCAAAAGACTTTGCAGTCTGTCGGGGGAAGGAAGAAATGATGACAACCTTTCTGTTACTTGGACAGGCGGTAGTCAACTTATGAACAAGTCACACTTACATTGGACCCTAAAAAAGGAGTTATGATGTGGATTCGAAGTTCTGAAATGCAACCAGGAGTGGGCTTCTGCCCGGACGGGGGGAATGCAGTGAGGTAGCAAAAATGGAGCTCCACCCCAGAGCACCCAATTTGCATTGAAAGATGTTGAAAGAAAATGCAGGGTGCCCTACATAAGCCACGCCCACAGTGTGGTAGTAAAAATTTTGGTAGCCCTTCAGTGCATGCAACTTTCTATCTCCTGCAGTCACATGACACTCGGCAACCAACCCACCTTTACAACTGTTTGCAGGGTCCTGCAACTACATGACCATGATTATTCCTCCCCCTGAAACCAGCGTTTATTTCCAACTAGTAGCTGGATACCCATAAGGCAACTGGCAGTTGGAACAGAGTTCTTTTCAAGTGGGGAGGGGGAGTAGAACATCCAATTCCTTTAGCATCAGATCGTGTTAATTAATATAATACTGTATAAGAAATACTAATGATCTGATGGTCATTTCAAAAAATCCTTTCTTAGCAATCACCTAGAAGCCAAGAGTGCCAAGTTTCAAGTTTGTAGGCTTTACGGATCTGGATATTTCATGATGAGTGAGTGTTATTTGGTTTATATATATATATATATACAGTATACAGTGGTACCTCGGTTTTCGAACACTTCTCAGTTCGAACAAATTGGTATTCGACCAGGAAATTCAATAAACTTTTGCCCTGAAATCCGAACAAACATGTGGAACTTGAACACTCGAGAGAGCTGAAGACAGAAGCCGGCAAAAAAATAAATAAATAAATAAATAAATAAATAAATAAATAAATTAATAATAATAATAATAATAATAATAATAATAATAATAATAAGCAAATGAGCAAGCAAAACTACTGTGGGACTTCCGACTTCAGACTGACCGAATTCTGAAGCATAACACATCAGACATTGTGATCGTGGAGAAAAAGAAAGTATGGATCATTGACATCGCAATCCCAGGAGACAGCAGAATTGAGGAGAAGCAGCTAGAGAAATTAGTGAAATACGAAGATCTAAAAATCGAGCTGCAACGACTCTGGCATAAGCCAGTGAAAGTGGTCCCAGTGGTATTTGGCACGCTGGGCGCAGTGTCAAAGGATCTCAGTGGACATTTGAAAACCATCGGAATTGACAACATCTCCATCTGTCAATTGCAAACGGCCGCTTTACTGGGATCGGCAAACATAATTCGCCACTACATCACGCAGTCCTAGGTGCTTGGGAAGCGTCCGACTGGTGATGAAATATGAAATCCAGCATAGTGATCTCGTTTGCTGTGTTGTACTGACATAATAATAATAATGATGATAATAATGATAATAATCTTATTTCATAATTGAGGGGATGCATGTAGAAACTTTCTTTCCAAAAGTAAGAATTATAGAACATTACATGAACATATGCTTAAATGAAGCATTAATCCCATTGCATCTGAAACAATAGGATGCTTTTTCCATATAAATGCAGTGGAGTCTCATAAGTCTAATGAAATATTATTTTTGTTGAATAAGGTGTTGTCCATGATACCTGGAATTTTTGATACCTGGTATTTTTGATATTGATGTCAACACCGCATCCATTGTTACCAGTATCTTTTTTAGGATTTTCCCAGCTATTGATGTCAAACTGTAGTTTCCCAGATCCACTTTTTCCCTTTCTTGAATATCGGAATGATATCATTTCTTTTCCAGTACTTTGGCAGTTCCCCTCTGCTCCAGGATCTTTGAAATGTTTTGTTCAGTAGTTCTGAGATCACATCTTCCATCTCTTTCAGATTTTCTTATCTCTTTACTGTTATATTATATTTTCAACTTGTCCTGTATGGTGTCTTGAGGGTTTTTTTTTAATGATTAGACAGCCTTACAAACCCAACGAACAATTAAATAAGCCAGCAAACTTCAATGTATTTATATAATTAACTTCCTTTTGTGTTCAATGTAGATTCGTCTTATCTTTTTCATAGGTATAAAGATCATGGTAGAACCAGAATCCCAAGCTGTTTTATCTGGCCAGATGGTGAAACTAAGCTGCTGGGCAACAGGATACCCTCTCCTATATTATCAGTGGTTTAAAGAGAAAAAAATGGTAAATAAATATACTAGGTAGCTTCTAAAATGTAAAAAAAAAAAAAGGCCTGTATTGAATGCAATGTTCTTTTTAAAAATGCTTTTATTAAGACTTTTCAGTACAATAAAAGTATTGAAAGTTGTATATAAAATTAAACATAAAAGAAAAGGAAAAAAAGAAGACAGGGAAAAGAAAAAAGCAAGCAGGCATAGAATTGTGACTTTTAACCTTCTTTTCATCAAGTATTTGCTGATTTATTTTTTCCTTTTTAAAGCCTTTTTCATCCTTAAGCACAAATTGTGCTGCTTCCGAACTATTAGGGAAGGTAAGTAGATTTCACTGCTGCCACGCGCCTATTACAAAATACCGTAGTTCCAAAGTTCTTATTCTTGAAGCTATTTTGAAAAATGATGTGGGATAAAATGAATGATATAGTAACCACGTTTCTTAAAGCCAACATATCATTTTTTTCACTGCCCATGATTTTTTAAAAGAAACATGTTTTTCATATTTGAGGAATAGTAATTTCACAGGGAAAATCAGTATATTGCAGGGATCTTGGCAGCACGCATAAAAATGTTGAATGGGTGCTTATAGTATGCAACTAAAACATGAATATAACTGGTACCTTTTTGGACAAAGAACATTTCTATGACATTCAGTAGTGTTGAATAAGGACCTGTGGATACTAAATGATTCCATTACTGGTAAACATTTGCATTTGGCAGAACTTGAAATTTTACTATTGTTGAAGTACTCTTTATGTGATATTTTGATTTTCTTTTGATCTGGGCTTAAATAGTATGAAATTTTCCCATTCTGAAAAGTATACTTCACAACCAAAATAGGTATTTAATTAATTGAATTAACAGTATGTTGTGTGCATGGAAATATATTATCATATTAGGCATGGGGGAATTGAGATATTCCCTTCCCCCTAGGCTTATAAAATTTATGCATGGTATATCTGTATGTATGATTGGTTTTTTTTAAAATTGGGGTTTTTTAAATTACTTTTAATATTAGATTTGTTTATATTGTGTTTTTTACTGTTGTTAGCCACCCCGAGTCTACGGAGAGGGGCGGCATACAAATCTAATAAATAAATAAATAAATAAATAATTAAAATAAAATAATAAAATAAAATAAAATATTAGGCTGCAGTTTTAAGTATTCAATCTAGATAAGTAGTTTTCGACTTACAGCTAATCAAAGTTCCAGCAGGCCTACCTGAGTGGTGCTTTCAACTCAGATTTCAAGTTCCAGTGGTCAGCTCCCTCCCCATGGTCACATGACCTCACTTAGCGGGCTTGGAAACGGGCTGAATTTATGGCTGTTTGCAGTGTCCCATAATCACAGGCAGTGAAGGGTTGCCAGCTCCTGCTGCTAACGGTGTACTCCGCCCATGTCTCCAGCAGGTGCATGTGCGCCCGTGCGAGATTTTGCTTCTGTGCATGCCCAGGGAGCAAAATCTAATGAGGGGATGCGCGCACTCACGAGATTTCGTCAAAATCTTGCACCCCTTTGCATCCTCTCACGAGATTTTGGTTCCTTTGCATGCGCTGAAGCAAAATCTTATTCCAGCGTGTGCGCCCGCCCTCCAGTCACACAGAGCTGCACGGGCAGTTCCACTTTCGCTACCGGAACGCCGTCCCCCTACCCCGCAATACTGGTCACAGGTCTGGCTTTTTCTGCAGAGCGTTTTGTGACCACACTTGATGACTTATTCTATGTTTTTTGTTGTAAGGTAGTGGAATGAATGAATGAATGAATGAATGAATGAATGAATGAATGAATGAATGAACGAACGAACGAACAAATGAACAAATGAATGAACAAATGGATCAGTTGGTCAGTCATTCAGTCAATTAATGAATCAATCAACGAATCAGTCAATGAAAAGTCAACACATTAGATCTCAATAATGCCTTAGAAGCTCCTCTTTGTATTCTGAATCTTGGTCCTGAATTGGAGACACTAACTCCCTGCTCATCTACAAGTTTATTTATTATTATTTATTTATTGGATTTCTCTGCCGCCCCTCTCCGAGAACTCGGGGCGGCTCACAATATATAAAATATACAATACATAATGTAATCCCATTAACTAATTAAAAATCTAGAACCCCCCCCCCCAAAACCATAAAAAAACAATCATTCCAGTCATTCCATAGTTAATTAGAGAGCCTTTACCATATCTTTGCCTTCCATTAATTTGGAATTAATTGAGTGGAATTAAATCCAGTTTAACAATGTTGTTGTGTTGATAATATTTATGCTGAATGTTTTTCAGAATGAAAATTATTAAATAACATAACGATGTAATTGTTAGATAAGGTAGAACAAGAGTAAGTTGGATTGAGCCAGGTGGCATAGAAATTGAATCAACCCATCAATCAAATTTTAAAATCTTGAGGATTTGAGATTTCATTTTTATTAGTTAATCTGTTTCAAACAGGAAATGAATAGGCTTAAACTCCAAACTGATCTTTGCTGAAACTCTGCTCTATTAGTTTAAATTTAAAATAATGTTTAGCATAGAAGACTCTAAGTTTAAACCAACAATCAGCAAAATCAGCTTTAGCGTGTAATATAGATAAACACTATTGTATTACACCTTCCAAAATCTTGCCTATTGTGGCAATGTGTGCAATGGCTTTTGTTGTATCCTAATTCAGGTTCCATACGGGAATTCCCCAGAACTGATATTCAATCAAATAACTGCAGAAGATGCTGGATTATACATATGTCGTGTGAACAGCGATTCTTTCTATGAATTCAGCCAATGGGCACAGCTGGATGTTTGTGACAGCCAAAAAGATTCTGATGGTGGGTTACAAACTTTTTACACGGTAGAAATGGCAAAAAAGTGTAAATAGGAGGCGTACTGATTTTCTACTTTCATTTTAACGTAACAATAATGTTTTAAAATTTCTGCAGTTCTTTCTCTTGGCATAGGAATGATTGTGATTAATTATGATCAGTCATAGGATCTCTGATTATGGAACTGTCTCCTTTCTCTATGGCTGCATTTCCAAGAAACACAATTCTTAAATATCTTGTCATGTTAGATTATAACTACAATAGATTTTTGAAAACTTTTAATGAGTCTATGCTGGTATATTTGAACACAACAACTGAGTTAAAAGCATCTGGAAAGTGTCCTGAAGATATGGGGCGAGTACAAGTGCACTAGAGTGCCTTCCGTCCCCTGTCCTATTGCTCTCCTATATCTCCTATTCCTTTCTTCTATTCCTATATCTCTTCTTCTATTCTTTCATTGATATGTTCTATTACTATATTTCCTTTTCTATTATTTCTTAGATATATTTTACTATGAGTATCTCCTCTATAACCTTCATCATGCATTTTACTATGTGTATATAGATATATACCCACTAAAACCCTCATTGTGTATTGGACAAAATAAATAAATAAATACAATAAATAATGCTTTACAGCTTTTATGTACTTTTAGCTGGGGCACAAGTTCATGACAGTTTAAAGACCTGCCAAAGCCTAAAATGTATTATTTCTCAGTATTCATCCAGAAATATTTCATTGCTTGTTTCTTAGTGCATTTTAAAACGTATTTTATTTATTTGTTTGTTTGTTTGTCAAACAAGTAAAGTATTATAATACGTATGAATATAACATAAGTAAATCATAGTAATAGAAAGGATAATAAGACAGTAGGACAGGGACATTTCTAGATTAAATTTTAATCAGAAGTATCTTAACACAGTATACACTCACATTAAAGCAATTTATTTAACTATGGGTATAACTTTCTGAAAAGCACATGTTTTAGATCATATATTAAAAACCACTTAATGCAGCATGAATCAGGAAACTCTTTATCTCTCACTGGAAACTGAGTAACAAATGGCTTCTCTGATCTCTCAAGAAAGCATTTAAATCCATTTAAAGCTTTGTTGATAAGATCTACATCCTGAACTGAGCCCCAAAAAAGCCCTTGGAGCCACTCCAAAAGATGTAAGGTTGAGGTATGTTTATTGCTTTCCAATAAAAGAGAATATCTGTAAGTCAGATACTGTATGTGGAGTCCTTAGCTGTGTATGAGAGTGCTTGTTCACTTGCAGATGAACTCAATCTGTATAGTCTGATCAAAATATTTAAATATGCTAAAGGGTTAAATAAGGTTCAGGAGGGAAGTGTCTTTAATAGGAAAGTGAACACAAGAACAAGGGGGCACAATCTGAGGTTAGTTGGGGGAAAGATCAGAAGCAATGTGAGACAATATTATTTTACTGAAAAAGTAGTAGATACTTGGAATAAACTTCCAGAAGACGTGGTTAATAAATCCACAGTAAATGAATTTAAACATGCCTTGAATAAACATAGATCCATCCTAGATAAAATACAGGAAATAGTATAAGGGCAGACTCGATGGACTAGGAGGTCTTTTTCTGCCGTCAATCTTCTATGTTTCTAACTCAGCAAAGGCTCTCTCCCTTTTATAGGGACTGCCAGACAATCTAGCCCCATGATGGTGAATCTATGGCATGCGTGCCACAGGTGGCACATGGAGCCATATCTGCCGGCACGTGAGCTGTTTCTCTAGCTCAGCATGTGTGCGTGCCAGCTAGCTGATTTTCGGCTCGCGCTGAGGCTCTGGGAGGCTGTTTTCAGCCTCTGGAGCCTGGGGAGGGTGAGAAACAGGCCTGCTGGGCCCACCAGAAGTTGGAAAACGGGGGAGTGGGGGACATGGGCACATGCATGTGGGGATGGAGCATGTGGGGGTCATTGAATTATGGGTGTAGGCCTGGACATGTGTGTGATAGCGAACACACACACTTGCTTTCAGCACCTGAGGAAAAAAAAGTTTGCCATTTCTGGTCTAGCCAATCAGCAGTCAGTATTTTCCCTCCAGAATGGAGGACCTGACTGAAACCTGTGTTCTTCAGTCAGATAATTTATTTATTAATTAGATTTCTATGCCGCCCTTCTCGAGACGATTCAGGTTGTAACACCAGCCCTGATGCGGCCCACAATAAAATTGAGTTTGACACCCCTACTCTAAAGCAGTGTTTCCCAAGCAACTTGAAGATATCTGGACTTCAACTCCCAGAATTCCCCAGCCAGCATTCACTGGCTGGGGAATTCTGGGAGTTGAAGTCCAAATATCTTCAAATTGCCAAGGTTGGGAAACACTGCTCTAAAGGAACAAGCGCACACCTTTTATTGCTTTCCCCTCAAAACCATCTACTTCCTTTAAATCAAGGTTCGACAAACCCAGGCGCCTGGTCGCCAGTGGCGCCTAGAAAATGTTGTCTGGCGCCTAGAAGGGCGCTGCGGTGCCTCTGACCTCTCCGCTCCTGCCCGATGCCGCGGTTTCTGGCGCTCTCCTGCTGGGTCCCAAAGAAGGCAGGCAGGAAGGAGACCTCCATTCTTCGCGCCTTTTTCCCGCCTTCCTTCTTTGGGGCCCAGCAGGAGAGCGCCAGGAACCGCGGCATCGAGCAGGAACCGGGAGGTCGGAGGCACCGGCACGGCAGCGCCCGCCCAGCTGAAGGTTCCCTGTCGTCATCGGCAAGTGTCCTTTGGTTGCCCGGCGGGAGGGCACTGGCGGTGGGAGCGGGGGGGGGGGGCCGCGGCTGCAGCGGCACAGGCAGTCGCGGGGAGATGGCGGGGGGAGGGGGGGGCGGCTAAAGCGGCCCCGGGCACCGTTCCCTGTACGCTTTTCCAGGGGCGCGCAGGGAGCCGCGGCCACCCGCCCGCCTACCGGATTTCCCTCCGCGCGGCTGGGGAGGTGGATTCGCCACCCCCGCCAGCCCGATCTCCCTCCAGTGGCTGGTGACGTAGTTCTACCGCCCTCGCCAGCCTGATCTCCCTCCGTGGGGGGGTGGGGGGCGACGAACCGACGACCGGGGGCTGTCCGTCCGTGTTGGGTGGTGCAGGGCAGGCACAGGCAGCCCCAGGGGAGAACAAGGGAGGGAGAGAAAGGAAAGAGAGAGTAAGGGAGGGAGAGAAAATTGAATGAAGGAGGGAGAGAAAGAAAGAGTAAGAAGCAGAAAGGATAGAGAAAAAGGAAGAGAAAGGGAGGGGGAGAAAGGAAAGAGGGAGGAAGGGGGGGAGAGAAAATTGAATGAAGGAGGGAGAGAAAGAAAGAGTAAGAAGTAGAAAGGATAGAGAAAAAGGAAGAGAAAGGGAGGGAGAGAAAGGAAAGGGAGAGAAAGGGAGGGAGAGAAAATTGAATGAAGGAGGGAGAGAAAGAAAGAGTAAGAAGTAGAAAGGATAGAGAAAAAGGAAGAGAAAGGGAGGGGGAGAAAGGAAAGAGGGAGGAAGGGGGAGAGAAAGAAGATATGAAGGAGGGAGAAAAAGAAAGAGAGATAGGAAGGAAAGAGGGAGAGAAAGGAATGAGAGAGAAAGGGAGGGAGAGAAAGGGAATGAAAGAGGGAGAAGGGGTGAGAGATAGAAAGGATAGACAGAAAGGGAGAGAAAGGAAAGAGAGAAAGGGAGGGAGAGGAAGGAAAGAGATGAGAGAGGAAGGAGGAGACAGAGGGGGTGAAAGCGATGTCAGGTGGAGACTCGGCAAAAAACCAAGTTTGCTTAAAAAAAATTCTGGCTCCTAAATTTTTTGGCTGGCTCCTAGATTCTGAACAACTTTGTCGACCCCTGCAAATTACTTGCAGCAAATAAATAAGGAAGTCACTGGGGAGGACCCAGTTGTGGGCCAAGAAATTATGGTTCTTTGCCGACTTGCTTCTGCTCTGCAAATCCGTCCTATCTCTGTTGCTTTGCTGAAAAGGTTTTTAATCTCACAAATGTTTAAACATCTTCAATTTAAGGGAGCTGCCTCGAGGGCCCCGAGAAGAAGATACACATCTATCTGCATCCGCAATCTCAGAACTTGACGGTTGGACAAATGTTAATTCTTCAGTGTGAAGCCACGGGAAACCCCACGCCACAGTACCAGTGGTACAAAGAAGAAAGCCCACTTCCTAATGGAGAGAAAAAGGCCTATGTGGTGAGCTTGTTTACCCCCTCGGCCTCACTGATGAGGAATTGATGACACGTTTCACATTCAAAGCCTCCTTGAAATAAACTCTTCAAGAGTAACTCTGAAATTCAGTAAATAAAATAACATGTTCATTAACCCCCTAATGCTTTGCCATGGGCGTGCTGATAATAGGTGCATGGCCCTCTGTGGAATATTGCACTCTGAAGTGAGTTTAATTGCTTGTATCCTATATCTTGAAGTATTTACTGGCTGAGCGGCTAAACCCAAGGGCTTTTACTTATTTAGCCTGACTGCAAAGTTGATGCTAGACTATGCGTGAGCCTTAATGCGATGACCTCCATTAAGTTAGTATTAGTTTTATGAAATGCTGAATAGAATAGAGTAGAATAGAGTAGAGTAGAATAGTGCTGCAGAATTTGGTAGATTTCCTAGTTATAAAAGGTCCTTGGTGCTCTCTAACCACAATTACATTACATTGCAATGCAATGCAACTACAATCACAATCACAACCCAATAATAATAATAATAACAACAACAACAACAACAATAATAATAACAATAACAACAACAATAACAAAGGGAAAGCAAGTAGGATGCTTGGCTGCATAGCTAGAGGTATAACAAGCAGGAAGAGGGAGATTATGATCCCGCTATATAGAGCGCTGGTGAGACCACATTTGGAATACTGTGTTCAGTTCTGGAGACCACACCTACAAAAAGATATTGACAAAATTGAACGGGTCCAAAGACGGGCTACAAGAATGGTGGAAGGTCTTAAGCATAAAACGTATCAGGAAAGACTTAATGAACTCAATCTGTATAGTCTGGAGGACAGAAGGAAAAGGGGGGACATGATCGAAACATTTAAATATGTTAAAGGGTTAAATAAGGTCCAGGAGGGAAGTGTTTTTAATAGGAAAATGAACACAAGAACAAGGGGACACAGTCTGAAGTTAGTTGGGGGAAAGATCAAAAGCAACATGAGAAAATATTACTTTACTGAAAGAGTAGTAGATCCTTGGAACAAACTTCCAGCAGACGTGGTAGATAAATCCACAGTAACTGAATTTAAACATGCCTGGGATAAACATATATCCATCGTAAGATAAAATACAGAAAATAGTATAAGGGCAGACTAGATGGACCATGAGGTCTTTTTCTGCCGTCAGACTTCTATATTTCTATGTTTCTATGTAACAACAACAACAACAATAATAATAATTTATTAGATTTGTATCCTCTCCAAAGACTTCAATTCAATACAATATAATACAATTACAATAAAATACAATTACGATACAATTGCAGTACAATAACAGTACAGTACAATACAACACAACACAACTCCTCAACTCAATTCTTTATTGGCCAAGTGAGATTAGAAACATAAGGAATTTATTTCCAGTGCATAACCTCACAGTGTATATATAAACAGCAAGTCATAGGTCATAATCATAGTTACAATCATTAATCATAAGTTACAAACAATAATTGAATACTTTTATTCTTGGGCATTAATGTTGAGTGTAGAACGTTATTACAAGTAGTCCTTGACGTACTAGTTTGTTTAGTGACCGTTGGAAGTTAAAACGCCATTGAAAAAGGTGACACATGACTGTTTTTCACACTTATGGCCGTTGCAGCATTTCCGTGATCGTGTGATTAAAATCCAGACACTTGGCAACTGGTTCATATTTATAATGGTTGCTGATCATGGGATCAACTTTTCAACCTTTGCTTGTCAAAGTCAAAGCAAAGTCAATGGGGAAACCGGATTCACTTAACAACCCGTGTTACTAACTTAACACCTGCAGCAGTAATGGGTTGCTAGCTAGTACGCGCCTCACTGCATGTCAGTACACTGCAAAAATAGAGCTGCGTGTGCAGTTTTGGGGACCGGTGGGCGGGTGCACGTGTCCGAGCGAGATTTGGCTTCTGCGAAATCTCATGAGAGGACATGCGCGCACATGAGATTTTGGCGATTTTGGGTGATTTTTGGCTTCCGTGCATGCTTGGGTGGATGGGAGGGTGGGTGGATGGATGGATGGATGGATGGGCAGACAGACAAGCAAACAAATAATAAATGAATGTTTTTTGAAGGTATCCTGCGTAGACATTGAACATCAAGGAACATATTGGTGTCATGTATACAACAATCAGGAAAACGAAGAAAGCAGAAAAGTTAAAGTAACTATAGGTAAGAAGTCTAATAGTAGATTTAATTAAGAAGTAAAGTATCATCTAATTCAGTTTGGCATATCAATGTAAGAAATTGCTAATGAGATCACTTATAATTAGCATGGCAGATTTAACAGGACTTGTTTCCTATATATCTTTAAAAAATATTCCATAAAAAATTATGGTCTTAATTTTGTTAGGTTCTTATTTGTTGATGCGACATACTAGTAGAGTTGCCATTCTTGTCACAGTCATAATTATTATATAGATTTTTTTCCCCCAGTAGAAAGTCTTGTTCAAATTATGTAATTATTGCGTTTCTCTGAATGTCATTTCTAGAAGAGATAACGCCACCAACCTAGGATAAACTTTATGCCCTAGGGGGGGAAATGATAAGATCTGTGTGTTGTTTATCAAATTTCTAAGCCTGCTATGCTCTGGGGGAAAGAGATATATAACATTATCTACTATAGTGATACCTCGTCTTACAAACGCCTCGTCAGACACACTTTTCGAGATACAAACCCGGGGTTTAAGATTTTTTTGCCTCTTCTTACATACTATTTTCACCTTATAAACCCACTGCCGCTGCTTGGGTGCCCTGCCTCCAGACTTCCGTTGCCAGCGAAGCACCCGTTTTTGCGCTGCTGGGATTCCCCGGAGGCTCCCCTCCATGGGAAACCCCACCTCCGGTCTTCCATGTTTTTGTGATGCTGCAGGGGAATCCCAGCTGCGGAAAATGGGCGCTTCACTGGCAACGGAAGTCCGGAGGTGGGGTTTCCCATGGAGGGGAGCCTCAGGGGAATCCCAGCAGCACAAAAATGGGCACTTCGGCTGGCAAAAGGGGTGAATTTTGGGCTTTCACGCATTAATCGCTTTTCCATGGATTCCTATGGGAAACATTGTTTCGTCTTACAAACTTTTCACCTTAAGAACCTCATCCTGAATCAATTAAGTTTGTAAGACAAGATATCACTGTATTTGCATTCTGGTGGGGGGGGGGTATAGGATAATGACTGAAGTTTCTCGATCATCTAGCTCATGTTTGTCCCAAACATGCTTTTCCAGAAGGCAAGTAACTGGCCTTCACTTTTTCTTTGAAACAGTTTTGCTTATCATCCAAAAGTTTCTTCAGTTCAGTAACAGAACTAAGAAAACCTCTTGAGATGAAAGGAAGAAACTTTTCAAGGGAAAACCAAGACCGTTTAATTGCCTTTTGGAAAACCACCTTTGGGATAGAATACTCATAAATTTTCATTTTTAATATTTTCATTTATTTAACTTTTTAACATGAATTATGTGCCATGAAGGAAAATACTGTATGTAGTGAAACACATCTATACATAATGTGCATACAAAATGTATATGATTAATTTGAGATTATGTTGTCTTTCTATAAAACATTGCATGTTGTTTGCATTATTAACAGTTTACTGTTCTCTAAAATCTTTTAAATTTATAATGTGCTGTGGTCACTCTTGGTTGAAAGCCTCAATATTCCAGTATTGATCACTCTCAGCTAGACTTGCTAAATTATATGTATCAGGCCTTTAAGGCATACCAGAGTAGGAAACTATCAGAGTTTGTTGCAGAAAATTAAATCCAGAAAAAAAAAATTATTAGATTTGTATGCCGCCCCTCTCCAAAGACTTGGGGTGGCTCACAACAACGATAAAAACAATATTATACTGGCACAAATCTAATATTAAAAAAACTAAAAACCCTATCATAATTAAAAACCAAACAGCACATACATACCAAACATACATTATAATAAGCCTGGGGGAAAGGTGTCTCAAATCCCCCATGCCTGGCGGTATAGGTGGGTCTTAAGTAGTTTACAGAAGACAAGGAGGGTGGGAGCAGTTCTAATCTCCGGGGGGAGTTGATTCCAGAGGACAGGGGCCGCCACAGAGAAGGCTCTTCCCCTGGGGCCTGCCAGACGACATTGTTTAGTCGACGGGACCCAGAGAAGGCCAACTCTGTGGGACCTTATCAGCCCTTGGGATTCGTGGGGTAGCAGGCGGTTCCGGAGGTACTCTGGTCCAATGCCATGTAGGGCTTTAACGGTCATGACCAACACTTTGAATTGTGACTGGAAACTGATCGGCAGCCAATGCAGGCCACAGAGTGTTGTAGATACGTGGGCGAATCTGGGAAGCCCCACAATGGCTCTCGCGGCCGCGTTCTGCACAATCTGGAGTTTCCGAACACTTTTCAAAGATAGCCCCATGTAGAGAGCGTTGCAGTAATCGAACCTCGAGGTGATAAGGGCATGAGTGACTGTGAGCACACACAGGCAGACTGGTGCAGCAGGATTCATTTAAAATGAGAAACTTCTTTATATACAAGAATATAGGTGAAGTAAATTTTACAATACCAACAGTAGATACTTCAAGTACACATAAGCAGGAGAGTTAGTTTCATTTCAGCTA